>NC_141617.1:37152307-37490640 GCF_047967505.1 Dipteris shenzhenensis
CTAATGAGCAATTTTGCCCTTTGGAGCAGTGTGAAATTTCTTTTGTTTAAAAGATACGGCCCCCGAAATAATAGCTAGATTTTGATCGCAAGAGAGGGCAAAAATGATGATGGTGGCACAATGATGATGTGGCACTGTGGGTCACATGTTGATAAAGGATTGTGACTATGGAGAGGCAAGGGTGCCTAGCTGGCACTCTGCCACGTGGTAGTGTTGACTATGCAAGCTGAGTTGGCATGCTCACTAGGTAGGCTGACTGGGCATGCTACTGATTAGACAAGCTTACTAGACAGTCAGGGATGATGTGGTAATTGTGGTGATGTATCACTACTAAACTGGTAGATGATGTGGCAGCAGACTGTGAGTGCTGATGTGGCAAGATAAGGTTAGCTACCACATGGCACTTCACTGACCACTTTGGCTAACCTAACTAAACCATGGTGACATGGGTATGCTCTAGTGATGATGTGGCTGACTTTGATCCTAGACCCTTGTTGCACTAACTAACCCTATCTACCACATGGCATTGCTAGATGGCCCAAGGTGTCAAGATGAAGGTTCTGAGTTCTGAGGTGATGGTGACAAGAAAAGAAATGGTGTCGGCGTCATTGGCAAGGCGTCGAAGCGACGTGGCAAACTAGAGTGGCATGTAGCCATCGTGCATTGCAAGAGAATTCTTTAAGGGCATGGTCTGCTTCATCAGTTGTGTGCAGCCATTGGGGGTTAAGGAGGTTGTGAGAGAAGTCGACTATGGAGGCACGTTGTTACTGAGTGGTTGGAGGAGCTCGTGCGTGTAGCCCGCTACTGTTGGTCATTGTTGCATGCTCATCATTGAAAGGCTTGCATTTGACAAGGCATGGCGAGTCATTGAGCCTCTAGAAGTATGGCAGAGCCATTTGTTTTTGTAGAGCGAAGGTTACTGTAAACGTCAGTTTTGTTGAGCCAAAACCTAGGCTGGCAAGTTCTATGTCTTCGTCTACAACAGCCGCTCATGGAAGCGGATGGATTGATAGGTTGAGGCACCGTTGCCGAACTAGGAGCCTGTGCTGTGGATGTCGATAGCACATTGTGGTGGTTGGGAGAGTCACTGAGGCCACAGAGGCTGGGAGGTTCCATTTGGACATGGGAGCTAGTGGAGATGCCCGTTGTGCATGGTCTATCAGTGAAGCAGCTCCTTAGATGTGGAACCTAAAGGAGCCGTGATGGCCGAGAAGTTGTTCGTGGTCTCTGTATGCAAATCACATTGCTTGGCGGCCTTTGTTGAGGTTGGAAAGCCGTTTGTGGAGCCGGGCTCACAGAGTTTGGAGCTTTGTTGTTGGAGTCACCTTGTCAATACTTGCCTAGTAGATAACGTCACTGAATGTGGCTTGCAAGACGTTTGAGTAGCGTTCGCCGAAGCTACCAAGTGTAAGAGAGTCTCTTTCTCAAAGCTCTATCTCTGTCTCTCTAGAAAACTGAAGATGGCAACAAGATATTCGAAGGAGGCTCTCAAAACCTTACTATTTAAGAACTCTCAGAGAAAAGGTTATAGAAACCTCTGAAGCTTAAAACTTTGGAAATCTCTAAAATAGAATGAGAATGAACCACTCAAAAGATATAAGAAGCTCCGAATGACGGAAACTCTCAAATGGAAATGAACATATCTTAAGTTCTAGAAATTAGAATCACTGAAGAGCACGATGATGAGAGCTAGGGAAGTGATGAAGGTGCCTCACGGAGAGGGCTTGTGCCTTGACTGAAGCAAGGACTTGATGCCTTGACATAAGCAAGGGCTTGACTCTCTCTCGATGGAAAACTCTCTCAATGGAAGATGTCGAGGGTTTAACACTCACAAAGGGAGTGGGAGTACTAGTGCTCTAATACTATGATAGCGGAAGTGAGAGAGGGAGAGAGAGAGGAGTGCACACGATATAGCTACATATACACTATTTGTATTGAACACGAACATGAAGACATACATGTGAACAAGTTAGGGTTTGCCCCTATGTATGGTGCAATTTACACCATCCTCAACATTATGCATGTAGCTAGCTCAGCAAACTTTGGATTTTCTTAGTACAATGCACTGTCATAGTGAAGACTGCAAGAATGGAAGCATGAGCTAATAGTGATAACGAGGAATCGGTTGGTTGGCACCTTCTAGTAGTTACTATTTGCTTGTGTCACGTATTAGGAGATCAAATGCCAATTTGCTAGAGAAAACCATGTCAATACAGTCGGTATCCATTGATAGACAGCTAGTCTTGGATAATACAACACAGGGAAGTTTGGTAGCAAGGCCACACCCTACAATCGCATATGTGACTCCTCATACACTCTACGACCTCTGCATATTGCCACATATAACTTTGAACCTAACAAGCTCACATATAGTAATGAGTTATAGAGTTCTTGATTCTATCTCCCCTTCAACAATAAATGTCATTTGAAAACTCTTTCCACTTGCATACATTATGTGATGAAAAAGGAGTAGCTATGATCGACCAGGTGAGATGGTAATGGTACATAGGGATCCAACTAGGCATAGACATTTATAGTACCTCTACACAATCATAGTATGGTATCAACAGCTATGACAATGACATGCTTTAGCTAACCATAGGCAGCCGAGCAAGCATGACGCGTAGCTATATGAATAAGCAGCAAGACAAGATATCAATTGCGGAGCTACTCGACTTGGATCTAGCTAGTCTTGCATACTATTTGCCTCTAGCTCCATACATTAGGAATCATGCTTCATTAGCTACTGTAGTCAAATCCAGTTTGATGTTACTATTGGAAAAACTGCTTTATGCTACTGTTGCTCTCTAGTTCGATGCACTGAACTAAAGGGAGATTAAACCCAAGCAGACGCCTTGGATTGTATTTGCTTTTCCTTTGGAATAAAAAAGTGATTGTGCCTCTCTCTCTCTCTGTTCGGTTATTTTTTACAAACTAGAAATAATTTCTCTTTCCCCCCAAAGACTCGAGCTATGCACCTACACTACAAGGGTGGGGAAAGAGCCCATGACTATTAGGTGAACGGAGAGATTAATAGCAGAGGCTATGAACTGGAAAAAGTTTTTTGGAAAGAACATACTACAACACATGGATACTTTAAGTACTTTTGTTCTCTCATCTACACTCTTATGTGAGACATTTTATAGGTGGCATGCTCATAGAGGAAATTCAATTGCTATAGACTGGAAATTGTTTGTATCCCTGTTATTGCATAGTATTATTGCAAAACTTTCATCTTTTTGTTGTAGATATATTGCTTACTATTTTTTAGCCTTTGAACTGAAAAAAGGGATGTAAACATGTGGATGATATCTTGCCATATGTAAGCCTTAAAGGGCATGAGTTTTAGTGTAGGATACTTCTGGAAGCTACTGGCAAGTCCCATTCAAGGTTATTGAGGTAGCCCTTGCCTTACATTGAAGGTTAAAGAGTTCCATTAGTCAATACCCTCCATTGTTTGCAAAAATTTTTGCACTTTGGAAGGATCTCAGACTCTTTCTAATCCTCAATTAGATCAAGCACGAGTAAACAGAAGGATCTCTAACTTTCTCTCTTACATTTGATTGGTCTGCTCATATGCTCTTTTACTTTTAATGCTATGTTTTATATTTGACTTTCCATAAACCTTGAGTTAATTTTGAATAGTTATAAATGCCAACCTTGTTCATTTCTATGATGTTAGAATGCCAAGATTTTTATTAATGCTAGTCTAGATAGAATGATATGGATAACAATTGTGTGCCAGCATTGAAGCCTCGCTTTCATAGCTTAAATGAATTGTTCTAACTTTCATTTGGTTGTGATGGTGCTAGGTGAGTTGGCACACCTCTCTATCAGGTTTGGAAGTGGAGTCTTGGGCATGATGTTACGAAAAAGGATGTTGGCAACCTTAAAGAATATACTTGAGGGACTTAAGATGAGATATATAGTACTCTCAACCCTGTTGTGCACACTTACATAAATGTATCCATTTGCAGAGCAGTGAAAATTGAAATATGAACTGCTTTGAATCTTGCTTGATTTAGAAATTGTCTCATGGTTTTTACCATTGCAGAAACTGACAACAAACTGTTTTCTTGGATTCTCATTTTTTTCAAATGCAGCTAGAGTAAGCAAATGCATTTCTCTTTGCTTGTTGATTCTCTTTGCTACACCCTTTAAGCAATAACTTAATTGCGAACATAGTCTTGATGAAGCAATGGCCACGAGGGGCCTTCCAAGGCTTTGACTAAGAATGTGGAATAGTGGAGATGTAGATTCATTGAAGGAATAAGTCACACACACACACACACACACACACACAAGCACGCACACGCAAAAAACTATGGAATGGTGGCTCTTTTTCTAAGATGCACCCAATGCCCCTATAATAATTCCCACAAGTACTTCTTTCCTATGTATACATTATCATAAGTCAGGGAAGGCTATGGACGACAAGTACCTGAATGGCTAAAATTATGGATTGCACACCATCAAAAATCTCAAGCCCTCAAAATTGTTTGGCGAATCTTCCTAGCACAACATGCATCGAAGCTCCGCTTAGGGTGTTTAATAAGGCTTGTTGGAAATGGCAAGATGTGTTTCCCTTACATGTGGGTCTATGGGACAAGGCCTTGAATTCATGTGGTTGCTAAGTACTTACACCTACTAATGTGGAGATTTGTTGTTGTGGGTATGTGATGCGATCATAGGGCATATGCAACACATACCACTTGAGCACTATATAAAATTTTGATATGTGAATACTCTCCCATTTCTTGCTGCATTTTTATATCTCTTCTATCGACATCATGGCTACTAATCAGATCTATTTGTATCTTGCTTGCAGTGGCTTTTTTTTCTCTCCCAAGAATATTCTCTCTTTTTTTGTTAATATACATTTGCTTTTAGTCATTACCCCTCAGCTATGATGTATTCTTAGTTCTCTATTCTTATAATGTTTTGGAGTCCTCTATTGTATGCTTTATGGTCGTGTAGGTTTTTTACTTTCTTTTGTCATCTTCTTAACCAATATAAAGTAGGCCTTGCTAATATGGAAGCTCTATGTTAATCTTATGATATTTAATCATTTCATATTGATGATTGTACGTTACTGAAAATCATAATGTTGGTACAATGTAACTCAGTGTATTTTGTCTTGATAATTTATAATGGTCAAAACAAACTACTTGCAATCATTTCTCAACTGCAACCTCTCATATATCTTGTTATGGCAACCTCTAACTCTCTTAAGTATATGTTTTTAGATGATTGTTATCCCGTTTTTGAAGTTATGGCTGAGTTTATATTGGACAGGTTGAATCTACCACTTTAAGTTTCTTACTTGGCAGCATATATGTGGATAGATGATGTGCAATTGGAGCATATCATTTGAGCTTTAGATACATGTAGTGCGTGATTGTATTTGGATTTTTAAATGATAGGTTGGGAAATCAACTTATATGTCTCTACTCAAATTATAATATATGCTATGAAGTCTTGTTGACACTTTATTAGCCATCTTATTGACTTCCATAGGCATCCTCTACAAGACTGTTTATGATGTATTATTTACAATTGATCCATTGAGGACTCTTTTCTTTCATCTTGCGCTCCAATGGACAAAGATGTCTTTATTGGCAAGATGATTTAAATGTGGCAAACATTTTTTCAACTCTTGGTAATCAAGATTGTATTGCCGTATGTCCATGGGAGTACATCCAATCCTCTACAAGATTGTTTATGATGTATTATTTACAATTGATCCGTTGAGGACTCTTTTCTTTCATCTTGGGCTCCAATGGACAAAGATGTCTTTTTTGGCAAGATGATTTAAATGTGGCAAACATTTGTTCAGCTCTTGGTAATCAAGATTGTATTGCCGTATGTCCATGGGAGTACATCCAATTTGGAGAGTCCATTTGACTTGAAGGAAGATGAGTATGTTCACACTCTCATTTTACCTAGTTTAGAAAATCTATTGGTTCATGATTTTGGTGAGGTCTCAATGGCAAAATATTTATGGGATCTATAGAGAAGTCACTACTATTGTGGTTTAGTTTTTTTGCTCTAATTATGATCGTATGCCCATACACATGATATCTCTCTTGTAAAGGATTAGGTGTCACTATGTCACAATAAATCAGATTGGTAAGACCTTCCTATTTTCATAAATTCATATACCAACCTATGTATGTGATGAGAAAGAGACATTGATGTTTAAGATGTATTACAATCATGGAGTCATCTACTTTGATCAATACACTTCTCTATGTATGTGTTGTGTTCAGTTAAGACCATGTCTGCTAGTATATCCAAATCCTTTTAATACGCTTGATTACTAAAGGCTTCTCCTATTTTTCATACCACTTGATGTAGTGCAATACTGCTCTCTAAGATGATTGGATGATTGTATCTTGGATAGGATATGGATAGGTTCGTGGAGGACATCATTGCCTATTTTTTAGGTGGAACCAATCTATACTGTGTGGAGCACCTAGGAGCCTTATCATTACAAGGCTGATGATCAATACCGTCCTTATGTGATGATCCTTATCCTCTTTGAATTTTCTCCTTCATCTTCTCTTCTCTTCTCCCACATGAGATTTCTTCCAAGCACTCTCTCGTCCCCCCTTTTCTAACAATGATAAGGTTCCTAGGTGCTCCACACAATACACCAAGGTTCCACCTATAATATAGGCAAACAAGTCTCCACAATCCTATCTAAATCATATCCAAGGTGTATGAATCTCCAACCACCTTGATGATAAAATCTAAATAGCTCCATCATCACATACTACTATGTATGAAAGAAAACTCTTAAATTTTCCATAGAACTGTTGAATTTTTAAAAGAGGAATTCTAGATAGAAAAGTACATATGGTAACATATCTTTAAAAAATTATATATGGTAAAATATCTACAAAAAGAATAACTATAAAGAAAACTAAAAGATATAAGCTAACCATCCAATAGACAGGCTTTCATAATGCAAGAGTAGAGATCTCATAGTTATCGAGGGTTTGGAAGTCGTGGCCATCACGCTAGAGAGGATAAACGGTTGCAAGGTTGATAAATATTCCCTCTCCTACCTTTACTTAAGAACTCTAGGATTATATTGCTACCATATCCACTATTACATATTGATAATGATCCAAAATACTAGCTTCATGAAAGCTGTCACAATAGAGAGTATCTAGGAATATATATTGATGATAATTCAAAATACTAGCTTCAAAATACTAGATTCAAAATGCCATAGTAGAGAGAGTATGTACAATGTATGAGACTCAATAGTAGAGACTATCTACAATGCCATAGTAGAGAGAGTAACTACAATGTATGAGACTCAATAGCAGGAGTGAAGTTATAAGAAGACAAGTTGTATTGCGATAGCATATAATAAGAAGCATGTTGGACAGCTTTGAAAGAAGGCTTCAAGTCCTTGAGCTCTATACCAACACCAATGATTGATATGATAGCATGTATTGATGCCAGCACTAATGATTGATATGACTGTGCATATGTTGATGCCACAAAGATCATAGAGAAGTGCAGTAGGGAGAGGCGATGACAACAAGGCACAAGTGTAAGGGATATTTTTGAATGATAGGAATGATCCAAGAGTTGAAGCAAATGTGGCACAATTAAAGGGATGTGAAGAAAGATGATTTTTGCATTGGAGTTAAAGGTGAACACATTTTATCCCTATAACTATTGTGAGGGAGTCAAGAATTGGATTGAAAAATACGAAGGGGAAAAACAAGATGAGAGATGATTTTTGCATTAGAGTTAAAGGTGAACACATTTTATCCCTATAACTGTTGTGAGGGAGTCAAGAATTGGATTGAAAGATACGAAGGGGAAAAACAAGATGAGAGGAAGACAGAAGAGCTTTTAGAAGGGAGCAAAAGAGAGTTTAGGGATCCAAAAATATTTGTGTCTGGTGTGAAACTAAATGTCTCCAAGAAGCAATTTAAGAGGCCTATCAAAGAGGAGAGATTGTGAGTAATAGTGAATGAGAAATTGCCAAGGGTTGTGATCTTCATGTAAGTAATGATCTCTCCTTTTATAGTTCCTCATGATGAGGAGTTGGAAATGGCATGAAATGGCATTGATTTCTCTGAAATACTAACGTTTCTATTGACTTGATGTTTAGTATATTTTGTTCAATGTAGTATGGTCACATGGTGTCACTTTCGAGTAGGGAAGGTTGATGTGAAGCATAACATATTCGAGCATGGACTCACAACAAATGTCTCCTAAGAGAGTCAAGCTAGTGTAAGGGATATCCAAATAGTGGAAATTGAGCTGGATTATGTTGGTACTATGTACTACACAAGCTATCATGAAAGTGAGCTTTTGAGAATTAGAGTTTGACATGTTTAGAATGGATGTGAAATGATTCAAAGAAAATGTGAGAAAAGATTCAAATGGTCTTTTTGCTATTGACTCAACCAAATCTTGGGATGACCTTACATGGTCTTTTTGCTATTGACTCAACCAAATCTTGGGATGACCTTACAGATACATTTGTGCAACCTTATCATTGTGTGAATAGGTGTGTATATTTTTGTACTATTCTTATTGGATAGTTGGATTGGTGTCAACATTTTAAAAAAAAGATTCTAGCCAACCAAAGTTGCCAAAGTTCTTGAGCTTTGTTTTAATTCAATCTCCTTGATGATGGAGGCACATTTTCCAACTGCATCTTATTCTCATGTATTCTCGAGTAGTTTTCCACATTTTTCTAGTAGGAGAACACACCATGAGCAAGTGGATGTGAAATGGTTCAAAGCTGTATAGAGGAGCTCAAGCAACTGCGAGAAAATATTTGGCTGATTTTTTGCCATCAACTCAACCAAAATTTGTGATGACCTTATGGATATGTTTGTGCAACCTCATTATTGTGTGAATAAGCAAGTAAATTCTTCTACTATTCTTAATGGATAGTTGGATTGGTGTCAACATTTTGAAAACAAAAAGATTCTAGCCAACCAAACCTGCCACAGTGCTTGAGCTTGGTTTTAGTCCAATCCCTCTTTAGCATCCTTGAGAGTCACCAAGGAGGCACACTTTCCGATTACATCTTATTCTTGTGCATTCTCTAGAAAATTTCCACATTTTGTCTAGTAGGAAAACACACCATGAACAAGTGGAAAATATCTTCATCCATGTTAGGACAGCTCTTATAGCAACCATTCTTCTACTATTCTTAATGGATAGTTGGATTGGTGTCAACATTTTGAAAAGGAATACCACAGTGCTTGAGTTTGGTTTTAGTCCAATCCCTCTTTAGCATTCTTGAGAGTCACCAAGGAGGCACACTTTCCAATTGCATCTTATTCTTGTCCACACTCTAGCAATTTTCCACATTTTTTCTAGTAGGCAAACACACCCTTAACAAGTGGAAAATATCTTCATCCATGTTAGGATAGCTCTTATAGCAACCATTAGACCTTCCAATCAAAATAACTCTTGCATTTATCCTCAGCCTTGAGGAAAGACAAGCCATTGAGAGATCCTACAATTTATGTGATCATAAGCCTCTTTGAATCCAACTTCACTAACATGAACCTTTGATTTTGTATCAAAGCATAATTTTTATACAGAAGCAAATTGAGGATGGCTTCATGGATATTGCGGCATGCGAGAATTTGTACTACCGAGGATGCATGGATCTAGCAAAATAAACCTAACCTTGAGCGCCATGTTTTTATATGCCCCATTCAACATGGTCAAAGGATCCCAATCACTCGAAGAAAGCTTATTGGCTTGTTTAGGAATCAATTTAATTAAGACTAAGTTAACAAAATGAGGGAGCTAACCATTCGCAAGTGATTGAGAAGAGATTTCAAATCATCGTCACATAGCTCCCAATAGATCTTATATATATCCAAAGGGATTCCATCTAGCCATGTTTTTTGCCGCCATCGCCTTGGCAACATATTTGAGTTCATGTTAGTGAAAGGTCTTTGATGGTCAATAGCTTCAATGGAGGCAAACTTACAATGGAAGAAATATGACAAATAATTACACATGCAATTGCATCATCCCCATGCTATGGGTAGTTTTCCAATTGCTCTCAAAATTTGTATCTTAAGGAATTAATCAAATCTTTGTTATCCTTAATGAAAAGTGGATTTTTTGAAGGGTATAGTCAAGTATCCACCAAATTCCTTAATGGGGTTAAAAGCATTGCGACCCTTCTTCCCACAAAGTTCTTGATCCAAACCAAGTCATGAGCTAGATTGTCAAAAGGGAAAACCCCCTCCTCATATACCTCCACTACTTCCACCTAAGTTTTCTAGTGTTCTAGAGGTCACCCTAAATAGTATCCCCTTTTTGCTAAGCTTAAAGGCTAAAGTAAGATGATCGTCCCTTATAGGGTTCTCTCTATGCAAAATAGAGATCTAGATTGAGTCCACCCCCATGAAGTGACCCTCGCTTTTTAGACAATATGACTTCTGATGGCCTCCCAAGCAATTCACAAAGATTTTCGCAAATTTTTGCCCCTAGCAGAGCACACTTCAAGACTAAAAAGAGTAGCTATTCCACTTAGGAAAAAAATTTAGGCTTTTGTTTGTCAAGTTTCTTAGAAGAAGAATGAAAAAAGTTGAATACAAGGAGTTTAGAGCATGAAATATCCATTTTCAATCAACATTATGAGCCACCTACTAAATCCATGATACCCAAGCCACCTTTGCATTTTGGGAGGATGCAAAAGTCCCAATTCACTTGAGATATCTTATGTTTATTCTCATTCCCTCCCCATAAAAGTTATGATATAGTGGAGGAGGGCTTTAGGGCCCTTCATTAGGTAAGGTAATAAATGGCTACAAGATATAGGAGGGATATAGGTAGCAGTTCAACACCATCTTCATCCTAGTAGCTAAGTTTATTGATGGCCTTTCCATCCCTCAATTTCTATTTTTGATGTTACCAAGAACCTAGCTCCATTGCTCAGAGAGTTTGATCTTAATCGCATTGGGATTACCAATGGATTTGTCTCCTTGTAAGTTTGCAATAACCCACGCCTCAAAGAGTAGGGATGTCTTATCCAACAATGAGGCAAGTCCTATTTTGGAATGATTGATAATAGAACCAAATGTTGAGCAAACACAATTAAGATAGTCTAAGTTGCACTCCAAATCTTTGACTGAGTTCCTCAAACTAAGATTGGCATCTTAAGCATTGTTAATTTACCATTTTAGCACCATAAAGTGATTCCATCCCAGGCAAATGGTCAATTGAGATCTTGTGGTATATGAGCCAACCTAGATTATCTGTAGCAATTGTAAATAGTTGGGGAAGCCATACCTAATAGATCCTATGAGAAATGAACAAGGAAATAAACTTAATGGAACCCTTACTTGTAGAACCTTCAATGATGTCCGACCTCTAGTGTTGAACCCTTGCATTACATAAGAGATTCATTGAATTAATCGACAAGGATGGAGGTAACAAGCTTAACCAAAAGAACTAATAATAAAGCACAAAACACACACGCGCACACACACACACACACACACACACACAAACAAAAAGAAAAACAACATGACACGAAACATGAGCAAGGCCACTCAAACAACACACAAAAAAATGCACGACACACAAAGAAAAAGCACATAATGGGAATTCAAATGGTCATGTGGATGACCAAATTGTTATTAAACTTATTGACGATGATATTAGAATGAAACATGAGCAAGGCCATGCAAACAACGCAAAAGCAAATGCATGACACACAAAGAAAAAGCACATAATGTGAATTTAGATGGTCATGTAGATGATCAATGTGTTTTTAAACTTATTGACGATGATATTAGTTTATAGGAACCCAAGAGAGAGCCAATATTTTATGATATAAACTTATCAATATCTCTAATGTTGGTTGATGGAAATAAATTGCATACTATGTCATTGAGGGTTGTGAATAAAGACTCTTACTTTCCAACTCTATTGCAATAATAATGGAATGCATAGGTGGATGTCTCAAACCAATTTGAAGCCATTGTGAGTCATAACCCACTCCTTGAAGAATGCAATTCATTTGCTCCCTAGGAAGAGCAATTATTGACATGTCAAGGGCATCTTCAATGTCTCCTCCAAACACTCATAGGTCAAAGTCCAATACCTACTCTAATGGCATGGTCCATATCATAGAAAAAGCACTCCACATCATCCACCCTCCACCTGAGCCATACTGAGTAAATCATCCATGATATTGCCCTCCAAGTCTATAGTGACCATATGACAAAATCTCTTAATGAAAATCGTTGTTATAAACTTTTAAATTTGTCTTAGATCAACACTCCTTGTGAGTAATTATCAAGCTTTAATCCTAAGTCTTGCAAGCTCACATACGTATTCTATTCATGCTCTCCCATCTTTAACACGAAGCCTTTGGCAAGGCCTGCTTTGTAAATCTCTAGTATCATACAATTAGAACTACTTGGGAAGATCTTTAACAACTAACATTGTTAGCTTCATCTCCGCACGCCAGGAATTTCACATCACCAAAACCTCAATCACATGGCATTGCATGCCTTTTCTGTAAAGCTACCTCATCTAGCTATTCAATGTGTCTCTCCATGGTTGGAACTCTACGCGAATCAAATATTTCAAAACATCTTCTTGAACTCATAAAATAATATTGAAAATATATACCCTAAATTAGTATCCTAATGTTGTTACCTATTATTATAGCAAGTACGGTATACCTTTTGATGCGATCCTCTTGTGATTCAAGAGCTATGCAATAGTCCTGATCATTTTGCTCTTAAAAGTTGCAATTCATGTGCATATCTTTATCTTCCCGTTGGTGTCACCATAATTTGGTGAGGCTAAGCTCCCTTAAATAATAGTACCATAGCTTCCCTCAATATCACCAGATTTCAATAAGGTTAAGCTCCCAAAATAACAATACCACCATTAAAACTTTTACACGCTTTAAAATCTTTGAA
Source organism: Dipteris shenzhenensis (assembly GCF_047967505.1). Classification (NCBI taxonomy): domain Eukaryota; kingdom Viridiplantae; phylum Streptophyta; class Polypodiopsida; order Gleicheniales; family Dipteridaceae; genus Dipteris; species Dipteris shenzhenensis. Next base: position 37,165,252 of record NC_141617.1, read on the forward strand.
AGGCCAAATAATAAAAATCATAATGGCAAGACAGGAAGAATGAAAATAACAAAACTTCCAAACCCTTTATACAATATACTCATTACAATAAGAAAATTTCCAAACCCTTTATACAATATACTCATTACAAGGACAAAGAAAAATGATGGATGCAAACCAATTAGTGAAAAACTATGTGCCAAGTCCTGTATTGCAATGCAAAATAGAGAATAACTTTCATAAGAGAGAAGAACATAAGCCACGTGATTAAGGCTTGAAGGACAACTAATAAAGCAGGTCAATGTAGAACAAGAACTGGTCCTCTTGAAGGGGAAAAGTTCATAAGCCTCCCATCATATCAAGGGGGGGCAAGGCATTTTTGACTAGGAAAAATAAGTGGAGTGTTGACAAGTTTGACAAATAAATAGAAAAGGCAATCAAACCAAACATACAAGTTAAGTAGAAGATCAATGATAAGATATAGGGAGTTGAGAATGAAGAAGAGAAAAGGAATGAGCGGAAATAAGAAGGTAATGTGCTACCTCGGAGTGTAGTGACACCATCAGCAAGATATGTTGAATTCGAGGCGAGTTATACAAAGAAGTGGAGAGCGCTTGATCTACAAGCAATAAAGAAGTCTCTCAAAGAAAAGTAGGAATGTCATTTTTTCTCCATCTTATAAAGGGCCTCAAGCCTACAATATGTCTACTTTGAAGCATGAAAAGGTCAAGGTGAAGGAGAGAACAAGCAGAGTCGACTCAAGGCATATAAATGATTTATGTGCCACTCAATCTCGTATCATCAATATTGCCTCATAGTTCAAAATCAATGCAAGTGGTGAAACTGGGCAAGCTACATGCCTTGTAAGACATAGTTCAAAGACTAGTTGTCCACTTACTCTTCATAATAGCCTAGTTTTCTTCTAGCCATCATTAAGGCAAATTCTACTTCTAGGACAAAAAATATTGTGGGGCTCCAAGTCTCATTTTCAAATGTCCACGTGGGGTGCTAAAGCCCATTATAACACCACCCCTTTGAAAACATTTAAATAAAAAATAAGATATTTTTTGTTAATATTAGTAAAATTGATTAAGGCAAAACATACAAATGCCACAATGACACAAACTAGGGCTTAGTTTGCTACAATGCCAAGGCTAGGCTTAAGATTAGTCAAATAGAGCAAGAAGATTAGAAGGACTCTCATCCCCTATAGAAGTAGACAAGGCATACGAGGTAAACAAAAGGACTACACACTTTTATATGTCATGTTGTCAAATACCACTTCACATAAACTAGGAACTAACATCTACAACATTCAATTTAGCAATATTGTCAAGCCATATACCAACTAAAGAGGGAATAATGTTTCTTAGTCCTACCAAATGGATTCACAAATCCAACAAATTCATTAGTATTGAAGTATTAAAAGGCCACATAAACTCCTAAGAGTTCATGATATAATGGTGTAGTCAAATCTTAAAATTTTAATTAGTTAGAGTCAAGGTGAAGGAAACAGTAAGTAGATAGGGGGAACGAGCTTCACAAAGATGACCAAGGGAAGAACTTTCGTTAATCATACCTATTAGTGGAGAGAGAGAGAGAGAGAGAGAGAGAGAGAGAGAGAGCATGTGGCTCTTAACTTTGAGTAGAGTAATCAAATATGGGTTATGTACTATAGCACATGGCCCGTACATTTTTTTGAAGATGCCATATCACTCTTTATTTTGCGTAGGATGATCAAATTATGGATTATCCACACCTACTTTTGCTACAAGGAAACATCATATGTTAGTAAGAGGAAATTTGGGAAAATCCCATCCATGCTTTCTTTGACACATGATATCAAGCTCACAAAATCTATGAAGTCTAACATTCTATGAAGTATTGACTCTTTGATATAGGTGTGCTATTAGTGGGTGATGGCTATGAGCTACGAAAGAGTTGATTAGAAGTGATCCATGAGTTCAAAGTAACTTTCTTCTAGAATATGCACATGATCACGTTGAACTCACATTTGGTAGAGCTTTGAGACTACTTGATCATATGTTAGATTTGGCTTATCATAGCTAAATTTATATGATATCTAATACTTAGAAGCCTCAGGTGATGATTGTATTGTGTTTGGCAATGTGTCATAAATAAGTATCGTATATATCGATTAGATTCATTAGATATATGTTAATTATATTATTTTGCAATACAATCATAGTAGTGCTTCTTATAACCTTCTTGAACCTTAAAAAAATCTTGTACTCCACACTACGTCTTCTTGTTCTGAACACCGTCAAATGTCGGCTTGATCTCTTTTAAACAAATCAAATCGAACAAACATCTTATGACCATATTAAGTGCGTTTAATCGAATGAACAATGCAATTCCCTGAAGATCTAATGTTAAATAGGATCAAATTTTCTTAGGGTTAAATGGATAGGTTCTTCAATCATTGGGAGATCAATAAAACTTCTAAATAATTGTAGAGCTACCTGCCTACCAGGGCAGCCCCCCTCGTACAAATCCCAGTAGCTTGTTACGTAGGCACTGGGTAGGGTGCCCCTCGATAGCACCATCGGGTGTGTGAGTGGGTGTGTGTGTGAAGAAAAGAAAAGAGTTGAAAGCTTTTAACATGTTTAACCTATTAACCATGAACACCAAAAAAATAAAAGAGGACATGTGGCAGCTTGGAAGAGCCTCCCTTGTGTCATAAAGAGGGAGCTCTTGGATGGAGGCTTGGAGGGGGGAGGAGGTGGAAAGATAAGAGGCAGCTTTAGGGGCAAGGAGGAGATAAAAGGTCAATGGAATGGAGGAGATGGAAGGTCACCTTCGAGGGAAGGAGGAGATTGAAAGTTAATGGAATGAAAGGAGGAGATGGAAGGTCTTAGAGCCATGGGTTAAGACTTAGCCAAAATTTAAGAATCAAAGATCGTGGCTGAGGATGGTCACGCATCTTTGCCTGTGCAAAGCACGGGTTCAGTACTCGTAATTTATCGTGTGGTTGAAAGAAGGCAAGAAACGCATATACGTGCAAAAAGCAAAATAATAGGTTGATGAACTCTAAATTCGACTACTTTGTACTATTCCTACATAGGACCAAAGATTGTAACATACACATTTTAGGTGACTTCAATCACTACACAACAAGGGAAATGTGAGCTTTCTTATCATGGCAAGATGCTAATATTAAATATCAGCATGTATAGAACTTGTGTGTTGTGGACCTAGGGAGAATTTATGAGGGCTTGTGGGTTGTGGACATAGAGAGAATTCATGAGACATGAAGAGAATTCATGACACCTGACTTTGGGGTAAAGAACGTTGGGTGCAAAGCAATGTGGCAAACTTAAGTCAATTTTTTTTGAAAGTAGGTAAGTGTATTCACAAAGTCATGACATGACTTTGCAACTCATGGTCTTCAATCACTAGTAGCTACCAATGAGCTTTGGTAATGGGCATTTTAGCTATTTGCTCGACTTGAAAATTTATATACACTCTTGACTTGCTCATCTAGCTTTCATAGAAGTGGTAAAGGGAAGTGATGTAGCTATGAACTTCTTGTAGAATGTATGATACTGGACAAAGAAAGAAACACATAATCTAAGTTGCTATCCCCTCCCCCCACCCCTTCCAGGCCCCTAGCCCATGTTGCCTGCCCCACCTCCTCTTCATACCCCCTTGTTTCCTCATCCTTCCAACCGATATATCCCCTTTTGGGTAGCCCTATTGCTTACATTTTGTTGTTCGTCCTTCTAACAAAAAAGAAGATTAATAAGCTCGCTATTTGGTGAATGACTAGGCAAGAGCCCATTTTTCAGATGGTTGGTTGTTATTTTTTAATCATTTAAGGACTTATGCACTACTCATTTGCACATATGAATAAAGATTACTTGGTTCTAAATAAAGCTAGAGTCTTGTATCATAACATGTGATTTTATTTTTTTGCACAATTTTTTTGGAACTAGATGTGTTGACGTTGCTAATTGGCGTGGTGTGTGCTAATGCAAGGTATGAATTCTTTTGTTAGCTAGTTTTATGATTTTTGGAATGGCATTTTAAAGTTGCATGCACATGGGCACGCATGCACATGCACATGCACACGCACACACACACTAGGTGAATATCCCCCCCCGCCCGCCCAAAACACACACACACACACACACACACATTTTTGGGTGGAAACGCACACCTTTTTGGGTGAAAACACACACATGCTTCTTCTTCTTTTTTGGTTTCTCACACTCATCGACCTATGACCCATTATGAGGGGCACATTTGCTTGGGGCCTATGCTACTAAGCAGTAGAATTTCGAACGCGAGTAGCCCGTAGGATTTGAACGTGGGTATCTAGCTCCGATAGGCAAATGCCATACTGCTTGAGCTATTACTACTTCGCGTGCGTGCAAACACACACACACACACACACACACACACACACACACACACACACACACACACACTTGCAATACGTAGAGCCAACATGTAATCCCGAGTGCTAAAGCAGGGTTTACTGTAAAGCCCGATGATCAACACACAACACAAAGGGAAAGCTTGATGATAAGTGCAGGACACAAAGGGAAAGCTGGGTATTGGGGATACGGTAAAGCTCGATGATGAACAAAGAACACAAGGGGAAAGGGTGTAAGACGAGACACCAGATACTGTAAAGCTTGAAGATCAACACAAAGATGAGATACGAGAAACGTGAAAGCCCCCAAGATGAACCGAGGCGATTGGTGTCAATATTGTGAAACTAGAAGGGGTAGGGGGGATTGAACCGGGGTTAAGAAGGGGATGTGGTTGGGTAAGCAAAATGTTTTATTTCATCTTCATCTTCATCTTCATCTTCATCTTCCACTTTGCTACCTTCTCTTCTTCTTCATCTTCATCTTCTTCATCTTCGTTGATTTTGCTACTGTTGCTTGTGTAGCTATATTTATTGCTCGATGCTTCCGTAGCAAGCTTCGCAAACGCCATAGCCACAAATCGTATCCCCCAGCTCCATCCCTAAGCTCTTCCCTTGCTTCATCCCCCCCCCCCCCCCCTTTCATGGCTTCCCCCCCCCCTTCTCCCTCTTCCACTGTCCCCCCCCCCCGCCTTTCAGCTCTTCTCTGATACGAATGGGCAGCACTCCCCTCTCTCTCCTGCACCGCCTCGTGGATGGGGCAGAAGAAGCGCTCCTTGGCTCCCCGCCACTCCCCCCCCTCCCACATCGGCTCCCTCTCCCCTGCTCCGGCTCCCGCTGCCCCCGACAATGCCGGATCGCCTCTCCCCACCGATGTCGAACAATGTCTGAATGGCTCAGGTTTGTGGCTCCTCCCTGCTGTCGATCTTGTGTAAAATTTCCGGGTATTGCGTGCATAGGAGGTCAGTGTCCTGCTGCAATTTTCGTTCGTCGTTATCCGATTGTTGAGCTCGAGATTTTAAGCTGCCTGATCGTGGGGGTTTCGTCGGTGAATTTTGCTGCTGGGGAATCCAGGAATTGCATGTTATGTGGACGGAGGTTGTCTGACGAATGGAGGACCAGTTGCCAATGGAGGAGGGGGGCTAGAAGCACGGAAAGGAGGAGTTGAAGAACTCTCAACTGTTAAGGGCGATTGCGAAAAGGCCCTTGTTGCTTTAAGGAGAGGGAACAGCACAAAATCCCTTAAACTCATACGAGATGCTTGCAATCGCTTCGACGGCAATGCTTTGGTGCAGCGTGTTCGCGGTCATATTTGCATGCGACTGGCCTCTCTTATAGAGGACTCGACGACCAAGCAACGACATCTTAAAGAGGCCATTGACGCTGCAAAAAAGGCCGTGGTACTGTCACCGGAGTCTGTTGAATACGCACATTTTCACGCACAGCTTCTGTTCGAAGCAGCTTCAGATAGCAAAGGCTACGACGAAGTCGTTCAAGAGTGCCAGAGAGCTCTTGCCATCGAGGATCCTGTCGATCCAGCCAAAGAGAGTCTCCATGAAGAAGGCCAACACAAGCTTCCAACCCCTGAGGCGAGGATTGCACACGCGCAACAGGAGCTACGAAGCCTTGTTCAGAAGGCCAATATCGCTTCCATTTCAAATTGGATGAAGACTCTAGGGAATGGCGCAAGTGAGGAGAAGCTGCGGTTTATACAAATGCGAAAGATGGTGGAGGACCCGATGGAGCAGCGAGTCTCACAGCCTAAGCGACCTCATGAAGTTAAGAAAAGTGTCAAAACTCCAGAGGAGAGAAGGAAGGAAATCGAGGTCCGAGTGGCTGCTGCCCGGTTGCTTCAGCAAAAGAGAGAATGCTCTCCTCCTCATTCGGAAGATGGAACAAGTGCATCTCCAAAGGGCGGTCCACGACTTGAACGTAGAAAGTCAGGCGGTTCAAATTCTAGAAAATCAGGTCTGGCTTTATCTACTGAGGAAAGGATCCAACGCCTGAAGCCATTCTGGAGTGCTGTTGGCTCTCACGAAAGAGAAACGATGCTAGACGTTCCAATAGATAGTTTGAAAAGTTATTTAGGGTCATCTAAACCCAGTTTGGCAACAGATTTACTTTCCGAGGCTTTAGAATTTGCACAAGAGAAAAAAACTTGGAGATTTTGGATGTGCTGCACTTGTGGGGAGAGATTTATTGACGGCCAAGAGCATGCTCAGCATATAACGCAGGAGCACATAGACAGCCTTCCTCCAAAACTGAGGAGAGTTATACCTCATGAAATTGAACAGGATATGGCAGATCAGATCATGGATGAAGACTGCAGGCCTTTCGATGGTCGGGCTGCTATTAAAATGCTTATCGAGTCATCTCGTGCAGTTATCCATGAAGAATCTGCACAGGAACAGCTTTGTTCTGCGATGAGCAATCCTGGGTTTGATTGCTCAAGTGATGGAAGTGATGCAAGTACCTCCTCAAGGGAGAGTCGACCAGATGATTTAGGGATTAATAATGGTGCAGTTGTCTGTGAGGCATCCTCCAACACAACGCTGAATGAGGACACAGAACAGGTTACTGACCGCAGAAATTCTCATATGTGCAATGGAGAATGTCAGAGACCAAAGACAGTACAACGAACCGTGAGGGAGATGCCTACGCATGAACTCCCTTATGCTGATGATGAAGAGCGGACAAAGCTATTGCAAAAAGTGTATGGCTTATTTCGGGTGTTGATAAGGAACAAATGTTTGGCATCTGATCATATGGAGAAAATTGTGCATTATGCTATTGACGAACTTCAATGCTTCATCCCAGACACGTCTGTCCAATATGAGTTCAATCAATCACCCCTCTATGTTCGATTTTTACCTGCACAGCAGCTCCGAAGGATTCTCAGATATTTACAGGAATTGGTTAATGTGTGTGGTTTGGCAGGGCACAGTATCCAATCAGCATGCTTTCAAGATGAGGATGATGATGTTATCCAGGACAGACTTTTTTTGAATGAGGACTTCACAACTCTAGCATTGGACGAGAGATTGTTGAAAGAGACATCAACAAAGCCTGTTGAAGCTAATGACAGCGATAATCCCAGGAAAAAACAGGTTCTTGGCAAGGAGATGGATGCACTTTGTGCTCAGCCTCTTCCTCTCATGGCCATGAAAGATGGCAAGAGCATGCCTCATGCAGACCTACAATTGTCATGGATTTATGGGACGGCTGAATATGAGTATCAGCCAGTAGGTTGGAAACAATTTAGGGAAGAGCGTGTTCAACAAGGTAGAGATGTGTTTAGGGCTCTTGAAAAGGAATTCCTAACACTTCAAAGCTTGTGTGAGAGAAAACGTGAGCATGTCCACTATGAAGAGGCTATAAGTGTGGTAGAAAGGCTTTGTATTGAAGAGCTAAATAAAAGGGAACAGAAAGTTGATGGGAGCTGTCAGAGTTATGAAGTAGTGCTGAAGAAACGACAGCAGGAACTTTTGGAAGATCGAGCAAATGGCCTGTCATCCCAGCGGAAGCTTGAGCTAGATATGATTGCAACTATACTACGAGAGGCACAGAATGTTAACTTGCCCCAGTTCCCATATGATGGCACTTTATCATCTGTCACGTCCTCCCGTTTGATTGACTCAGATGAAGAGGATGAAGATGCTTGGAAGGTACAAGAATTCATACACCGCACAGATTCTTGTATCGAGGTGGCCATACAGAAACAGAAGGAACATTTTACATCTGAGGTCTGTATACCATCTGTATCCTTCAGGTAGTCACTTTGTGGTTGTCTTTATCCATGCTCTTATCTTGATTTCGGGTAGGTCAACAAGCCGAACTTCTGTGTTTCCTTATCCATACTCTAGCCTCTTATCTTGATTTTGGGCAGGTGAACAAGCTGGATGCAAGGATATTGAGGGCCATGGATAATGTGCAAAGATTGGAGCGTAAGCTTGGGAATATTTCTGTCCTCGATTACAGATCAGTTGTTCTTCCTCTCGTAAAATATTTTTTAAAGGTCTCGACATAGTTTCATGACAGCATTGACCAATTAATTTGTATGATGTTCTTGATTTCTTTTTTGTATTCTAATCCATGGCGAAGTTGACTACTCACTTTTAGGATGGATTTGACACTTAGCAGGCTAGGCTGGAGAATGCAGCAGAGAAGGATGCTATGCAGAAGTCTGATGCTGTTCGAGAGGCCTTTTTAGCTGAACTTTCACGCGATGGAAAGGCTACTGCAGAAAGGATGTCTGATTCATTAAAACAATCAAAAGATAAATCTAAGGACAAAAGGAAGAGCAAAGATCAACGGAAGTCAAAGGATGGGAAGGTTAGAACTTCTGTTCTAGGATGGATGTAAGCTCAGTTCATTGGTGTACTATGTTGCTTTACCAGAATAATGGTAGCATCACACAAGGATTAATTCAGTACACCTTGCCTGTCTTGTTTGCAGCGGATCTCTGGGTCTGGGTTGAACCTTCAGCAGAGGAATGATATAGATGGGTGAGTCCATATAAGGGATGTGTCTTGGAAGTTGGAAATAACAGGGAATCTGTATTGCACGCTAGTGAGTAGTAATCTAGTTCTGCAGAAGTGCCTTTTGCAATAAGCTTATGTTGTTGCTTGATTTACTTCTAACGGTGTACTTCAAATAGACTACCAGGTTGTACTTGCTTTTGTTGGTGGGATGATGCAAGTGTGAGTACTGGACATTCTCCTTTGAGTTTGTCATCTGAATGTTGTGACCTTGTTTGGCAGTTTAATATTGTCATTCAGTGCTCACTGAATTGCAAATTGTTCATTCTTCATGCGATTGCATTAGGCTGTGCTCCATTTGCCAACAAGCCACCCTCTTGGATCATAGTTAAACACTGTTTGGAACTTTTCTTGTAGCATGCATGGAAGCTATTGGCAATTCTTCCATGCATGTCTAACTGATTAGATTGTGTAAGGCTGCTTATAAAAGCTGAAAGATATTGAGATGAATGCATGAACCTCCCACTCTCCCTTGCTGCCTTTTCCTTACACCTCCCTTTTCCCTCCTTGCTTGAAGGCAGTATTTACTTGTACAGCAGATGATTCCCAAAGGTTTAAATACAATGGCCCCATCCTGAATTGCTCCAGACCAAGGAGCGTCTTCTGTACTTTTTATGATTCTTTATACATCTTCTTGCTTCCTGGAAGAAAACACTTCTCGCCTGCTGGTGAGGATTACTCCATTGCCTAGTTGCTGCTCGTGCTCTAGAGCCAACAGATTTAGCTGTCCAGTCAGAGCAGCGATCGTGAGAGATACACAGTTAGTTTTACTACAGCAGGACTTAGAGCAGTCGGCCACATGAAAAGGAGGATGTGGTTGGACTAGTAAACGACTCTCTCTTTGTCAGGACCTGGAGAGCGGCGATCGTGAGGGATACACAGTTCGTTTTACTACAGCAGGACTTAGAGCAGTTGGCACATGGTTGGACTAGTAAACGACTTTCTCTTCGTTAGGACCTGGAGAGCAATACAAGTTCCTTTCATCATAGGAGCCCCATTCAGAAGAAGGAGTCTCTTCATTAAGAGGAGTCCTCAATCAGTAAGAGCACAGGCTCATTATGGATTCCTTAATCAGAACAGAGCAATGATCCACACGACTCACCGTTCTGACAATGGCGATAAGTACACATCTTAAGGATACATTGCTCAGAGGGTTCCAGCAGTCCGTTGGCAGTGGAGTGATCTTCAACTTTAGGGTAGTGTAACATGCGGGGACTTACTGTCATGGCATGCAAATATAGAAGTCAAGCACCAAGGACACACAAGATCTTTATAGTACACATGCTTACTTAGAATTTACAAATGCTGAAAAATTGCCTAAATCACTGACTGTACATGACTGCAATGGGATATAAAATGGATATAAAATGTATCATGCAGGCCACTGTTGATGCTAGATGAGTACTGAGCAGGAGACGCCCTGATCTCCATGCTCATGCTGTGATATGTTGGCTAGAATGGAGCAGCGAACTGTAGGTGATGGGGCTGATGCGGATGGCTGAATGTACATGAGGTGGAACTGATGGCCAAATGCCCAAAATGGGAGGGCTGAGACCCTTTTTATAGGGCCTGGACGAGCCGACTGGGTGAGCAGGTTGGCTGACCTGGTCAACTGACCAGCTGACCTGGTCAGCCCGACTAGGCCGACCTGGTCCGGCCTGATTTGGTTAGCCCAGGCTAGCCATATGGCCTGGCTACTTACCTACACTTAGATCTAACTTGGACAGACCCTGAGGACATACGTAGCTCGTGCCTGACTCGTCCTTGGACAAGGGCTCACATTGGGGCAACGGCATACAACAAAATATCCTGATTCGGGAAGTAATGCTGTACATTATGCAATTGATGATGAGCTTCGTGTGTCACAATGCACCCTAGTGCAGGGGTGCATGTGACGAGCCCTCGTCCTTGAACGAGTGCTCACAATGGGGCAACGGCATACAACGAAATATCCTGATTCGGGAATTAATGCTGTACATTATGTACTTGATGATGAGCTTAGTGTGTCACAATGCAACCTAGTGCAGGGGTGCATGTGACAAGCAGAGGGAGCACAGAGCAGTTTTGTCACTAAACTAATCCCTCATAGAACTGCAGGAAGTAGGAAAGTCATAGGCATCCACTGCCAACAAAGGGATGCAAATGACATGATTGACACTAGCCACCTTGTAGGTGCGGTGAGCGTGGGAGCAAGCACAAGATTCAAGAGTGATAAGCCGTCACGCCAACTGTTTTTGAGAAAAGAAAGTACAAGGTACTTGAAGGTAGACCCTAGGACTAAGTGTTCTAGGTGTCACATAGGACTAAATGTCCTATGTGGCATAAAAGGCACTAAAACACTAGAGTGCCTATAACTATGCCTACAAGGCACATACCAAGGCCCATAGGGCATCACTAGAACAGGGAGAAGATGGCCTACAAACCCCCCTCCATGGTATGGGCTGAAACGTCTCAGAATGCCTGGTATTTTCTGGTCATGGTGGTACATGTTCATCCAAAAGGATATAGCCACCTATGAATGTACAAGGTATGTCAGATCATGTAACAAAGGGAACCAAGTGTAAAGCATGTCGGAAGACTTCGAACTTGGGACGAGGAAGTGCCTTTGTAAACATATCTGCTATGTTGTCCTCTGTGGGAAGATAGGACAACTCTATGTCTCCTGCTGACAACCGCTCTCGAACATAATGATAGTGAACTTCAATGTGCTTGGTACACGCAATGGCCAAAGCACTTTGGCTGTCAGTGTAGACCATAGTGGAGGATGTGTGGCGAATACCAAGATCTGTAAGTAACTGTCGAAGCCAGACACACTCTACTGTAGTAGTAAAGGCTGCCCTGTACTCAGCCTCACAGTTAGATGTGGCAACTGTTGGTCGCTTCTTGCTGAGCCAAGAGATACATGAACTGCCAAGCAAAAAACAATTGCCGGTATGTGACACTCTGGCGTTGGAACAACGTGCCTAGTCACTATCCGTGTAAGCATGCATGGTAAGTGAACCTTGGTCACCATAGAAGAGGCCTAAATCATGAGTGCCTCTGAGATATTTGAAGACTCTCTTCATTGCCTGCCAATGCTATGAACTGGACATGTGCATGAACCTGTTGAGCTGGGATACTGCATACTGTAAGTCAGGTCTGGTGTGGCATAAGTAAATGAGACATCCAACAGCCTGCTGGTAAATAGTGATATCACATGGTGGTCTCCCATATCATGAGCTGAAAATTTGAAGCCAGGGTCCACTGGAGTAGAGATTGGCTTGCAATCCTCAAACTGAAAACGATCAAGGAGCTGTCCAATATACTTGCACTGTGACATCATGATACCCCCCTCAACATGAGCAAACTGAATGCCCAAATAATAGTGTAGCTGTCCCATGTCTGACATGTCAAAAACTTGCTGCAAATCAGCCTTGAAAGCTGCAATATGCTGAGTATCTGGGCCCGTGATTAGCATATCATCCACATGTAAAATCAGCACTAAAAAATCAGATCCACTCCCACGGACATAAAGAATGGGCTCTGTTGGGCTATTCTGAAAACCAAGGGATAGTAAGTGTGCATGAATTTTGGCATACCATGCCATGGGTGCCTGCTTCAAACCATAAAGGGCTTTTCTAAGCCGGCATACCTTGTTTTCAGAACCAACAACCTCGATGCCAGGAGGTTGTGTCACATAAACTTCTTCCTGCAGATCCCCATGAAGAAAGGTAGTCTTGATGTCAAGCTGGTGCACTTGCCAATGGTGATGAGCTGCAATGGCAATGACACATCTAATAGTAGTAATCCTGGAAGTGGGAGCAAAGGTCTTCTCAAAGTCAATGCCTTGTTGTTGGGCATACCCTTTTGCAACAAGACGGGCTTTGTGTCGATCTATGCTGCCATCAGATTTCCTTTTTAATTTGTAGACCCACCGGGTACCAATGGCATGCTTGCCGGGAGGGAGATGTACTAATTCCCATGTGTCATTTTTGGCAATGGATTGTAACTCAGCTCTCATTGCATCCATCCACTCTTTGCTGTCAAAAGCATCTTTATGGCACAAAGGCTCTTCATTGCAAGCTGTAGCAAGGAGTGCAAACTCCAGAAAGTGACCATGCATCTGTCTATTCCCTGATCTTGTCCGGGCAGCAAAAGGTTGATCTTGTTTGCTGTCCCTCAATGTATCAAGAAGCCATCTGGGAACTTGCCTTTGCCGTCTATTGACAGCTCTTTCTTCAATCACTGCATCATGAATAGTGGGATCATTTTGTGCTAGATGAGAAACCTGCAAATCAGCATGGGGTACTGGCTGATCATTACAGGTTGGAGGGCCTGCCGGAGGCTCATGTTGCTGGTCAAAGTCCCCCTCTGAGGAATGCAGAGGTAACCAAGAGTCAAAGGCATCAAACATTTCAACTTCTGGCTTAGCTTTGCAGTCCACAAGAGGAGAAGCCGAATGTTCAGCAAAGATTACATCTCTACTGACAATAATCTTCCGAGTATTTGGTTGGTATAACCGATACCCTCTGCTCTCCTGGCTGTAACCAATAAATATGCATTTGATTGCCTTGTAATCAAGCTTATGTCTCAGCTGAGATGGTACATGAACATATGCAAGAGACCCAAAAACTCTCATGTGTGAAAGTGAAGGCTTCCTACCTTTCCATGCTTCATAAGGTGTAACAGTCCTCAATGTCCTTGTAGGTGATCTATTCAGCACATAGTTGGCACACATCACTGCATCAAGCCAAAATTTATTGGGCAAGGACTTGGCCTTAAGCATGCATCTCGCCATCTCCATAGTGGACCTGTTCTTCCTTTCAGGAATAGGATTATGCTGAGGAGTGTAAGGAGTAGTGCACGAGTGAACAATGCCCCGTGAAGACAAAAATGCATCAAACTCCTTTGACATATACTCTATCTGTGTTGAGGGTGACAAGCTTGCATCCTGATTCATTCTCAACCATATTCAGCCACCTCTGAAAGCATGAGAACACTTCAGATTTGGCTTTTAAAGCATATACCCAGCAATATCTTGTGAAGTCATCAATGAGAGTCATGAAATATTTGTACCTCCCAATGGCATTTGTCCTCATTGGGCCACAGACATCACTGTGCACTAGCTGCAATTTCCTTTGTGAGAGTTTTGGACAAATCTTTTGAAAAGGAAACCGATGCATCTTACCCAAAAGACAACCCTCACATACATGTTTGGAAACTGTGTGAGTTTGAGGTACATCATTTGCCATGTCCTATGAATGTAACTTGGCAAGAGCTCTATAATTGAGATGACCCATTCTCTCATGCCAAAGATGAGTTTCAGCAAGCTGTGAATTTGAAATAGCAAATGCTTCAATAGAGAGTGCAACTGAGTGATCATCAAGGTGATAAAGCCCCTTTTTCAAAGTGCCAATGAGAACTATGGCATTGTCATCACGAAGATCATCTGTATCCATCAAAAATCACTGTGAAACCTGAAGTGGCAATTGCTGAAATTGAAATCAAGTTTACTTCAATTCTAGGCACGAAAAGAACATTAGTCAGAGTGACAGGATGGCTTGAAATGGATGTGAGTTGCACATCTCCAATTCCTTTTACAGCATAGGAGGCATTATTCGCACATGTGACAGTTCCCCCACGAGGTGCATTAGCTAAGGAATGAAACAACTGTCTGGAAGATGTGACGTGCTTGGAAGCACCACTATCAAAATACCAAGACTGAGCATCATTAGCAGTGAAGAATGCATCAACTTGGGAGGGATCAAAGGAGCAATGGACAGCCCATGCCCAATCATCCTGGAGAGCATGTGCACGTGAGGCATCTGCTGGCTCGTGGGATTCAATTGCATGTGAGGCATTAACTGTCAATCCTGCTTTCTTTTTCTCCAAAGCAATGCGCTTCTTGCATTCTGAAATTTCATGCCTAGGCTTGCGACAATAGTTGCATCTTTTCTTCTTTGACTTATCTTCTGTATTTTTAGATGCATTGGAGGAATTGCCATTGTTAGGTGCATATTTAGGCTTGCCCATAGGCTTGGAAGCCTCGCCTCTTTCTGTTTGCTGTGAAGCAAATGCATGATCAGGAATAAAATATTGTCTATTAGCACGACTTTGCTCTCCCTACAAAAGCAAAGTTACTAGCTGATCAAAAGAGTAGTGGTCTGGATTACCCATTGCCACTAATCGAAGGGTTGTAGCAAACCCTTGATATGTATCTGGCAGTCCATATGTGGTACCGACAAGCTGAGAATTGGCACTACCTCATCAATATTGGCAAGTTGTTCCATGAGGTCCTTGACCTTTGTTAGGTATGCATCCATAGAGTCACCTTCATTCATATTGACTTCCTGCAATTGCCTTCTTAAATATGCAACACGTGCCTCATTGCGAATCTGATACAGAGAAGCCAATTTGTCCCAAGCATCCTTTGCTGTCCTGCAAGACCGGATGTGTGGAATAATGATTCTCTTGCATGATAAAGCAATACAGGAATGTGCATTTGCATCTCTTGCATCCCATCTTGATTGTTCTTGAGTTGGGGAAGCAGCAGCAGGGGTGCTAGAGGATAAGGCATCAGGAGGAGTACCCTCTGCAGAGGGACCAGCAGTAGGGGCACCCACTGTAGCATTGGCTGGCCTCAGATCAACCCCAAAAACAATATTCCAAAAGTGCCTTGCAACAAGAATATGTTTCATGAGATAAGACTACATCGGATAGTTGGTCCCATCCAACTTATCATCTTCACGAAGAATGCCAAATAGTTCGTGATTGTTTCGAGCCATTGTAAATAGTACATATAGAAATGCACTGACAAAGTGACCAAAGGATAGCCTCAAGGCTTTAAACTGCAAAAATATGTCTTAATGTTCCAAATACCTGTGAGACAACAATAGATATTTCCAGGAGGCTGCACTGGGCCTCAAGGCAACACGGTGCCTTTTCTTGCTCAGATGATAAAATAGAGAGAGCAAATAGACTGAAAATATGAGCAGCAAGGTATAGGAACAGAGTTACCAGCTGAAATTGAGCTCCCAACACAAAAGCCTCAAATTTGGAAGGCCTGAGTGATGATGTGGCACAATGTGACAGTCCTGAACTTGAGTTTGACTGAAAATTTCAATTTTTGGAAGGATTTCAGTTGTCAACCTTGTCCAAAGTGTTGTATTGACAAGTTGAAGGTCCAAATGTCAAAAGCCCTAAATTTTCGTGTTGGAAATTAGGGTTTGACAGTCAAATACTGTCAAAATGCAGTAGGTTCAGCAAAGGGGGGCTGAAACTGAGGGTATCCTGTTGAGAACAGGCTGGACAACCCGAGAGAGGCTCTTGGATAACTCGCGTGGAGTAGGCGCCTGCTGTAGATGAGCATTCGCCACTTGGAGGTGCCTCGAATTAGAGCCTTGTGCAGATTGCGAGCTGGAAAAGTGTATCCAGCTAGTCGCCTAGCTAGTAGAGGTACCTAGGATGGAGATAGAGTCTCCAGCAGGGCAGCAGCAGCAAGTCGAGGTGAAGGAGCAGCTACAGGGTGGCTGGAACTGCCTCAAAAGGCTTCGAACTGAAGATGTAGCTGCGGAGGTCCCTGGAGAGTGCACTAGACAGGTCGCGATCTGCATACACTCGCTGTAGAAGTGACGCGAGGTGAAAGGACAGCCGTACAAGGCCTAAGCCAGCTGATGGAGATTAGTGCTGTAAACAGCCGCTTGTGAAGTCGCCTACCAAGAGAAAGCTGGAGAAGCCAAGTTACTGCGATGAAAAGCTCCTGGAAGTTCCTAGAACTGCTCACAATCCAAAAAATGAGCTGTTGAAACAGTCGACCAGCAAGTGACTAGCTCCCAAAGAGCAATGGAGGGGCTCGGGGATGTTGGAGAAGGTTGGGGGAGTGAGTAATGCCCGCTCTGATACCACTTTAGGTGCGGTGAGCGTGGCAGCAAGCACAAGATTCAAGAGTGATAAGCCGTCACGTCAACTGTTTTTGAGAAAAGAAAGTACAAGGTACTTTTGTTCAACCCCCGAACCCACCCCGTCCCAGGTTGACCATCCAAGAGGTGGTGAGATCAGAAGCTGATGTTCCACAAGGTACTGAGGAAGAGCAGGATGTTCCAGAAGCAGTTCCAGTTCCTCCTCCCACTAAGAAGCAGAAGAGGTTGCCCCAATGGTACCTACGGACATTGGAAGACTCTTGGGTCACCGAAATACCTGAGAGTAGTAGTTCTGGATTGCGACGGTCCCAACGTCTTCAGAAGACCCCATCCGTGAATTTTGCGTTGGTGGCTCAGCTTGAAGAGCCAAGGACCTTTGAGGAGGCGAAGGACCATCCAGAATGGCAGGCTGCCATGCAGGCAGAGATGGATGCTATCCTGAAGAACAATACCTGGGACTTAGTGGCCAGGCCCCCGCGACGGAAAGTCATCGGCACTAAGTGGGTATACAAACTTAAACACAAATTAGACGGCAGCTTGGATTAAGTATAAAGCAAGGTTAGTGGTCAAAGGTTTTGCTCAAACTAAAGGCATGGATTTTGATGAAACTTTTGCTCCCACAGCTCGCATGGTTACTATCCGGACAGTGATTGCCCTTGCTGCCCAACTCCAGTGGCCTATTTTTCAAATGGACGTGAAGTCCGCATTCCTTAATGGAACCGTGGAGGAGGAGATATACGTAGAGCAGCCACCGGGCTTTCAAGATCTAGGGTCCCCATTAAAGGTTTACAGGTTGAAGAAGGCACTATACGGGCTGAAACAGGCCCCAGAGCTTGGTACCAAAGGATTGATGTATTCTTTCAGAAGATAGGGCTAAGTCGAAGCCCTTCTGAGGCAAACCTCTACTTGTTCATTAAGAAGGGGTTGCGATTGGTACTCATTCTCTATGTTGATGATCTTATCTTGACAGGTGACCATGTCAAGAAGATTTCTCAGGTCAAGGAGCTACTCATGTCTGAGTTTGAGATGATTGACCTTGGGTTATTACACTACTTCCTTGGGATAGAAGTAAAGCAGGCCAAAGACAGGATCTTCATTTCACACGAGAAATATTGCAGAGAACTTCTCAAGAGATTTCAGATGGAGGATTGCAGGACAGTAGTAACTCCCATGGAGGTCGGGCTCAAGCTAAGTGTTCACGACACATCTCAGCCAGTCGATACTCCTTTGTATCGACGATTGGAAGTTTGCTTTACCTTACCAATACTCGACGTGATATTTGTTATGTAGTTGGGCTATTATGCCAGTTCTCTGCTTCTCCCAGGAAGAGTCATTGGGATGCAGGTTTACGGGTGCTGAGGTATCTAAAGGGTACTTGCACCTACGGGATCACCTATACCAAAGGCATCGAACTAGGCGGGTTCTGTGACAGTGATTGGGCGGGTGATGGTGACACCAAGAGATCAACAACAGGGTATTGTTTCTTACTTGCATCTGGTGCCATCTCTTGGCTGAGTAAGAAGCAACCCATAGTGGCCCTTTCATCTACAGAGGTAGAGTACCGAGCCGCGTGTACAGCAAGTTGTGAGACGAGGTGGGTTCTGGAGGACATGGACGTATGTCAGGAGGACGCAATAGTGCTGATGTGCGACAATCAGAGTTGCATAGCCATTGCCAAGAATCCAGTGTACCATGCACGGACCAAGCACATCGAAGTTCATTACCACTTTGTTCGAGAGCTCATCATCGACGACGTGATCGAGCTTATGTACTGCCCGACCACTGACAACTTGTCCGACCTCTTCACGAAGGCACTTCCTCGAGAACAGATGGAGCACCTCATCAAACAAATGGGGATTGGCCCACAATTGTGATATTGAGGGGGGGTGTTAGAAACTCACTGTGCCCACCTGTGAGCCCCCGATTTGAGGCGACAAGGGGCAGTGAGAGGTAGGAGGGCTGGAGAGAGAGAGACTCAGGTCGGCATCATAGGCAACCAGCACACGGGCTGGTTGCAGCCTGCAACAGCAGGTAAAACAGGTCTTTAGGCCCCACATGGAGGCTCCTGCAGCAGCGTAGACTGGCTGCACAGGGCACCCTTATATAGGGGCCTGTGGCAGGCCAAGTCGGCCCAACCAGGGCCACCGGCCAGGGCCAACCCTGGTCAGTTTTCTAGGGCCCATGTCGTCGGCCACCAGACAGGGTACCGACCCTGCTGGTCGGTCAACTCAAGGGGCCTGGGCAGTGCCTATAAAAGGCCTACTCCTCCATTCATTCCAGAATCCAGTGCAAGACTGAAAGCCTCTCTCCAAGGCTGTGTTCAGCACTCAGATCTGGAGTAGGTTGTGAGAGAGAGAGTCCATCAGCTTTCTCCAGCAGTCTGCTGTGTTTTGTACTGCTCCCTTGGAGCTATTTTTCTGCCCACCATCTGGTGGATGAATATACTCTCTTTCTCTCTCCGTCCATATTTATTTCTGAGAGAGTGTTTGTTGCATCTGTGATCATCTATCTGAGTTGAGTGTGTGTAAGAGTTGGAGAGATCTTGGGTGGAGGTTTGAGTGATTCATTCCCTCTTGATTTTTTTTATCAGACGAGGCCTCAGACCTAGAAGTTGAGAAAAGGGGCCATTTGCCTCAATCTGCTCCGTAGGAGCTATGTCCAGTGCCGCGAGAAGGCTGGGCTGGGATTGCGAGGAAGAAGCCGCAGCCTTGCCCTTGGCTCACCTCTTACTGTTCTTTGCAACTGTCTTACCAGGCTTTTTTCTCTCCAGATGGATGATTGATTGACTATAGACGGACAGAGGATTCTCCTTGGTGTTTTCTTCCCTTTTTGGGGTTTCTCTCGCAACAATATCATGATGTATTACTTCTTTCTCATTACAAACATCAGCCTTGGTAGGGTTGTCCACTTTAGTGGCCCCACCCTTATGTTTCATTGTGTTCGATTTTTTTGTCTCATAGACTCTTTGGTTTTTCATAGACCTTAATATTGCTTTCTTTCTTTCTTTCCACCTTGCACCAAGGCCCCTCAAAAGGCTTCACCCAAGGGGTCTGGGAGTCTTGTTGCTGCCTGGATGGATGCTAGCCTTTGTTTGTGTCAAACTCCCTCTACTACCCTTGTCGAGCCTGAGAAGGACGGTGGAGCCCAACCTTGCTCCTTGGGACAGCCCTGTTCCCATCTACGTGCAACAAAGACATTGGCAGAAACCTTAACCTCTGTCGAAGCTCCCCCCTTCCCGTTGAAGAGTCTCAAGAAGGATCTCCTCTAGAGGAGTCTCTGGGTCATCCTCAATCTCGAGGAGACGAGAGATGCCATCATCTGCCACAACCAAAGCTTCAGTTCTAGTTTCGAATGTAGAAAGGCAAGAGACTCCTAGGCTAGACGTGATCAATCGACAACATCTCAAGTTGAGGCGCGAACAACTGGGTAGCCCAAAGAAGGCAGTGGCACGAAAAAAAACGAACAACAAGCAAGGGAAAGGCAAGGTGAGGATGCTGGAAGAGGCCAGGAGAGGGCGGCCAGAAATGGGGGCAAGAGTGGCTATGGCTAAGTAAAGGAGCAGCGCGTGGACAGGGAGAGCAGCTGCCTTTTTTATTTTGCTTCTTGGGAATGCGCAGAATTGCAATCTCAACTCGATTTTCAATGGATATCTTTCGTTTCCTGCTGATACAAATCCATAATTTACTCCTTCTATCTCTTTTTGGTTTGAATCTTCCTTCCCAATCCGAAACGGTCATGCTGGTGTTATTTGGTGGGGTGGGGGAACCCACCTGTGAGGGTAATGATCTTCATATTGAAGCGAAGGAATCAAAAGTTACTAATGAACTAGATATATCAGAATTGAAGTGGCTTCAGTTCATGGTCAAATTAACGAGCCACCACCATTTTTGTATGTATAGCATCCTTATTTTCCTCTTATTCTTCCCCATTATAAATTGGTGGTAAGATATTTGAGCTTTTGTGCACCAACAACCTCAACAGTCAGTCTTTGGCCAGTTTACTCAATGCGAAATACAAAATGCTAATCAAACCTTACTTCAAAGTTCACACATCATATAGATTTAAGTTGACTGATGTTCGCCAAGTCATAGAAGGTCATGCTACATTCTTCCTAGAACGTAATAATCTTGTCCATCAAATGGCCAAACACGATGATCAAGTAGTTACTTGCATCTATGGAATCTTCTACCTTGTGAATGGGTAAAAATGTTTCCGGTCCAAGAAATAGAAAGGCCTTTGCAAAATCTTCATTAAACAGGTTGGCTGGGATTGGAGCAAGCCCTCTTGATCCTTAGGTTTGCCATTTTGTAGCTTCTTGATGGCGTCGTTTAGGCAGGCGTTTAGGCAGGCTATACTATGATATCCCATGGATGTCATTGTTGGAATATTGTAAGTTTTAAGGCAGTGGCCAATGTATTAAGTAGTTAGGAGGGTTAAGGACATTTTCCTTATAAACCCCCCCCCCCCCCCCCCCCAAAAAAAAAAAAAAAAAGGGTCCCACAGTTAGCGGTTCAGTGAGTTTTAACTCACCCTAGGGTTTTAGGATGTTTGTCATGTTGACCACCCCTTTGTACTTAATTCTTTCAATGTCAATCGAGCTCAGCTCCACGTTTTCTTGCTCTCTCCATCTTCCAACCTCACATTTGGTATCAGAGCAGGTTGCCCCTTGCTCCCCTGCACCTCCCTCCCCTTCTCTACCCTCAACAATGTCGTCGGTTGCAAGGCACTGCATTTTCATCGTGAAAACCTTCGCATCAGCCACCACCTTCTATAGGTGTTCTATAGCTAGGTGCCACTTCTAGAGCAATGCTATTGGTGTTTCCTGCCTGGGCAACCACTTTTTGGAAGATAAATCTCTGATTTCGACCTGCTACTACTGTGTTTATTTCAGCCAACCAGTTTCTGAGTCTTGGCTTAGATGAACATTCTTTTGATCTTGAGACCTCCTTCCATGACTTTGTTTGGATTGTCCAACGCTCAAATTGTGCAGCCAAACTGATTGAAGACTAACTTCATTTCTCTTTCAATCATTTGACCAACTGATAAGAGGTTTTGTGTTAGGGGAACAAAAAAAATCATTGTGTGTATTGTATTAAAAAAAACCCCTCCTGGCTGTAATCCACAACCTCTGTTATGTGTTTTACAGAGTTACCACCTCGGGTAGTGATCTAGGCAAAGACTATGATTAGTTTGTGACAGTAATGATCACCAAAGATACACTCCATCTTTTGAAATTATGTCGGACATGCTTATGCAAGACCATTAACAAACCTACTATGTTATATGTCTTATAGAGTGACCACCTGCAGTAATGGTCTAGGCAAAGACTATGGTTAGTTTGTGACAGTAATGTTCACTAGAGATACACCACCAACTTAGCCTTTGGATGTCAACCTTCAGCATGCATAAGATCACTGCATGCCCAATAAGCAGGGAGATGTAGAGACAACCTTTTTTTATTGTCTTGAGATTTCTGCTTGTCGCTCCCCCCCCTCCCTTTCTCTTCCCACAGAAATTTGAAAATATTCTATCTGGTTTGCTCACATTTTTCTGGTTGTCCGGCATCATGTTGTTTTAAGCAGTCTCTCTATCCAAGATATTTCATGCCTTTGAAAGTTCAATTGGCAGCTTATGCTTGGTACTGATGAGATTATAACTATATGGTTTCTTTAGAAAGGGGCATTATAACTATTGGTTGCTTAGTAGGTAGATTCCCTCTCTGATTTTGATTTTGGCATGCTTGTGTGTGTGTGCGCTGTGTGTGTGCGCGCGTGCATGCGTGTGTTCTCATGGAGTGGTGTGAGAGAGAGGTGCACAGAGAGAGAGAGAGAGAGAGAGAGAGAGAGAGAGAGAGAGAGAGGTTGAACTATCCTTCTTGTGCCCCTCCTGGGGTACCTTGCCGCCCGTCTATCTCCCCACCTTTTTTTATTGTCTTGAGATTTCTGCTTGTCGCTCCCCCCCCACCCCTTCTCTTCCCACAGAAATTTGAAAATATTCTATCTGGTACTGATGAGATTATAACTATATGGTTTCTTTAAAAAGGGGCATTGTAACTATTGGTTGTGAGCATATATAGTTGTGGCTGAGGGCTTTTCTGTGTCAACATGGCTGCCACTCAGATTGACAAGATCTATACTAGAGATGTAGTATCTCAGAACAAAAAGCCTAAATATGCAGTGGGCCAGGGTGGCCTTGTTCATGCCTCGAATGAGGTGCAGCTGGTTTTTAAGGTTATGCATGAGGGCTTTGAAGTATAAGGAAACCCTGCCCCTACAATGGGCAGAACTGTGGAGGTTGATGAAATTGTGCCGTTATTATCTTTTCCCAGGTCAAATGCCTGTAGCAGCTAATGTGGAAAATTGGTTGACAAGGACTTTAGGGGGAGGCTTTGTGCAAAAACTGCATTCTGCAGCCAAGGGGTTGTTTGAAGTAATTATTGCATATGAGCATATAAGCAAATGCTACAGGAACACTCTCCTTTTTATTATGGGCAGCAGATGGTCCATGTTTTGCCTTGGTCCCTACACGAGGCTATCCTTCGCTAATTAGGCATCGCTGTCAATGCTTGGAGAAACTCTTGCCAAAAGTTGTATCATCGTTGGGTAAGGTGGTGCGTCCACCCCGGCAAAATGGGAAATCTAATAGATTTTTCATATTGTGGGACATAGGTGTCCCCACGTCGGAATCTTATTCTGTCACTGTGAATAATGTTGCAATGGGCAGTGCTTTTTGTAAGCTTAAATGGGGTCTTTTTGTAGGTGTTTGTTTTGAATGCCACAAATTTGGCTACGTGGCCTCACAATGTCCCCTACCTTGGCACAAGATGCCCCAAGAAGCAATCTCCGCACCAGTGCGAAATAAGGATGCCCGTGGGATTTTTGGGCTTAAAATATTCTTGCTAGTAATGATAATGGGCAAATGCTCTCTGCAGCTCAAGTAAAAGCCATGGACAAAAATTTCAATTGAAGGTGGTAGACCGTGAGGAAAATAGTCTTAGCTAGAAGGACTCTTCCGTTTCATACATGGACTGGTGCATCATTTAATGGGCCCCTTCTGAGAATTCTGGCATGGGTATTACTTGGGCTGTAGTGAACATGAGTCGTACTCTTTTCCTGGAAGATGAAGTGCCTTGTTATTGCCTAGCCCATAAAATCTATTGTGACATGAGGATCATTCTGAGGTCGATATGCAGTCTTGATTTCACTTTTGGGTGTGACAATAGAGTTTGTACATATCGGTAAATATGCAAGCACAAGCGACCATGAAATTTTTTTGGGCATACTAGTCAAGAGATTGCAGCCTGATAGTTGCCTAACAATTGCATAATCAGCATGGTGATGCAGGCCGGACAGGGGTATTTTGCAGGATATGACATTTTCTATGTGGATGACAACTCATTTTCTCGAGTGGTAGTTCTTGTGAAACATGCTCTTCAGCTTGTTGTGGCCTTCAACGACTGAGAAGGTCGAAGGATTGTTATGCAATGTGAGAAATATTTCAGTTTGCCTCCGCCTATGTCCCGCAATCATCGCATCGTAGAACATTAATCAAGCAGGCCATGCAGTAGTTTCCTTGGAGGCAAAATGCTTTTCGTTATAGAGATTTTAATAATGCTATGCAGCCATGGTCATATGCATATGCTAGCCTCAGAGTCAGTGCAGTGGACTTAACTACTCCTTCAATTTGGTCTTGCTGAGCTTTGGAAAGAGACATGGGCTTTGTTTGTGCATTAATCTGGTGCATTCACTTGTGATTTGTGCCCTGATTATGCTTTCCCGCATTTGGTGGATCATACTGCACTTTTGTTGCAGCTATCTTTTTATGACATGCAACATAACATATTACCGGATAAAAGGATGAATAATAGCTATGTACATCAGCTCAGCCAGGGGGGTCGCAGGATTGCAGCAAAGAATGGCCCAGCCTACCCTCCTCTTCAAAATCACCCTCTACTCCAGCAACCTCCAATAGTAGAGCCCGATACGCCACATGTGCAGCCACGATGCCTTCTCCGTATGCACATATCTATGAACGAGGTGGTCTTTTTGACTGACCCATTATTGGGTATCATGAACAGATTTGCTACCTACAGGAACAAGTGAGAGAGCTGAGGATGCAACTAGCGGATGCCATAACTAGAATTCAATTTTTGGAAGGACCTGGTAAGAAGGAAGTCATTGACAAGGTTGTAAAGTCTTGTAATGCTTCCCCCCTACCCCCCAACTAGTCTTTGCAGTCAAGAACCTAGTTCAAACTGAAGTGCAGACAACCAAGCAAGAAGTGATTGTGGAGTTTGATACAAAGGTCAACAAAGTTGATATTTAGGAAGAGATTAAAAAACATGCTGCTAGAAAGGATAATGCTTTGAAAATCAGAATTGGTGGGCTTCTAGATGAATGGTATAAAGAAGAGGAATGTGTTCCGTCGCATCATCCTTAGCAAAATCAACATCAGCAAAGAGGAAATCATTCCAACTGAGGAAGATTCCAAGGACGAGGGAATGTCTCCACCAACATTTCAAACATTCAGTGCAACTAATGTCACAAGTTTGGATACTATGAAAGAGATTGCTGCAAGAAGCAGTACGACTGACAAGAGGTTCTTGCTGAGCTTCGGAACGTAGAGTACATGTTTTACCAATCCTTTTGTACCAGTGAATTTGTTCATAGGGATAATGTCCTCCCTTGAACTGGATTCGGTGTATTATATGTTGTGTAGATGACATTCTTTTGACCTTCTAATGGATTCAACTCTGTGAACCATTCCTGATGATGTGTCATGTAATATGATGCACCGCTGTCGATGTACCAAGGATCTTGATCTGCTGGGTCGACTTGATAGCTGAAATCCTCTTTTGGATTGCAATCAGTGTCTAGGTACACTGTATCAGTCTTCTGCATTTCCTCATTTGCAAGAAACATATTCCCATGTTTATTTGGAAAATGACTGTGACTCGAATGTCCACCACGATTATTTCCTCTTCCGTGCAAATTCACTCGATTGTTATTGCTGGATTGACCACCTTGGCACAAACTTATGACAGTAGTTGTATTGGATGTTTGACACATTGGTGGATGCATTTCCTCGTCCTTGGAACTTCCTCGATTGGAATTATTTCCTCTTTGCTAATTTTGATGTAGTTGAGGATGATGCTGATGTTAATTCTGATTAATGCTGATGATGACCACTTCGCTGGAATGATCTATCTTTGCCTCTGCCTCCGATTCTGTCTAAAGTAGAGACATGATGTGTGATGCTATTACTCCTCTTTGGCCACACTGCCTTACATGCACACTGTTGTGGAGGATGTTGCTAAGGCTAAAAGCACATGCCAAGACTTGACAGGAATTAGTCAGCTCCAGGAATCTCTTGCCGAGGCTACTTGCCCATGTCAGGCTACACATTTTTTACAATGTAATGATCGTAGGAAGGTTGAGAAACAGGAGCTGCAGGAGAGGCTATTCTGAAGCAGAGGAAAGGGGGCACAAGGAGGCTGCAGAAGGGGCTGAGCTGAAGCAGAAGAAAGGGGCACAAGAAGGCTGCAGCCTGAGAGCACGGAGGCAGGAGAAGCCTGAAGCGAAGAGGCAGGGGCCTGGGAGCGAAGAGGCTAGAGGAGCCTGAACCGAGGAGGCAGGAGCCTAGAAAAGAGGAGGCTGAAGGAGCCTGGGCGAAGAGGCAGGAACCTTGGAACAAAGGGAACTGTAGAAGCCTGGAGCGAGGAGGCAGGAGCCCCGAAGAGGGAAGATCTGCTGCGGGAGCGTGGGCAGCCAACTGAGCAGTTGAGAGGAGGCTCTGATGGGGATGGTCAGGAGCAGGCTGTAGACATGAGCCTTGAGGAGCTGCAGGGAGAAGTGGCGATGAGAAAGGGAGGGAGTCCCTTTTATAGGGAAGGCCAGGGGGGGTCGGCCAGATGGCCTAGACCGACCAGCCTGGTCGGTCAGCCAACTGGGCCGACCAGCTGGTCGGCCAGAGGCTGGTCGGCCAGCCTACCCCCTCTGGCCCCCCTGCTGCGTGGGAGCTGGTCGGCCAGCCCACCCTGGAGATGCCAGTCTCAACACCCCCTCTCAGCTCCAGGGTGTGGCACAAGACCTAGAGAGCTGGTATGACGTTGGAGAAGGGGAGGGAAAACATGTTTGGTAAAAATGTTGGCGACATTGTCGGAAGTGGTGCTGAAGAGGAGCAAGATGGTACCGTCAAGAACCTTCTCTCGCGTGTAGTGGTACTGAATTTCAATGTGTTTTGTCCGAACATGGAAAACCGGATTGCGAGCAAGGGCAATACAGCTTTGATTGTCACAAAAAAGTGTGGTAGGAGCGGGTTGCTGAAAACCACAATCGAGAAGAAGGCGCCGAAGCCACACAGCCTCACAGGTGGCACTACACATAGCCTGATACTCAGCCTCGGTGGAAGATAGGGCGACCGTGGGTTGGCGTTTACTGGACCAGGAGATAGCCGTAGAGCCAAAGGAGAAAACATAGCCCGTGGTAGAGCGGCGAGAATCGGGGTCGCCAGCCCAATCGGAGTCACTCCATCCTCGGAGAGTGAGCGGGGAAGGAGAGGAACCACCGGCAGTATAGAGGAGCCCGAAAGTAGAGGTCCCTTGAAGATAGCGGAGGAGACGTCGAGCAGCCTGCCAATGAGAAAGCGAAGGGGTTTGCATGAAGGTACTGAGGGTGCCGACAGAGAAGCCGAGATCCAGTCGAGTGTTAAGTAGCCAGAGAAGAGAACCAACAAGCTGGCGGTAGAGGGAGGCATCAGGATAAGCAGTGGACCCAGAAGCAGAGAGTTTAGAGTTGGGATCCATGGGAGAAGTGATGCCGACAGTCAGCCATGTGGAAAGTTTCGAGGAGCTCGTGAACATAGCGTTGCTGAGAGACAAAATACCCCCTCTTAGTCTGCCAAATCTCAAGACCCAAGAAAAAATGGAGAAGGTCCATATCCGTCATCTCAAATTCAGTTTGAAGAGCAACTTTAATGGCAAGGATATGATTGGTATGACTCCCAGTAAGGATTAGATCATCCACATAAAGAATGATGAAGGTATGAAGCTGTCCTTCATGAAAGAGATAAAGATTGGGATCAGCCAGAGAGCGATGAAGTCCTTGGCGGCAGAAGAAGGTATCAATACGCTGATTCCAGGCCCGAGGAGCTTGCTTGAGACCGTAGAGGGCCTTGCGAAGGCGACAGACCATGGAAGAAGAACGAGAATTAATGAAGCCGGGTGGCTGATCCACATATACCTCTTCATGAAGATCACCATTCAAAAATGCAAATTTGACGTCCATTTGAAAGATGGGCCACTGATGGTGGGCTGCAAGAGCAAGGATCGTACGGATGGTGCTCATCCGGGCGGTAGGTGCAAAGGTCTCCCCATAGTCGATGCCGGGTCGTTGGGCATAGCCTTTAGCCACAAGCCGAGCTTTATACTTGTCGACAGAACCATCAGAGGCGTATTTTGTTTTGAATATCCACCGGACACCGATTACGGAACGATGTGAGGGACGAGGAACAAGGTCCCAGGTGTGGTTCCGAAGAAGAGCATGAATTTCCGCTTCCATAGCCTGTTTCCAATGAGGCTGGGCCAGAGCCTAAGGAACGGTAGTGGGCTCGTGAGTGGCGAGGATGCGAGACATAAGGGCGTAATTGACATGGAGGGGATCAGAAGAGGATGGCGGGGGGTGGCGATGAGAGCGACGAGGCCCATCATCAGGGTGTGGTTCGGAGTAGGGATCCTCAAGACCGGAGGAGCGGAGAGTATCAATGAGCCATCGCGGAACACGTACCGTGCGGGGTTCCAAAGGAGGAGCAGACGAGGGTGGAGCCGGAGAAGGAGGCGGAGGAGAGAGAATAGGAGGTGATGTAACGGGGGACGAGGCAAGTGGAGGGAGAGAGGGCTCCGGGGCATCGGACGGATCTCCAAGAACAGGAGGAGAGTCGGAGGATGGCGGAAGGACCTGCTCGTTGAAAAGGACATCCCTGCTCACGGAAATAATGCGGCGGCGAGGATCATATAGGCGATATCCAGTGGAGACGGAGTTGTAGCCTACGACGTGGGACTTAGGATCAAGCTTTCCACGATCAGATTTAGGAATATGAACATAAGCATCACAGCCAAATACCCGAAAATGGGAAACATCGGGCTTAGATCCATAGTAAGCCTGATAAGGGGTCATGCCTGGGACTGCTGATGTCGGAGAGCGGTTAAGAGTATGGATTGCGGTCATCATGGCCTCGGCCCAGAGAGACTGAGGGAGTTGACTGTGAGTTAGCATGGTCCGAGCCATTTCAACGCCGGTACGATGTTTACGTTCAACCACGCCATTATCAGAAGGGGTACGTGTGTTGGCAAATTCCCGTTTGACACCATGACTACTCAAGAACCGATCAAACTCGAGAGAGGTGAACTCACCACCCTTATCAGCACGAAGAATTTTGAGGGAGTGGTTGGATTCTTTTTTCACCATGGCTAGCCAGGTCTGGAAACGACTGAAAGCCAGATCCTTGTGGGAAAGAAAATAGATCCAAGAATAGCGACTGAGGTCATCAACAAGGAGCATGTAGTACGAGGCTCCCCCCAGTGACATAATCTGCATAGGGCCACATAGGTCGAGGTGAACAAGACCAAGCGGAACGGTGGCACGGCGAGAGGCATGATGGGCGAACGGCTCGCGATGTTGTTTGCCCAATATACAAGAGGGACAGAGACCTTGGCGAGTGCCGACGTTAGGGAGGCCGAGGACAAGCTGATCACGGAAAGCACGATGGAGAGCATCAATGTGTAGATGACCAAACCGATAATGCCAAAGGTCGCCAAGAGAGGTTCCTGTAAGGGAGGGAAGGGCGACAAGCTTGTAGATACCATTAGTAGAATGGCCGGTCCAAACCGGCTGTCCGGTAGCACGATCGCGGATGGTAACAGAGGCCGCTTCAAACTCAACCTTCATATTGTTTTGACAAATCTGATGAACCGAAAGGAGATGAAAGCCGAGAGACGGAACATAAAGAACACGAGAAGAGTGTTTACCCCCTTTGCCATCAGGAATAATATCAAGAGAGCCCTCTGAATGAACAGGAATAGAGTGCTTATCGCCGATGCAGACACGACCAGAATGAGGGGTGAGATCCTGGAGCAGCGAGGAGGAGGGGGTCATATGCCGAGAGGCCCCACTATCAACAATCCATTCACGAGCATCGGAGCTATGGAGAGCCAATGACTCTACTACAGGAAGGGGTACCGAATTCAAGAGCTCAAGGTGAACAAATGCAGGAGTGGGGGTAAGGGAGGCATCAGCTGCAGCGGCCAGGGGTGCGTCAGCTCGTTTGTGTTTGCGGTAGGGACAATTGCGCCAATAATGGCCAGGAGTGCCACAGTGATTGCAATTACCTTTGGGAGCAGGACGGTCACTGGAGGGATCTGAAGGAGATGAGTTATTGGCAGAGGACGGGGCATTCTTGGATCGAGATTTGGGAGGGTGGGCCACAAGAGCCTCAGAAGAACCATCAGAGGTTTTAATGAGCTGTTCCTCCTGATCCATCATCATGGGGACAAGTTCCTCCCAAGTGATGGTGCTGAGGCGGCCAGAGGTAATAAGAGAAGAATAGAATGCTGCATATCGACTGTCAGTAATAACATGAGATAAGAGAGTAATAGCCATATCTTCGGAGGAGATAGCCTTGCCTGCATGGAGGATGTCCTGATGCATGCTCTGCATTTTATTGATGTGGTCCCGTATGGAAGGGGAAGTAGCCGGATCGAGGCGACGAAGCTGAACTTCCAAGGAGATACGTTTCATGGGAGTGACGCGAAGATACATGCCATCAAGAAATTCCCAAATAGCACGTGCAGAAGTAAGGTGCTTGATATGATTGAGAACCCCTGGTTGACAATTGAGAAAGATGAACGAGCGTACACGAGCATTCAATTTATCCCAGATAAGAGAAGCATGTGGCTCCTCCTCAGGTGACGGACGAGGGATCCCGGGATCAACAAACTCAGCAAGATCATAAGATTCCAATACAGACGCCATCTGAATTTTCCAAAGAGAATAGTTGGTCCCATCTAACTGCCGAGCATTTGGAAATGTAGGAAGAGTGGGAATACGTACAGGCTTGTCAGACTCTTGAAAGAAACTGGACATAGGGGGAACGCGAAGATCCGGAGTAGAATCCTTTGTTTCATCACCCATAACTGAAACCAGGGAGTGGACAGCAACCAAGGGCTGAAGAGAACGGGGCTGGTGAACAGATCAAAGTCTAGAACAGGGCTGCCGACAGGCAGCAAAAAAAAATATATATAGGGGGGAAGAAGAGAGCTCTGTAGTCAGTGGGAAAGAGAGTTGTGGACGAGGACAAGCTTCTTCAACTTCATCAATACAGGAGTTCCAAGATCAGAGAGTATTCTGGTGCTCTGATACCATATTAAAAATGGCAGCGGAAGATGCAAACAAACTGAAGCTATAGAACCACACAGAGAACACTAGAGATAACAAAATGTGCCACAACTCATCTGCTCTAACTCAGCCCCTAAACCAGGGCAGCAACTGAAATACAAGGTATCTTGAACAAGATAAGAAACAGGAGCTGCAGGAGAGGCTGTACTGAAGCAGAGGAAAGGGGGCACAAGGAGGCTGCAGAAGGGGCTGAGCTGAAGCAGAAGAAAGGGGCACAAGAAGGCTGCAGCCTGAGAGCACGGAGGCAGGAGAAGCCTGAAGCGAAGAGGCAGGGGCCTGGGAGCGAAGAGGCTAGAGGAGCCTGAACCGAGGAGGCTGGAGCCTAGAAAAGAGGAGGCTGAAGGAGCCTGGGCGAAGAGGCAGGAACCTTGGAACAAAGGGAAATGTAGAAGCCTGGAGCGAGGAGGCAGGAGCCCCGAAGAGGGAAGATCTGCTGCGGGAGCGTGGGCAGCCAACTGAGCAGCTGAGAGGAGGCTCTGATGGGGATGGTCAGGAGCAGGCTGTAGACATGAGCCTTGAGGAGCTGCAGGGAGAAGTGGTGATGAGAAAGGGAGGGAGTCCCTTTTATAGGGAAGGCCAGGGGGGGTCGGCCAGATGGCCTAGACCGACCAGCCTGGTCGGTCAGCCAACTGGGCCGACCAGCTACTGGGCCGACCAGCTGGTCGGCCAGAGGCTGGTCGGCCAGCCTACCCCCTCTGGCCCCCCTGCTGCGTGGGAGCTGGTCGGCCAGCCCACCCTGGAGATGCCAGTCTCAACAGACCAAGGCTAGGCATAGGGCATTCATTGATAAGGGCTGCTCCTCCTAGGAAATTTTTAAAAGGCTTGCAACATAAGAGGCAAAGTGAAAATATTTGCAGGGAGTGTGGGTGGTAACTGGACCAATTCACGAGCACGACTTGGTAAAGCATGTGTTAGCAGTCACTTTGCTAAACAGTTTGAGCATATTTTTTCTTTGTCACATGATATGATCTTTGCAAGGTAGAAACATCTTCAGCATATTAGGTCATGAAAATTAAAGTTCCTTTCAAGGATAGAGAATTGAAAGATGTCATCAGATCATGTGGCAAATGAAAATCCTGGGTTTGGATGGTGTTCTTTCTCCAATATCGAGATGCCATTTCTCTTGCACTATTATTTATGGTTATTCATGCTTGTGAAACACAACAAATGCTAGCTAGCTGGAAGAAAGAGTTGATTAATAATTTCCCAAGAAACATTTGTGTAAGTTTTTTGCAGATTGGAGGCCCATTACACTCATGCTTGTCATCTATAAGTTGGTTGCTAAGATGATAATGAGCTGTATCAAACGTTTCTTGCATGATGGGTTACACCCTTGTCATTTCTGGTCGAAATATTACAGATAATATTGTCAATGCTTATGTAGGGATTGAATATGCAAAGTAAGCTGAGAAGGCCGTTCTCTTATTGCAAGTGGATATTGCAAAAGCATTTGATACAGTACAATGGGATTTCATGTCGTGGACTATGCGATCTTTAAGATTTGGGAAAAAAATGCAGCATCTCATTTATTGGTTGTATCAAGATAGTAATGCTATTGGCACTGGCGGGTGATCTTATTGATGAATGGACTCTTTGTTTCTTAGCATGTCAAGGCTGCCCGTTTATTGCATGATTTTATGCAATAGCTACTCATCCAATGCTTCAGTACATGGGTCACTTAGTAGCTACAGGTGCATTGCATGGGTTGGAGATACAGGGAAGGTCGCTGATTGCGCAAGCGTATGCTGAATATCAAACGGGATCTTCACTCCACAGAATATTGAACGGGATCTTTTGCGCCTCATGCTTGCATTCTCTTTATATGGTTTGGCAGCTGGTCTGCAAGTGAATTTTCGCAAGTCTAAGCTTCTTCCATTTCATGTGAAAGATTGACATCATATTTTAAGGCCTTGGGGAAAGTGTCTTACCTATGCAGCTTGTGTGTCACCTTGGTTACCCTTTGGGGTGGACAATTACTCACCGCCAACAAATAGACTGGGTGCCTGACAAGCTGAAAAAGTAGTAATACTGAAAGTTGGTTACCTGGCCATTACACGATGTTATCGCTTAGTCCAATAAATCCTGGTTGCCTGAATATATTTATTTGCCCATTATGATGTTTGCTAAGCAGATATCTCATGTTTCATGTTTGTTATCATGGAGCTTTTCTGGTAGTCACATCATCAACGTAGAGCCCTCAAGATACTTTCTGTTGATCATCTTTACTCGCGAATATGCATGGGGGATTGAATATTCTAAATATTCATATGCATGTTCTAGCTCATAAGGAGAAAATGATGTTTCAGTTTATGCAGGGTGATCAGCCATGGGTGTACGTGATGTGACGCTTGCTTTTGCATTTATCTACTGCAGCATTTGGTCACTGGTAGGTTACTCAATGGGATTTTCTCTTGGGTCACAATGATGGCAAGATTAAGGGATGCCCTTTTGTCATTGGCTTGCTTTGTAATTGGAAGCACATACTCCCTCATCTTAGATGGAATGGTGTAGGGATTCTTATGTTGGAAACTCTTTGCGTGCTAAGTGCCTTCATTGGTCAAAGGTGTTTGCACATCTGTTGGCATTGTAGGATCCCCGCTGCTCTTACTTTATTTGGTCTAAGGGCATATGCCTTGTGGGCAATGTGCTTGATGATACTGGTATGGTGTTATCTTTTCCTGCAACAGTCAGAGAGTTTGGCTTGGGTCAGCATTAGAAATCCCTATGACACTTGTCAGAGATGCTTCATGACTTTCAGCCTTTGCCTCGTCTTAAGATATGGAGCGCCTCAAAGATTGAGCTCTTCCCCTCATGCATGATGAAATTATGACTTGCACCTAGATCAATCAACGCATTTGTTGTCGTCAATGTTCACTTGGATGATCTTACTTGTTGTTCGTTGCTGTTAGATGTGTTAGAAATTACCCAACAGAGGGTAAGCACAGCGGAAGACTTATAGTAATGCCCAGGAGCTCACACAGTGTGTGTGTGGGATGTGGAATCACAAACTTCTTAACTTAATGTGCATAATATAAATGTGCAGACTCATCAATAGACAATGAACCAGCCAGATAGAGAAACCACCAAAATAATATGTTTTCGTCCAAATCTATGGACACAATACAAAAGAGATAGATCGAGAGTCCCACCAATGGTGTGGTCCTCTGATCTAACCACAAGGTCCTCCTACTATCTGCTGGCTATCTCTAGACTCGAGCCCGCGTGCTCCACCTCGAGCGTCTGTAGACTTTCCATCCAGTGTGTTCTTCTCCACCTTACTGCCTGTGAATCAGCCTAGGTGGGCAGCCCCTGCCAAGCTTTGTATGCAGCACACAGGTCCCTGTTCCACTGCTCCAACCTGCTTGTGAATGGCTGCTCCAGAAGGTATCATGATCTCAGCACCTTGCTGCCCTAGAAGACAGCCAAGGTCCAGCCTCTCCCTAGAGCTAAGTCTGCAGCACCTGTTGCACTCTCTCACCTCCTGTAGATAGGCCCAGAGAGTAGGCTTCCTGCTGCTCCTTTCTGCCCTGGAACTGCTGGTTGCTGGATGATAAATGAGGCCACAAGCCTCTCCTTTTATAGGCCCCAAGGGCCCCTTGAACTAACCGACCAGCCAGCCCTAAATGGGCCAACTGGCTGGTCTGTTTGGGCCGACCAGTCTGCCCCAAAACAGCCCTTTAAGGGCTCACAAAACTAGGGCCCTTTGGCCCACACTTCTAGGGCTTTTGGCCCTCCAATCAAGGCAGGGGCCCAGCCTATATAAGGCATGCCACTGCCCACTGGCAGCCCCATTTGCTGCTCTACCAGGCCCCATGCACCTGCGCTCCTGACCTGCCATGTCAGCGCCTGTTTACCATGTTCTCCCGTGTGCGCCTCAGCTCTGTACTATTCCGTATTATTGCTGACGTCATCCGTGGTCTCTTCTCTTGGGTCCCTACTGCTGTCCTCTGCTCCGCCTTATGCTCCTGCAGATCAGCCAGGTACCCGCCTCTCTTCTTTTGGGGCACATCCTGCCCTAGGTCTCCCTCCCCCACGCTCTCCTCATTTGGGGGCTTACAGATGGGGAGGTGACCTTTCCAACAAGATGATGTCACGGTTTTTATCCTTGTATAAGGTTTTACTGCCTCTTCCTTGGTTTCTATTCATGTGAATCGCATGGGGTCCATGACACGTGGTTGTCGGTGGTTTGCAAAACCCTCATCGTCAACATATTTTCTTATGGGGAGTTTTGCTTTGAGTTCTTCCTTTTGAACAGATCTTGGCTCACTGACTGTCATGTGCATGGTGTACCTAGGGTTGGATAGCAGGTGAACGTGGGTTACAGGATAGCATAGGACTGGATGGCTATATTTAGCCGAGATTGCTATATATAGAGATTGATTCATATATAGTGCTCGCTTTATATGGAGGGAGCTATTCATAGCATTGTGCTATCTATAGTGGGTTTCCTTCTATATAGAGGGAGGGCCAATGCTATTGTGTAGATCAGTTGAGCGCTACTCAACTGATGGATGGGGCTTGGACCCAAGCCGGGACTCTGGCCATCTGCATGGCGGATCATAGGTGTGTATCGAAGGTCCTATGGACGGGCTTAGGTGGTATGGGACGCTTGGGTTAGATACGAGCCTATGGATGAGTCGAGCTGTAGCCCGCGTGCTCTGGGGTGGTTGGGAGGATTGAGGTGCCTACGCTATGATTCTGGTTGGATTGAGGACGGGATTCTAGGTCAGTGATAGGGTTAGATCCTGTGGGGTTGTGTCATTTGGTATCAGAGCTGTCCTTTCACGACAGGTAGAGAGGTGAAGTAGCGCAGGAGATTTCCAAGTACGGTTTTGAAGTAGCGCAGGAGATTTTCAGGTACGGTTCTCATATTTACGTAGGATTTTCCATATTCTCTTTTGTTCTAGACGAATATATGGGTTCGGTAGTTGCGCTGGTAACTAGTGAAATCGTTGGATTTCTTTGACTAGTTGGGATTCCTCTGTGGCTCGCCTTTAGAGAAGGAATTTTGTAGGATCGTTTGAAAAGAGAGTGCAGGTTGCAAAAGAGTCGATGCATTAGCCGTCACGTCAATCTAGGATAGTAGAAAAGAAAGAGTACAAAGTACTTGTACCTGGACCTAGGACTAAGTGTCCTAGGTGTCACATAGGACTAAGTGTCCTATGTGGCCTAAAAGGCACTAACACTACAAGTGCCTATATTTATGCCTACAAGGCACATACCATGGCCTATAGGGCATCACTAGAACCACCAGGAGATGGCCTACAAACCCCCCGCCATGGGATGGGCTGAAGTACTCTGGAAACGTCTCAGAATACCTGGTATTTTCTGGTCTGTTCATCCAAAAGGATATAGCCACCTATGAATGTACAAGGGATGTCAGATCATGTAACAAAGGGAACCAAGTGTAAAGCCTGTCGAAAGACTTCGAACTTGGGACGAGGAAGTACCTTTGTAAACATATCAGCTATGTTGTCCTCTGTGGGAAGATAGGATAACTCTATGTCTCTTGCTGACAACCGCTCCCGAACATAATGATAATGAACTTCAATATGCTTGGTACGCGCATGAAACACTGGGTTACGCGCAATGGCCAAAGCACTTTGGCTGTCAGTGTAGACAATAGTGGAGGATGTCTGGCGAATACCAAGATCTGTAAGTAACTGTCGAAGCCAAACACACTCTACTGTACTCAGCCTCACAGCTAGATGTAGCAACTGTTGGTTGCTTCTTGCTGAGCCAAGAGATACATGAATTGCCAAGCAAAAAACAATTGCCAGTATGTGACACTCTGGTGTCGGAACATCCTGCCCAGTCACTATCCGTGTAAGCATGCATGGTAAGTGAACCCTGATCACCATAGAAGAGGGCTAAATCCTGAGTGCCTCTGAGATATCGGAAGACTCTCTTCACTGCCTACCAATGCTGTGAATTAGGCATGTGCATGAATCTGCTGAGCTGAGATACTGCATACTGCAAGTCAGGTTTGGTGTGACATAAATAAATAAGGCATCCAACAGCGTGCTGATAAAGAGTGATATCACATGGTGGGCTCCCATCATGAGCTGAGAATTTGAAGCCAGGGTCTACTGGAGTAGAGATTGGCTTGCAATCCTCAAACTGAAAACGATCAAGGAGCTGTCCAATGAACTTGGACTGAGACATCATGATACCCCCCTCAACATGAGCAAACTGAATGCCCAAATAATAATGGAGCTGTCCCATGTCTGACATGTCAAAAATCTGCTGCAAATCAGCCTTGAAAGCTGCAATTTGCTGAGTATCTGGGCTCGTGATGAGCATATCATCCACGTATAAAATCAGCACTAAAAAGTCAGATCCACTCCCACAGACAAAAAGAGTGGGTTCTGTGGGACTATTCTGAAAACCAAGGGATAGTAAGTGTGCATGAATTTTGGCATACCATGCCCTAGGTGCCTGCTTCAAACCATAAAGGGCTTTTCTAAGCTGGCATACCTTTTTTTCAGAATTAACGACCTCATAGCCAGGAGGTTGTGTGACATATACTTCTTCCTTCAGATCTCCATGAAGAAAAGCAGTCTTGATGTCAAGTTGGTGCACTTGCCAATGATGATGGGCTGCAATGGCAATGACACATCTAATGGTAGTAATCCTGGATGTGGGAGCAAATGTCTCCTCAAAGTCAATGCCTTGTGGTTGGGCATACCCTTTCGCAACAAGACGGGCTTTGTATCTATCTATGCTGCCATCGGATTTCCTTTTTAATTTGTAGACCCACCGGGTTCCAATGGCATGCTTGCCGGGGGGGAGATCTACTAATTCCCATGTGTCATTTTTAGCAATGGAATGTAACTCAGCTCTCATTGCATCCATCCACGCTTTGCTGTCAAAAGCATCTTTGTGGCACAAGGGCTCTTCATTGCAAGCTGTAGCAAGGAGTGCAAATTCAAGAAAGTGACCATGCATCTGTCTATTCCCTGATCTTGTCCGGGCAGCACAAGGCTGATCTTGTTTGCTGTCCCTCAATGTATCAAGAAGCCATCTGGGAACTTGCCTTTGCTATCTATTGACAGCTCTTTCTTCAATCACTGCATCATGAATAGTGGGATCATTTTGTGCTGGAAGAGAAACCTGCAAATCAGGATGGGGTTGTGTCTGATTATTGCTTGGTGGAGGGCCTGTAGGAGGCTCATATTGCTGGTCGAAGTCCTCTTCTGAGGGCGGCAGAGGTAACCAAGATTCAAAGGCATCAAACATGTCAACATCTGGCTTAGCTTTGCAGTCCACAAGAGGAGAAGCTGAATGTTCAGCAAAGATTACATCTCTACTGACAATAATCTTCCCAGTATTTGGTTGATATAACCGATACCCTTTGCTCTCGTGGCTGTAACCAATAAATATGCATTTGATTGCCTTGTCATCAAGCTTATTTCTCAGCTGAGATGGTACATGAACATATGCAAGAGACCCACAAACTCTCATGTGTGAAAGTGAAGGCTTCCTGCCTTTCCATGCTTCATAAGGTGTAACAGTCTTCAATGCCTGTGTGGGTGAACTATTCAGCACATAGTTGGCACAAATCACTGCATTAAGCCAGAATTTATTGGGCAAAGACTTGGCCTTAAGCATGCATCTGGCCATCTCCATTGTGGACCTGTTTTTCCTTTCAGAAACAGGATTCTTCTGAGAAGTGTAAGGAGTACTGCATGAGTGAATAATGCCCCGCGCAAATGCATGATCAGTAATAATGGCTTGTCTATTAGCTCTACTTTGCTCTTCTTGCAAAAGCAAAGTAACTAGCTGATCAAAAGAATAGTGGTCTGGATTACCCATGGTCACTAATCGAAGGGTTGTAGCAAACCCTTGATATGTATCTGGCAGTCCATTCAATGTGGTATTGACAAGCTGTGAATTTGGCACCACCTCATCAATGTTGGGAAGTTGTTCCATGAGGTCCTTGACCTTTGTCAGGTATGCATCCATAGAGTCACCTTCATTCATGCTGACTTCCTGTAATTGCCTTCTCAAATATGCAACACGTGCCTCATTGCGAATCTGATAGAGAGAAGCTAATTTATCCCAAGCATCCTTTGCTGTCCTGCAAGACCGGATGTGTGGAATAATGATTCTCTTGCATGATAAAGCAATACATGAATGTGCATTTGCATCTCTTGCATCCCATCTTGTTTGTTCTTGAGTTGGAAGAGTAGTAGCAGGAGTGCTAGAAGATGAGGCATCAGGAGTAGTACCCCCTGCAGAGGGACCAGCAGTAGAGGCAATCACTGTAGCATTGGCTGGGCTCAGATCAACCCCAGAAACAATATTCCACAAATGCTTTGCAACAAGAATATGTTTCATGAGATAAGACCACATCGGATAGTTGGTGCCATCCAACTTATCATCTTCACGAAGAACGCCAAATAGATCTTGATTGTTCCCAGCCATAGCAAATGTGATACCCTGAAAGAGACCTGAAAACTCAAAAGCCTCAAGGCTATCACTGCAAAAGCTGGTTGTCCAAAAAATGACAGCAAATATTTGCAAATTTCCAACTCAAATCAAAGGGCAAATGTAGATCTGACCCAAATGTGACTGTGGCAGGCAATGTTCACTGCAAAAACAGCAAATCTAGCAAAAGCCCCAAATTTAATGAGGGCAAATAGGCCAAAAAGAGGGCAAATGCAGAAAAACCTCAAATTTTGCTGAAATTTTGCAAATGTGACCCAATGTATGCAAATCTGACTCAATGTCTTGCAGAAAAGACTCAATGTTCTGCAGATGTGACTCAATGTTCTCCAATCTGTCCCAATGTATTGCAATCAAAAGGGAAATTGCTGATAAAATCCAAAAAAAAATATAGCCTCAAGGCTTGCAATTGCAGAATTAGGACTTGCTGTCCACAAAATGACTGCAAAAGTGCACATGTCCCAAGGTATGGACCTAAAAAATATAGGCTTTCCAATTTGTTGAAATGTCTTGAAATGATTTCAAACAGTAGAAGGAAGATAAGGATAACAAAAATCCTTAAAAGCCTCAAATTTTGATAATGTATTGTAAAGTACAAGCTGTACGGACTGCAGGTACAACATGCTGAGCAAGTGCGGACTGCAGTGTACGGAACAAGTACCTGCAGTGTACAGATGCAGGTACCTGACTGTACGGATGTAGGGTGTACGGCGATGTAGATTCAAATCTGTACGGTTGCTCAAGTATGTTGTAAGGTTGTGCGAAATGCAGATTCGAATCTGTACGGTGGTTGAAGTACAAAACTGTACGGAGTAGGTATGACGGTCAGTACGGATAGTACGGTGATGCAAGTATTGATCTATACGATAGCGTAGGTACGGTGGCTTTGGTACGGGGCAGACAAGTACGGTGCAGGGACGTAAACAAGTACTGTGTACGGAGTCCAATGTACGGTGGCACAGATACGAAAGTTGTACTACGTAAGTACGATGGCAGGTACGGATCTGTACGATGCAAGTATGGGATCTGTACGAC
Source organism: Dipteris shenzhenensis (assembly GCF_047967505.1). NCBI lineage: Eukaryota > Viridiplantae > Streptophyta > Polypodiopsida > Gleicheniales > Dipteridaceae > Dipteris > Dipteris shenzhenensis. The sequence goes on from NC_141617.1 coordinate 37,205,996, forward strand.
GCAGGTACAAAACCCAGAACAGACAGGTATAGCAGGGAGTCCAGGGGCAGGAAGACGAGTCAAGACTAGCTCTGATACCACTGTAGGATCGTTTGAAAAGAGAGAGTGCAGGTTGCAAATGAGTCGATGGATTAGCCGTCACGTCAAACTAGGATAGTAGAAAAGAAAGAGTACTAAGTACTTGTACCTAGACCTAGGACTAAGTGTCCTATGTGGCCTAAAAGGCACTAACACTACAAGTGCCCATATTTATGCCTACAAGGTACATACCATGGCCTATAGGGCATCACTAGAACCACCAGGAGATGGCCTACAAATTTGACGCTGGATTATTGTATGAGAATTTGGAATCGTTGATCAGCTAGTTGTTTGAGGAAGGTACCTAACGTAGGAGATTCGATGTGAGCGCTAGGTAAGCTCTTGCGATGGGGATGATAAAAGGGGAGGATTAGGCCATATAGGATTGGAGAAGCCGGGTGCGATTATCCAGGGCTGGATTGGGCTTATGAATTGGGATGAAGGAGAAATTCGCTGCTGATTGTTACGGGCTGCGATGCTTTTCTGATGATCTACCACAGCATAGCTGTGATTTCCTTGTTTGGGCTAAACGCAAGGATTGGGTACGAAAAGCAACGTTTTCCAACAATAACTGCACGGTGCAAATCTCGTCCAAATGCCTTGTTTTGATCGTCTCTATTTGATGCACCAGAAGCACCTTTCTTCTTCGGGGTATTAGCGCAACAGCATGGACATGCCATGTGTGTTGCGTGGACTACTGCATAGGAGATGGGCGAGGTGAGCTTGGCGTTTAGGGGACCATGGTCTTTGAGATCATCGCTTAGTGCCTCACTACTTTTTTTTTTTTGGGATTCGGCCAAGAATAGAAAAGCAACGCTGTTTTTGGCAGCATGCTTTTGGAAAAGTGTGAATGAGCTTTTCCTAAAAGCCCTTGTGTTTTTTGATTCAAACCATTAGGCTTTTGGGATTCAAGACTCCCACCCTTGCTCTGTTTATCCCGATCTCCCCTTCACCCTCTTCGTTATCTTTCCTCATTCGTTGCTCTTCACACCTAGTTCGCTATTCCTATGGAAGGCCATCAAAGCAATCAAACTCCATCGCTAGACTATTTCTTTATTGAGATGGAGGATGAGGCTACATGGAAGATTATTCCTCGTAGACCTCTTGACCTGCCACAGAGATGGATTCCTTGATGGATGAACTCTGGGCAGCTCTTCACTACTGTAAAAGCCCTCAGTACTAGAAATATATTGAAGAAGGCTCATGCTGTTCTAAATATAGATAGCTTGTTTTAGAGTCTTTATACCGCTTTCGAGTTATCGAGAAGCGATGAAGAAGTTGAAATCCTCAGTTTTGACTGACACCTAATTATTTTTTGCTCGACTGGATCTTTTGAACCACTCTTGGTTAAAGAAGCGTCCCAATTTTGTATGAATTATGTTTAAGTTGTCTTGTTATTAAATTGACCAGGTTTTGGTTAATTTGGTTTTGATTTGTAACTAGGTGGCATTAATAATTTGATTGGTTTTTTCAAATTATATAACGTGTACTTTTGTTCCATATATCTTGAAGTTTTTTTAGGTATATGGTACATTGAGGATGCCTGAGACTTTGTTACATCTTAAACTGGACTTAACTAAGACAATTGGATTTCCCTTTCTCGAATTTTGGTGAATAGATTCCTGTTTGGTTTCTATTTGAAGTTTTGATCTTGATGTGATTGTGAGTTATGACGTTCCTTCGAGTTACCGTTGGACATATGAAGGTTCTTATTGATTAGACCACGATGCGTCTTGTCGGATACCTTCTTTGAATCATGTCCAAAGGCGGGGTCATTGTGATTCTTACTCTTTTGGCTCGAGGTCATGGATGGTCAAAGATTCAAGAGTTGTTAGGGATGCTACCTGCTTGTTTTCTTCTTTGACCTATTGGTTGGGATATTGTAGCACAAGGGGATGATATAATCACATTAAGAAAAGGATTGAGAACGGATTTGCCACCCTGACTCAATCTGGGATGGTCTGAGTAAAGAGGGACGATTCACTCATATTGTCCATTGAGTTTTTTATTTGCAGTATACTTTGGTGGTATGGGACACTAAGGTATGTTACATTTAAGATTCTTTGATGTGGTGGTATAGTCCAGTGTGAAACAATACCCAAGGACCTCTAGGGTGAAGTACAAGTAAGCTGAATTGAATTGGGGGCAAACTGACTATATTTTTTACGAGGGCTGACTAAGATTCTTTACCTCGAGAGAAGCCATGTATTTTTTTTGGGTTCAACCCTGGAGCTCCATAGTCTAGACTCAATCTCAGGGAGGGTTACCACATCTCTTCTGATGATGGTCAGTCAGTGCCTTGTTTGGAACTTGATGTTCCTAGATAAGAGATCCTAAGAACTGGATGATCTTGTGATCGGAGCGGTTTATTGTGCACAAGTTTATACAAGATATTTGATAGTGGATCTTGTTTTAAGATATTTCGGATTGTATGTTTCCGTAGTCTTTGGATCACATAGGATGTTATTCCTATGATGGTTGACTATATACATATCTAGAACAGTATCATTGACTGGATATAGCCAATTGAATTTTTATTGATTATCCTCATGTAGAGGCATTTCGAGGATAGATAAGGGGGACCATATCTTCGGTCAGGATTTTGCTCATATCTTTGGTCAGGATTTTGCCCATTGATACTTCCATGTAGATTCTTCCATCATGAGTAATGAACTGATAGCTAATTGTTATGCGATGGAAATTCTATCATGTATTTCAACCCAAGAATTTTAAATACTAGTAATTTTAGAAATTAGGGTTGCTATAAATTGCAACCCAGAAATTGACCTCGAGGGGCTCAATTGATGGGGTTGTTTGAACAATGATTCCTCGATCTCAGCCTAAGAATTTTGAGTTAAAGGGTATTCAACATGATGAATTTTTTTTGTGAATTCCGAGTTAGAACTCAATAGATAAGGTTGATAGAATCATTTACCTTTAGGTACGGATTTTACCATGCTTGTGTATGGCAATGTCAACGGAACTAACTCTGTGGATTCAAGAGTTACTTGATTTCTCGAGGAGAATACTCGACGATACGTAACCTTGTTTAGATTGAGAGATTTACTTTCCTTGGGTTGGTTATCAAAGATTGTGGCTTTGGCCTTAGATTCTCTTTGATTTGATTCTGTTGGGAAGTAAAGCACACTCAAACTAATAGTCAGAGTATAATTATTGGCATTGACTCATCTTCACAGAGAGTCTTCTCGTGAACTCAGGAGTGAGTTCTTAGAGGAAGGGGAGTATGTTAGGTGCATGGTGTACCTAGGGTTGGATAGCAAGTGAACGTGGGTTACGGGATAGCATAGGGCTGGATGGCTATATTTAGACGAGATTGCTATATGTAGAGATTGATTCATATATAGTCTTGCTTTATATGGAGGGAGCTATTCATAGCATTGTGCTATCTATAGCAGGTTTCCTTCTATATAGAGGGAGGGCCAGTGCTATTGTGTAGATGAGTTGAGTGCTCCTCAACTGATGGATGGGGCTTGGACCAAGGCTAGGACTCTCGCCATCTACATGGCGGATCATAGGTGTGTATCGAAGGTCCTCTGGATGGGCTCAGGTGGTATGGGACGCTTGGGTTAGATACGGGCCTATGGATGAGTCGAGTTGTAGCCCGAGTTGTAGCCCACGTGCTTGGGGGTGGTCGGGAGGATCGAGGCGCCTGCGCTATGATTCCTTGTTGGATTGAGGACGAGATTCTAGGTCAGTGATAGGGTTAGATCCTGGGTCGTGTCACTGACATAATGCTCTTGCTACTTGTTGCCGATGTTTGTCCTGGCAAGAGTCTATGCCTGGCGGTGCCCTGATTCTCGCTGGCTTTTTTTTTGCTACTGCAGCATTTTCAGGCCCATTTTCCTGTTGCTTGTAAGCTCTTCTGGTTCATCCTGTTAGGGCAGGGTATGAACTTTTCTAAGCACTAGGAAGGACCGAAACCATAGTGTCTTTGGTGATCCGTCCCTGGCTAAGTATCACTTCTTATGGGCATCTCTATGGCAATCCTTCTCTGACTGCCTGTATGCGCGGGATCTTGATTATCCTGCTTTCTTGTCATATAATGAGACCTTCTGATGTTGTAGCTGCATGTCTTTTTCTTGGGGACTGTTTTTGTAATATAAGAACACATAAATTTCACCCAAAAAAAGAAATGTGTGTGAGTGTGTGCTGCCGCCCCCCCCCCCCCCTTTCTCTCTCTCTCTCTCCATTTTTATCTTTCAATAATTCTTACCACTAAGGTCTGTTAGTTTTTTCTCAATGTAATGGTAAAAAAGAGCAAACAAATAAAAAACGATGTACATATTTGTGGGAATGGATCTGTGTGTGTTTATATATGCCACATGTATTTTTGCATGCATGCATGCACACACAATAGCGGAAGCAAGTTAAGGATCAGTGTAAGTGTATATGCTAATGATGTTAAGCTTGTATGTCTTCAAAACTTTAGGTTTCTGGTGCTTTGGGGTTCAGAAACAATGGTGTCGAATGCTTCTAGAGTATAATGATTCTGATATGACAGTAGTTGGTGAGCAGGTCTCTCGTGGATCAAGGGAGTGAAGAAATTCTCGATGATGAAGACGGACTAGACTGGGAGGTTGGTGAGGAGACCAGGCAGGAGCAGGAGGCAGAAATGAGGATGCAGGCAGAACTCGAAGCTGAAGAAAGGAAGCTTGCCGAGACTTTGGAGTTGCAACGGAGAGTAGAAGAAGAAGCAAAGGAAAAGCTCATTGCAGAGCTTAAAAAGAAACAAGCTCAAAAAGAGGCTCGAGGGCATAGCCCTACCCTAGAAAATAGTTTGACTCTTCATAACAGCAATGCTTCATCTCAAGCTAACAGTAGCTTGTTCTATGAGAACTCTCCATTGGGTTCACTTCCACAATTTGCAGCACTTAATATATCAGAGGTCACCCACCCATCCTCCCATGCATTGGAAGGACCGTTTCTTTGTACCGTAAACACTAGTGACAATGTAGTCTTTGGTAGCACAAACTTCAGCAACGTTGAAGCTGTTGAAAGTCTTCCATCATCTTCATTGCAACTTACTGCAGCCCTACCTATTGAAGAACAATCACATGCTGTGTGTCTTACAGACGTCAAGGATGATAAATATTATGATATGGACGTCAGGCAATTTAATAGTGAATTGGCAGTTTATATAGAAAACTCTTCTTGTAAATCACTTACTTCACCTGATTCTGAAAACCATGGCTTGAATCCTTCAAGATCTAAAAAAAGTGGAAAGAATAGGAGGAAAAAGTTAACTCAGACTCAAGGAGACAGCAATCACAGCATGCCCAAAGAAGAGCAAATATTAAGTGCTCATTCTTTGGAACGGCGCAAAAATGCTGCTTTGGATAGTAAAAATGTGGCGTCCTCAGCTGATGAAGAAATAAAATTGCCTCATCTGAGAGCATCCATGCAAACAGGCACTTCAAGTGAGTGAACAATTGACGAAGCTTTGAACATCGCTTTGTGTTTGTTCCCTGTAGTTTTCTTATCTTGTTCTCATCATTTTCATGCTTCTTTGCCACTTCCTAGTGTACAAACTGATATCACAGGTTTTGCAGGTAGTACTTCAAAAAGGGATAGCAATGACACTGACAACATTTTTCTGGAAAAGTCTGGACACACAGCACGTAAGAAGTTTATCCTTTCTGCTTGTAATGCATGCTTACGTTAGCTGTTGGAATGCTTGTGTCGTCTGTCAGAATTCAATCCTTGGAACTGTATTCTTTCTAGTCAATCCCTTTTTACTTAGGTGTTTCAAATTAGGTGCAGTTTCATTTTTTCCCGACCTGGTTTTATTACATAAGTCTCACCTCTGACAGTGTATATCATGTGTCTTTGATGCACCTTGTAAATCTCAAACATGGATCGACTTTAAGAGATCGGTTTTTAGGTTGGACAGCATATTCAGAAAAGAAGCAATCGTGTTCCATAACCTTTTTTTAATTAGCAATGGACATAGACATTTGTATAGCAGTTTTGGTCCTCTTGGAGTGCTGATAGTTCTCTGTTTTCTGGTTGCTGTTCTAATAACCAAGCATTTACTCCAGTCATCTGCTGTAGTGACTAGCCTTTCTACATTGGTGAAGCTGACCATCTAGCATGCATGCTTACAACTTCCACCCTCCATGTTGTGGTGATGAGTCTATCTTATGTTTTCTATCTCATCCACATGCAACAGTGTTAAGACATTAGGCATCCTCTGTGCAATGATGTCTTGGCCACGGATTTCCTGGATTTCTGTGTCCATCATGGTCACAATACCTCCAATGTGAGCCTTCATGTGGAAAGGGATACAGAATTGATGAGCTAGACTAGAAGTCACCTAGATACTTTGGTGCATATAGTCAATGCAAGTTGTGAGACAAATTAATTTGTTCATCTTTTGTAGATGTGTTTGACTGTCAACAAGAAAATCCCCCCCCCCCCCCCCCCCCCCTACCCCACACACACATTATTTTAAAAAAAAAAAACCCATGGGGTTTCAGGGAAGGGACTTCACAGTGGCTGTCCGAGTATTTGGAATGTCATTCATAGGAAAATTATGAAGCCTGGGTTTGAGAGCAGTATCTGTTTGAATGTTAGGAGGATGCTGTTTGGTTTTTGGTCTTTTGTCTTTTTATAACTAAAATTGTGAAATAACATGAAGATATTAATTACGATTTCTTTATTGTTTTTTCTTCTTTTCGAATTTAGATTACCATCAACTTTATTGTAAACATAAAGCTTAAGAGTGTGGGCTCTGTCCCAGGGAGAAAGTGTTTGCTTTAGTAATTTGTTGCTGCTGCTCAGTTTTTTGCTGTGGCTGAATATTTCGTCATTTGTGTAGCTTTGTTAGTGCCTATGAGTCCACTAAGAGAAGTGAGGTGCTTATGCTAGTGGTCTGAATCAACTTTTAATTGCAGAGAATTCAAGCAAGACATTGAGGCAGCTGAAGGCTGAGCAAGATGCTGAAGAGCGTTTTCAAGCAGACCTTGAGCAAGCAATGCGGCAGAGCTTAGGTAATCATGGAGCTACAAGATTCAACTTTTATAAAAGAAATGGCAACACAGCCCCTCTAATTTTGATGTGTTTGTTTCAGCTAATGTTGCAGACCCTCTGTCCGACAATTCTCAAGGAGAATCTATAAAGGACGAGTCTCTTGCATTAATTGTGTCAGAAAACCTGAGAAATCGATCAGAGGAGGTTGGCAAGGGTTTGCAAAATGAAAGTGGCCAATACAACTGTTTCTTGAATGTGGTGATACAGGTATGGTTTCTTTACAAAAAAGAAGGGCTGTTGGTGAGAAGCATTGGTCTTAAGGTCTTGAGTAGTACTCAATACAGCTGAATTTGAGCAGCTTCTTTGCAGACATTTCGTTGTTGTCACGAGTAAGTTTTGTATTTGGATGCATGTATGTTAACTGTACACAGCATGCACATAGTTGTTTTTGTGGATACATGTATGTGTACTGGTACAGAGCATGCACACAATTGTAGATGCCAGGCATGAATAGGGATAGCTTATTGTCATACACTTTGGAAAGCATACAATGATTCTGTATAGAATTACACTCATGTGTGAGTAAGTGGGGGACATGTGTGCTTGTGTAGCATATCATTTTTATAGAATTATCTACACCCACCTAATGGTGCTTGTTGACAGTGGTGAGGATTTCATCAAAGTATGGTGAGGTTAACTATCAGGAGGCTAAAGCCTGCACTTCTATTTTCTTTTTAATAGTGTGGGGCATAATTTTTATTCATCTAGATGTACATAGTCTATACTGTGCATGGTTGTATCATTGTTTGCATCACTGTCTCAGAACCCTTCATCACGAGTGCACACTGTATTGAGTTGGTGCACACTTTTACCATGAAAAGTGTCAGTAACCATGAAATTGAAAGCTTGCTTCTCAAGGTGGTGGCGGGAAAGAAGATTATAAAGTACAATACTTCTTGAAGATATATTCAAAGTACAGCAAACTATATTATTTGCATGGTGACGGTTTCAGATTCTTTCTTTCTACACAAATAGGTGATATGAATTTTTAATTTAGAAAGTTGTTTCATTTTCAGTCTCTTTGGCATTTGCGAAAATTCCGGGAGGAGCTTCTTTCTGCTTCAAGCATACGTCATTTTCACGTTGGTGATCCATGTGTTGTGTGCGCTCTTCGTGATATTTTTGTGGGTTTAAGTCTCCCGTTATCAGAAACAAGCAAGGAAGCCATCTCTCCGACCACCTTAAGAGTTGCTCTCAGCGCTCTTTATTCCCAAAGGAATTTTTTCCAAGAGGTGCTTTTCATACTATTATTCTTCTTGTGCAGATGCGATGGTTATGTTTCTTGTGTGTGGGTGTAGTTGATGCTTCTGGTGGTGCACATCTGCTTTCACCTGACACAGAAAGGCTGCTATGCAGGCTCAGATGAATGATGCGTCTGAGGTGCTATCAGTCGTCTTTGACTGCCTTCATAAGGCATTCTCCTTGAATGCTGTTCCATCAGATGGTGACTCTGAGACTAGCAGTGGAATTGGTTGCTGGGAATGTCATACACCTTGTATTGTACACAGTCTCTTTGGGCTTGATATCACTATGCAGATGAACTGCCGGGGGTGTGGATTAGAGTCGAGGCATTTAAAATACACCTCATTCTTCCACAATATCAATGCCAGCTCCCTACGCACTGCAAAGGTAAGATTTCCCATGTGAAGCATTCTGATCATGAAGTAGTGTTTCTACGGATGCCTGTTTTTGAATTTCCCTTCAATGCGCTATAATTCATGACTTCTTTCCTTCAGATCATGTACCAAGAAAGCTCTCTTGATGAGTTGCTTAAGCTTGTAGACATGAACCATCATTTACCTTGCGATGTGGATACTGGTGGCTGTGGCCGTCAGAACTACATCCATTACTTACTTCGTGCAGCACCGCAGGTTTTCACCACAGGTTGAGTACAGAGGCTCCTCTTCAAAGCAGGGATATTCACCTTTAATCATTCTCATTTCTTAGATCTGCTAGTTAAACAAGAAGCACTGTTGTAATAGGTAGTGGTATCTTTTGCAGTTTTAGGTTGGCAGAATAATCGAGAGAGTTTGGAAGACATTTCTGCAACTGTGGATGCCATTGAAGTAATTATGGATGTTGGTGTGGTGTATCGTGGACTTGATGAGGGGTTCAAGCATCACTTAGTCTCTGTGGTTTGTATTGCATTCAACTCACATTATCCTGCCTAGATGCGATTTATGTTTCTAGGTTTTCAAATGGCTCCTTGGTGGTGATTGTTGTACAGGTTTGTTACTACGGACAACATTACCATTGTTTTGCTTTCAATTATGATGTTGGAAAATGGGTGATGTTCGATGATACAACTGTCAAGGTACTCTTTTAGTTAAGTCATCTGAAATCGATCTGTAAAATTCTCTCCCTTGGAAGTTTCATAATGTTCTAGTTTTGAGCAGGTAGTAGGCAATTGGGAGGACGTGGCAGACACTTGTCGGAGGGGCCATCTGCAGCCACAAGTTCTGTTTTATGAAGCAGATCCCAGTCTATGACGCAGGAAAGTTGTATTTTGGATTCTGGATGGAGTCTTAGTCTGGCTGTCTTGATGATGACGAGATCCATTGTTTTGAGTAAAGCATGAATTTCCTTCTGATCCTGGGGAAGAAAGTTTTGGATTCATCCACAGCAAGAATGCTGCAAGGATATGGGTAGTCATGCCCTCTGTGAAACATGGAATTTTTCTTGTGCGAACTTAGTCCTGGGATATACTGAAAGAAGCAGAGGTAGAGAGCATCCTGCATTTCCCCAGATGGTGCTAGCTAAGGTTCTGTTCTATGAAGTCTTATAGAGTTTCCCTCCCACTGGTGGAGTGGACACCAAGAGGCCTAGCGCTCTTGTGAGCACGTGAAGTTCATGGGAGCATTTTTTACTGCGAGGCCAACGCGACTTGAGATCTCAACCTGACATCTGAATTGTAAATTGTGCAAGGCCTGTGTCTTTAGTGCACGGAGGAATGTTGGGGAGTTCTATAGAGTAGGGACTTCTTAAGAGGGTACGACCTTGAAAATTGTGGTTGTAAATGTATAATTCCATTTGCCTGGTGTGGCAATGTCTCAATGTATCAATATCGACAGTCAAAAAACTTGTGAACCATGATGGAAGCTTAGCTGCTGCGAAAGGTGTGGAGACGGGTTAAGGATCAAGATACGTTGGTGGAGTTGGTGGAAGCGATGGTACATCTTAAGTATCCATTGTTAGATTAAAGGTGTTCATGAGATACGGTGGACTTCAAACAGGTCATGAATAATAAATCACGAGAGGTCACATATATGACCCCTTCTTTACTATGTATTTTAGAACAAAGCAAATAGTGGAGAGCAGCCCAATTGGGGAGCCGTGTTGTACTGGTCAAAGTAGTATCCTGTTTCATTCTATTGTGTTCAACGTGGAGTTATTATCTGGGTTGCTTCTGTGCAGCAAGGCTTTTGTTGAGATTCATATAGCTAGCTCTGAAGGCTCATAGGATGGGGCCTGCTGTTTCAAATTGAGCTCATGCTCGAACCCTAGGAGTTAACAATTGCTGACTTGGTGGTTTTCACAAGAACCACTTATGAGCGGATGGCTACTTGTAAGGAGCTAGTTGGCCATAATGCTAATTGGCTAAACTGGTAACTTAATCTATACAGGCAACCAACCTGGTTTTGAACCTTACCTGAAGAGGTTCAGGCTTTCCTTTTTGTTCGGTTGGTCTCTCTTCTGTATGAAATTAAATATTATCTTTTTATGGATAGTTGATTTTTATGGAGAGTAGATGCATTGTGATAATGCATTAGCCTAATGTTGTGAATTCATAACCGTTTGTCTTTTGTGAGTGCATGTATCATAATAATGTACAGATGCAATCCATATACCATTTGCGGTTCCAGTCTCACCTAGATTTAGTGAATCCATTCATGCTGAAGACTCTTTAAATGGACGTTCTACTTGGATAATGTAGTCATGTCATTGGCACTATTATTATTATTCTTGATGTGTGTGGGGGCTTTGGGTGTGGGGGTTTTGGGGCATGGGCGGCATCTAATACGCTAGATACAGCTTGCAACATGTACTGTCACATCGGCATATTTATTGGAGGATTCATGATTTCGACCATGGGAGTTGACCATAGAGATTGCAAATGTCTTGATTTTTGCATTTACAAACAAGCTCTTACAAAAACCTGTGTATTTTTTATAGTATCTCTTTCGCACCATGATTGGCTATAATGAGGACTATGGTTCCTTCTGTTTAAATGCCATATTTCCTTGTATTGCAAGCTGTACTATATATTTATTTATATTATCAGAATCCAATTTCATGGAAGGATTTCCTTCTTTGAAAAAAAAAAAGCCTGAGTATGTGTTCCAATCAAAGCCGTTAAGTGATAAATGTGTGTTTCATTTGGTTTTGGTAAATATTCGCACAAAGTAACTAACATGTAGGTGTTTACTGATCTATATGTAAGTGTTGTTTAATTGATATGTACTATATATTAATTGATATATAATATAATCCTATTTGATTTAAGTAGTTTCTTCTCGAAGGTGAGCATGTGTTCCAATCAAAGTCCTTATGTGATCAATGAGAGTCTTGGTAAATATTTGTATATGTGATTAACACTAGTTCGGTAACAGGACATCAAAGCGTTCTAAGACATAAAAATGTCCTACTAAGTGGCCATGTTTGAGGGATTTTCACGATTTGCACGCAATGTTTTTTCATATCTTACATTCATGATGTCCTTTCTTATGGTCCAAATTTTATTTAAAAAATAGTTTAAGTCAAAGCAACATCCTAAAACAACAGCTTGAGGTTTTGTGAAAAGTGGGTAGGATTTAATTGCAATTTTCTCTTATTTTTGTTGTCAAACAAGCTAAAAAATGACTCATAATCAATGATTTTTTTCTCAAAAATAGGTATTTATATTTTGAGGTTTCTATACATGGATGGAGAATTCTTTGTATATCAAAGATAATGTTACATTTTTCAAGTCCTTAAATTGGTTGAATGTGAGGATTATCTCATTTAAGAAAAGTTTCATGTCGGGCATCGTTATACATAGTAATATGGGTTATATAAAATACATTTTCACACTTTTATAGTAATATAAGGCCATTAGATGAGATATAGAAGGTTTCAATGGCACATAAACTCCATTGTAATAGACTGTGAGCTTTTGAAACCTAATTGAGTGGTCAGAATATGATTTCTCGTGAATTGATGTTATATTATATCATGTAAAACAAAATTTTAAGGTTTAAACTTTGTGTGTGTAAGATGGAGGTTTCATATGTATATAGCTTTGAGTATAATGTAGCAAACGATGAAACACATATTTTTAAAATTTTAAATACCATAATATGTATTTAGTATTGAAGGTTACATCCAAATTTATTTTCTCAACTAAAACTATGTTCCAAAAAATTAATATCACTAGAAGGAGATTTCTTTTAAGAGATATATGCTTGAATTTCGTTCATTCAATAGTTTGGACGAGTCAAAACAACCACACAAGTTTTGCAAATAAAATGGAGGCTTTGTCATAGCTTTTTCTCTATGGATGTATTTTTACCATGTTCTTGAATAGGTCAAAAATATATTTCTTGAATTGTGTAGTCTCAACAGTGACTCACGTGTCGTAGGGATCTTGAAGGAATGCTGATGGAGCCTCCACTACAAGCTACTCCTTGTGAGAGCACGCGTCGTTCGCATGTGTCGCTTAAGCGACTCTCGGACTGTTGCAATGTGTTTCCACGAAAGAAAGGGAGGTACTTACATTGGATAGAGATTAAAACTACAAAAAATAAATTTGGAACCCTAAAAAGGACACTTTTATGCCCTGTTGAGCTACCAAACTAGTGTTAATATGTAGATGTTAATGGATCTATATGTAACATTATTTGTTTACTATGTTTTGAGTGAAACTCATACAAGTTGGTGATGGACACGTGTGTGCACGCACACGCATGTGCACACGCAGACACAAATCACCTTGACATGCACAAATCACTTGACATTGAAAATTTCCTAATATCTTCTCTTCTAATTTAATAGCAGTAGATGTTAATGGATCTATACGTAACATTATTTCTTTACTATGTTTTGAGTGGAACTCATGCAATTTGGTGATGGACACGTGTGTGCACGCACACGCATGTGCACACACATGCAGACACAAATCACCTTGACATGCACAAATCACTTGACACTGAAAATTTCCTAATATCTTCTCTTCTAATTTAATAGCAGTTGTTAATGCTAATATTCTTTTTTGAATTTATTAATGGCTTATAATTTTTTACAAGATTAGGTTAGCTACTCTTTTTGGACAAGTAGACTTGAAAGATTTTGATGTTTTGGGTCATGTAAGTCATATTTGGATAGATTTGTGTAAAATAGTCTTACAAAATGTCTCAGCCATGTAAGCAGCTTATTTAGGCCATCTAAGTAATGAAGAGGCGAGATGTACTGAAAAAATGGAGCGAGAGAAGCTTTGAAAAAACAAGCTGTGATAGATTAACACTGTGAAACTTTGCTCAAATATCTGAAAGCACCAAGTGGTCACAGTCAATATGACGCACATAAATAGGATAGAATAGTTGATGGGCCAAGTCTTGATGACGCGACTTGCATGGGGCAATCATTAGAGGTGGACAATAGGGGTGCCATGCTACATTTGAATTATGAAAATGATGTCGCTTATGAACCATTGGTAGCTAAATGGACACAAGTGGATTTCCTTATATAATGCCTATGAATCAATTATAAGCCACTAGACCTTTCCCTCCTTGAGAATCCAAACTACCTTTTAAGTGTTTAGGATAAGTTTTGCGTCGCTTGCTTTTTGGATCTTGAAAAACCCAAAGTCTTTGAGGAGATGAACAAAATTAATGACTTATAATTTGTGCCTTGTATGACTAAGGGATTACAAGTATATACCCTTATGGCTTGGGAAATAGTTTCTTTAAGTGGTGCACAAAATATCTCATTAAGACGTGCTTGAAATAGGTTCTCAAAAGCATTTGGGCTTTTAGAATATGTGAGATAAATAGCCATAAATATGCTCTTAGCAAAACAAACATTCATGGAGAGAGGCGTGTGTATGGAAAAGGCCAAAATTTCCTCTTATGGTCAACCGACCAAGCCAGTTTCTTTACCCAAATGCTACACATTGCTATAAAATTTTCCTCTTATCTGGCCAAAAGCATTGCCTCTACATCATGCCTTTACATACAGGCTTTGCAGATGCTATACCACATCTCAGCACGACCAAGTTATGTAAAGGTTTGGAGGGACCATGACCTTGAAAGTTGTCTTGGCGGCTATTTCGTTACCATTGCCAGAATTTCTCTGTATTGCTACTGCTGCAAAGGTCTTCAAAGGAGGCTACTGGTTTTTTCTCTATGGGAGGACGGCTACTTTGCTGCCTTTTTCTTCATGAAGTGGCAGCTCATCAGTTCATTTGCCAGGCTACTATTTCTCAATGTTCATTGTCGCAGTTGTTCCTATGTTATCACGTTTTATGATTTACTACGTCAACATTTTTTGAATTTTTCCATTTCACTGGGAATGATTGACTGCTAGTCATCTGTTCTGTTGCCAAGTAAAAGTCATGATACCCTTGATGCAATTGGGTTATTTCATTAAATCTGCTCAACGCCTAGTGCTCTGAAGGGCCGTGCCGTGCCGTGCCATATTGTATTCTCTGCTCGGCTAAGAGTAATTCATTGTGACAACGAGCTGATGCATATATATACTCCTTCCACTACTGTTTGAGCAATTTAAGCAAAGATTCGCAACCCCAGAAGTATTCAAGCATAAGCAGCAGAGGAGCGAATCCAAGCGTAAGGCGTAGAAGAGCTGAATCGTTGTGTATTGAAACCAATAGCCAGAGGCTATGGTTCTCACATTTGACTATTCCACTGGCTCAGGAAGGCTCTAAAACTCGTCACTCCAAGATCGAATCTCTTGTTTGTCAAGATTCGGGTGTGGAGCTCTCTTTACAAATTCGCGACGTCGACCACGTTTCTCTGCAAGTTTTTCTCAAAGGTTTCCTTCAAAGGTTCAAGGATGGCTCTAGTGCGGACAGAGTTTCCAAAGGCTCTATTTGTAAGTCAGCTGTAAGGTTGACTTGAGCCAATATTTGACGTTGGGAGTTGCTTTTGAGGAGCTAGCTGTTGTTGCCTTCATTATCTGCATATTTTTCTCTTCAACAATTGTATTTTCTTTTTTTGAAAAATGGTGACAATTTTTTTTAATTTTGGTCATATCAAGCCATTTGATGGAGAGGGGTTCCAAGTCAAGTATTTGTTGATGTCCAAAGGTTTGTGGCCTTATGCAAAAGGCACGAAGCAGATAGACATCACCACATATAATGAGGATATTGAACAGCAAGCATTGGCGTTCATTGCACTTAACCTTAATCTAAAACTTATTCACTTGGTGGCGGGAGCCATGTCATCGAAGACAGCTTGGAATGAGTTGGATCGAATCTATGGAGCAAGTGGAAAGCATTCTCACATTGCACTCAAGGTCAAGTTGTTTGGTTTACACTTTTCTGAAAATGAAAAGTTAAGCGTCTTTATAAGTGAGCTCCATAGTATTACAACACAATTAGCCACTATTGATGCTAAGGTGGAAGAGGAGGACGTGATTGTTGTGCCTTGAAGAGCATGCTTTAGCCATATGAGCACCTTCACAACCTTAAAGCATCTCCCCGACCCTAATTTGGAAAGCATTATTAGTGCTTTACTTGATGTAGAGTGCAACATCAAGACAAAGAAAGGAGAGGGTGTACCTACATGAACTCAAGGGCAGGCCCTATCGATGGATCATGGCAAAAAGAAAAAATTGAGCCTGCGAGGCCATCTTGGGAGGGATTTATGCGGACTTCGGATGGAGAGTCAGTGTTCAGCGGATTTGATTACTGCAATGAAAGTTTGTCGGAGGTGAGGGAGGATGCAGAGCTGGAATGCATGGGGCTAGACGATCTGGTGGGATTCACTGCCGGAGACTGGGGCAACAATTTTCGAGCAATTGGGGGAACCAGAAGAGCTGCAGATCGGAATTCATGGAGGTCCAAGGAGCTTGTGAGCAAGACACCACCAATTGCTGAAAAAGAGAGGTGCGATCTGCATCTTTGTGCGTTAAATAAGGCATCTCTCTATAAAATTATTCTTAAATAAAGAGATTTTCAAATTTCACTTTCATTAGTGATATATCTTTATGAGCTCTGTTACACTAAGGCATTCATAAAATTTATGAATAAAGTGGACATCTAAGGATATATGTTGCCCCTTGTTAGAGAGGTTACATTCTTTACAACATACAATTTAGTCCTCAAACATGTATCTCTTATCAAGGTGTGCCTTGCTAAAGTGGTAATATTATTAGATTTTTGTAATTCATAGATTATAGGTTCCTTTAATATAACTTTCTTTTTTTCATAATTATTTTAATATAGATGAGTATAATGACATTTGATCCCTCATATAGTTGTTGAACTAGTCATGTAGTTCTCTTAGGCCCTCATAGGACTATTACGTCCTTGTGTGACTGTTGTTGTTTTTTGATGATGTGTCACCCTATTGCTTTGGTGGTCAATAGGTCTTCCTTTTGTTTTTGGCCCTGCAAGGGTCCAGAAGGGTTAACCAACTTTCATGACCCTAATGTGGCTCATCCGTGTTTTTCGATTTGGTTTGGTCAAGTTGAGTTGACTAACCTTGATCTCTCTTAGAATCTAAAGTTTAGGATATTTGACGGCATTTAGGTTCTCTTTTTACGATAGGCAGCCTCAAGACATGTTTTGGTTTTGAGATCCCTCCTTGAACCACGTGTCCAAGGTCTTAGGTGTTGATCTTAAAAATCGAATTGCATTATTTTTTACTACGATGGCTTTTCTCTTCGCTTTATTTTTATGGGAAAGTTGAAAGATCTCATCATCGGCCCTGCAAGCACTCCCTTATAAAATGGCATCTAGAGACATCGAAACAGTTTACTGCTTTTACTCAAAGTGAAGCCAGTATGGACCTCTTCCGGTGTGAGATCGCGTGATCCAACGCGGGTTGATTAGGAGGATGAGTACAGTGTTGAGGTAGACAGAGAGGCATAACAAGAGATTTGGTGCCAGTTGGGATGTGGAGGACGCACGCAAAGAGGCATGAGGGGGGTTGAGGCATGAGAGGAGTTTTAGTGCGAGTCCGGTTGTCGAGGATGTAGATAGAGAGGCATGAGCGAGGTTTTCGTAAGGCATAAAGGAGCAGGGAGTAAAGTGGGTACGAAGAGAGAGGAAGCGTGCAACTGCAAGGGTTGAAGACATCGTGGCACGAGTTATTTTGTAGTGTTTCTGTGCAAATCATTAGTCTACATTTGTGTGAAGTGTCCGTGGTGTTTTTTCCGTGTGAAAGAAAGGAGGGGATGTTTGTAA
Organism: Dipteris shenzhenensis; assembly: GCF_047967505.1. Lineage (NCBI taxonomy): Eukaryota > Viridiplantae > Streptophyta > Polypodiopsida > Gleicheniales > Dipteridaceae > Dipteris > Dipteris shenzhenensis. Next base: position 37,223,526 of record NC_141617.1, read on the forward strand.
TTCTGTGATTCCTGTGTGCATTTGTGTGTTGGTTTGTAGTGCAATCGTTTGATGGCAGGCTGTAGCATGGGTTTGTTTGCTTCTGTTGGAACTTGGAGATTTGGTTGCATTGTATGTGATGAGTGCATGTGTGAGATTGTCATGAGTAGATTGGCATATAGGTTACATGTCCCCACATTTTAATTTGTAGTATCCCATATTGGAGACACAAATCCAAACCAATAAAGATAATGTAATTGCATGAAGAAAAAGAGAGTACAGACAAACCGATGGAATGGAATGTACTTTGATGGAATGCCCCCTAAATTTTTGTTTGCATGAACGTGTAGTACATGATTCATGTCTATTGATTTAAAAATGATAAAAGAGGCTTTAAATCGAAGTTAAGAAAACTAAAGAGATTCGTAATAAATCTTATTCTACTTCAACAAATACACAGAAAAGCTGGTTCTCAAAACAAAATAATGTAGATGTACCCTTCTCTTTAACTTGCCTTTACACTCCACTGAAAGCAAACAAGAAAGAACGATAGTAGCAGAACTTGCGCTCTTGCATTTGAAGTACATTCCGATAGCTTGGTTGTGTAGGTAATTGAGTTGTGAGTTGTTTGATTCAAAATAAATTGCAAGTATCGATATGAAATTCTGATAGTGTAAACTTTTGTGAAACAAATGTTGCTCCTCGACCAAAGAGAGATCACATCTTTGTAGTTGAGGTGTCTCCTTTGAGTGTCAATGTCATTAGTCCATCTCTCATAAGCAGTGTTGCATCTCTTTTGAACTGGCTGCCCCTCCTAGCTGTTAAACAACCCGTGACTACAAAAGTATCTCCGAAGAGGAAGCTGTGTGATGAAAATCACCTTGATGAGAAGAAAACCAAAGTAGTGGAATTGAAAGAGGAATACCCCCCTTATGTAGAGGATGTCAATGTGTGATATTGATCACCTTGATGAGAAGAAAACCAAAGTAGTGGAATTGAAAGAAGAATGCCCCTGTTATGTAGAGGATGTCAATGTGCCTGCCTTGCATGAAGCCCATAATTGGTGTGGCTAGAAAATAGAGCCCATGGTTAAAGTGGTTTAATTTTTGATACATCTAGTTCCTCTTGTGTATAACCCACTTTCATAAATTTAAGCCTCTCTTGAAAGGTAAGTGGTATCCTAAGAGGATCCCGAGGTAGTTACCCTATACTAACTGGATGCTCAAGTTGGGATATTGTTCAAGGAAGTCGAGGAGGAGTTGAACATGCTCTTCGGCCAAGACATGGTCAAAGACATGGCCAGTTAGGTCCAAATCTAAGAGCCTATATTTTTTTTCCCCAAAAAATAAAAATAAAAGCCTACATTTGTGCCAGTCCTCAGTGCTTCGATCAAGCTCTCTAAGCCAACCTGTGACACTCCCCCCCACAAAACTAGACACCTCAAATTGCCATTCCATTTTAAAAGAGCCCCTGCCAACCCATCCAAACCTTCAGTTTCATGATGCCAAGATTGCCAGATAGCAAAGCCTTCAAGTGGGCAATTTGGACTCTCTAGACACTCTGCAAAGTATCTCCATTGATTGCCACCTCCAATGCAATCCCAAAATCCAAGGTTGTGCGAGTTCAACTTCCTACTCGTGCGATTTGCCTTCAACCAACATGTCACCTCTTCTACCTCGCCTTCTCTCAATGGGATGTCCTAAAAAACTATGGTTGAAATGCTAGAGTCAAGACTCTCCAATGTTCTCCATATGGTATCCCACCAATCTATCAGAACTTCCCTACCCTGAACCTAGAATGTTGTGAGGCTACAGGCTTGGCTAGTGATGTAATCATGGATTATTTTCCAATCACTCTCTTTGGTAATTTTACGCATCACACTAGACATATAATTTGATGGAAGCTCTTCTATTGACTCAAGCACTCTTTTATCCACAAGACCAGAAGTATCAAGAAGAATTGTATAATAAGTTTTCTATTAAGGGTTTTACAAATCAGAATTTGGAGAATAAGTGTCACATTTAGTAATTGTCTAAGTGTGCATAGGAGTAGGTGTAATAGAAGAATTGTGCTTTACTTCAACAGCTTGGCATACTCTATTAATGAGGTCATCTGGCAATGTTTCAACAAATCCATACAAAGGCACATTCCCTTTTACCTTTGCCTAGGGAGGTGATTGATTTGAAGCATGTAATAAAATCTTTGCAGTAGCTTTCTCCCTTGTCAAGGCATCTTACTCTAGGTTATCTGTAAAAGGAAATAAACAAGAGACTTTATTCTTTGGAGAAAATTGGTTAAAGATGTGGGGGGGGGGGGTGGTGAGAAATAAAAATTTAGAGCTTTAAGAAAAAAAAAAAGGAGGAATCAAGAAAAATTAGGGAGTGTTTGTGAAAAAGAATTGGAAAAATAGGAAAAGGTAAAATTAAGAAATCAAATGCATGCAAAAGGAAAAGGAGAGTAGTGTGTGTGTGTGTGTGTGTTTTAAAAAAAGAAACCTCTAAACAACATGGCACACGATGCTTAGAAAAGGGTGGAAAAATCTTTATTTTCAAAATTATTTGACATATGGATACTAATAAGTATAAAGCATCGAATCAATACTCTCCACTCTGAGGTTGGGGTCCACTTACCTGCCACCATCCACACAAAACAATGTGTTAGAACATTATAGTTTCGTGAGGGAACACAGGTAATGCCTGTAAACCCCAGCTTGTTATCGCTTATACCAAAGAGCAAGATACCTACTAGGATTCTGAAATGAAAACATATTGTCATCAAATTATAAAGTATAAGAAGGGGGATCCTGCATCTTTACACGAGATGATTAGCTTCCTCTCTTTAGAAGGAGGAACTGGGGGGGCATCTCATCCATATTACTAGAACATATTTAATAAAAAATGATTTGAAAAAGAATATCTTGATACTAGGAGGAACATATATCTAATATATGAAAAATAGATTAAGCAAGGATATGATTGCATTGGTAAATAGTGTTTACGATACTCGGCCAAAATCATCCTTTGAAAAAAATGCTGGTACCTTGAAAAAATCCCTTCATAGGCACCTGAAATGAAATAGAAAAGATTAAATTGAAAAGAAGAATCTCTAACACTAATAATTAAGTAATGAAAACTAGGCTATAGTCTATGGTAATTATTGTTTTTTATGTTCTAGTGAGCCATGGGGTATATTCCAAGGCCACTATGTCCATAAAAGCAAAAATTTTCCATAGAAACGATGTAGAGAATAAGGCATAACCATGATATTTCCAAGAAATTAATCATTAAGCTCAGGTATATACTTAAAAAGAAAAAAATTCAAACGAAAACACACTATTCAAAATTTTTGGACTTTCTCTCTTGGTTTGGACTTTTTTTTGGAGCATATCCTCTCCACTCACTTCACTTAGTGAGCTAAAAAATTGGGTTTTTTGAGCACTTAATCGGTCACTTATATACAAATATGGCCTTATTAAGCTAGTAAAAAGTCAAGTGGTAACCTCTAATTTTTTTAAAAATGGCTCGCTGAAGCCATAATTCCCAAACTCATGCATGGTGCCCCCATCCAATAACTATAATAATAATAATAGTAGTCTCCTAACTCAAGTTCAATTTTAACACTATGAAGTGAAAATATGACACCATATGAAAAGAGTTTGTTGAATTCAACATATAAGTGGTGTATAGATACACCATTTTTTTGAAAAAAAAGAGCTTGTTGAATTCAATACATAAGTGGTGTATAGATACACCCTTTTTTAAAAAACAAACCATACAATAAATTATCTTATTGGTGGTGTATAGATACACTATTTGTATGGAAAAAAGCATACAAAACATTATCTTATGCATCTGAATCTCGTTCAGAGTCATCAGATTCATGTAATGTATTTGAGCTTGATGGGTCAAGTCTTGCCAAATGATGTTTAATATGGACACGACTTGGATTAGGGATTGTGATACATTTTTCAACATTGTATCCATGCTTCTTTTTAAAACTTCGTGTCCTCGATTTCCAGCAATGAATAATGCTACTGACTTCCACCTCTGTTAATCCCTCATTATTTGGAACCCATTCACGTTTCTTTTGCAAGCATCCCTCATAGAGTTGTTTTATTGTATATCTTCTCGGGAGATTTTTTAATGGCTTTGGTTCATACCATAAAGCTGTAAATGTTATAGGAGTTCCCTTGTCATCCCTTTCTATCTTAGTAACCTTTGCAACCCAAATTGGGCCACCTTGGTCATCCAACTCTGAACCCGGATCAGATGCCCAAACTGCAACAAATAGACCCTCTTCAATCTCATTACATGGTATAAACTCTGGTAAGGGTTTGTCTCCCTTCTTGCCACAATATTTTCGAGGTAAAAGGCATTCCTCTACTTCCTCCATATCTACTAACATATTTATATCCAAAGGAAAACTTGGTGACATAGCTTGTTCCGGCCAAAAGGATTTAGAGTATTCAATGCTCATTAAGTTTTCTTGTCTTTCTAAAGATTGGATAAGTGCTTTAGTTGATTTAATTGTCTCCAAATTCTTAGTTGATTGCTCAGGATATTTCTGCATCATACTTTGAAGATGTTTAATGAAGGCTTTCAAGCCTTTCATTTCATCTATGTCAAGTGATTTGTTTTTTGCAAGAACAAATCTAGTTTCCTCCAATGGAATTATTCGTTGTAATAAAACATATGACTCACTCCATAAATGATCTCCATCTACTAAGTAGTGCTTCCATTGCATCACTGGAATATTGTTATATGCATGTGAAACCGAAAGTAGTGTGGATTTGTGTGTCCTATTAGGGCATCATCTCCCGTTTGTAAATGTGGCTCTATAAATGCTCTCCAATCTACCATCCTCTCTAAGATAGCCACTTCTGATTCTTCCTTTCAAGAACCTCCAATTTTTTTCCCAATTCGAAATAGCATATCCTCCATTGTCAAAACATCCACTGCCTTCAACTCACCAGAGATAACACTGAAGATTTGATCTATGTCTTCATGTGTATGGCCGACAAGAAGAAAGCCAACTTCCACTTCTTCAAATATTTTCAAACCAACAAACATAGAGCATAAAGCAAATATATATTTATTCTTGTTCTCTCTCCAACAATTATCAGCTTGTATTCGCAATGTGTTAGGCAAACATCCGCGAGCATCACTGACCTTTCTTATTGCTTTCATGATTGATGTAACAACGTGGTTACTATCATGGTCATGCAAACTATCAATCCATACATCACAAAAGATTCGGTATCCATGTACTAATACTCCATACAAGTGTGTTTTTAGTCCACGTTTGCCCTCCAATGCCGGTGGGATACGTCTATATCGTGGCAAAGTGGTTGTATTCTGGTCCATGCCATCAATGGTGATGCACATGGACTTATCGACATGTGAAATAGCTTCCTCTCTCCAAGAAGCATACAACTTTTGAGCATCCTGCACATGACGTAAATGGATTGATCGCCATTTAATATATCTTCCTCGCTGCTGCTTACATTTACTATGTTCAATGGCATTTTTTAATTCATCACATGTCTTACATTTTGACATCCTTTGCTTTGATGGTGTCTTGACATGGCAAAAATCTCTACGCCAAATTTTGTACAAGGTTGATTGTGAAATCATGCTCTCGTCTCTGTCTTGTAAAGTTTTATTGACAATCTCTAGGACGACCTTCTTTGTCATTCCCAAAGGAAGATGTTGTTGGCATTCGACACGTCCATCTAGCATTGTTTGTTGAAGATGAGGCTGCGGTAATGCATGGTCTTCGAGAACTTGCTTTAATGCGGTTGCATTTATAGTGCTTCCATGGCATTTAAGCTTGTAGGTATTTCCATGAATTGTATGAATAACTTTTTCTTTCACCTCTGCCAAGATGGTCCAATATGTGCCATGTGATAGTCCACTTAACCATTGATATCCTCGATTGCAAATGGGTCTCCCATTAACCATGGGTTTCAATCTAGGTTTACAGTGTCCTGTGCTCAAATCTTGATTAGTGCCTTGATGAAGAAAGCATGAAAACTCTTGAAGAAGATAGTTATGTCTATTAGGCGCTGTCTTACTCCAAATACCAAGGCGTATGGCTGCACAATCATCTTTCCCAACTTTTCTAATGCAAAGTCTCTTGCAACAAACTCGCATAAGCATCCTTTCCATATTCTCCTCGGATAGCATCACATGTCTCTTTGGTTCTGGAATTGATGCCATGATTCTTCGCCTCTTCACACTCACATACTTTCTTTTTGTAAATAGTGTCTTGCGTTTTCTAGTTGTAAGACCATCAAACCTCGAATCCATTTCCCTTGAATCTTCATCTTTATAATCAAATGCTGTGTAGGCTTGAGAATTATTTGATACCTTATAATATCTTGGAAATGGCAATCTGGTCGACATGTTCATTGATGTCAATTTGTTGCCAATGCCTCTTGAATTTTGTGGTTGAACTGTTTCTCGTTCGTAACTCAAGATTCTCCCATCTATATTCTCTGGCATGCTAGCAACAATATTCTCAGATTCTCTGCCCCTTTTGCCTTGTATTCGAGTGGTAACATCATGATCATTGTCACTAATATCATCAATTCCTGTTATTGCATCACTTATCCCATTGATCTTTGCGTGTATTTTTCTTTGTGGTCCCATCTTATTATTCTCAACACATCTTTTGTCTTTTATATTAATAAGCATGTTTGAGTCACTTGCAGCACAAGACAAGTCTTCTATACCAGTGAGCCTGTTCGAGTCACTTGCAACACAGGATAAATCTTCTATACCAGTGAGCCTGTTTGAGTCACTTGCAACACATGACAAGTCTTCTATACCAGTGAGCCTGTTCGAGTCACTTGCAACACAAGGCAAGTCTTCTATACCAGTGAGTATATTTGAGTCACTTGCAACACAAGAAACCTTTTCTACATCAACATCTGTTACTATAATGTCCTCGATACCTGTGAGCATGCCACTATGATACTCTTGATTACTACTATAGCTTCTTATCAATTTGGATCCCATTTGTGTTATAGTCTTTTTCTTCTGATAATATTCTGTTGTGTATTCCATGACATTGAAGGAAACTGTCTTGGGCAAACTTGATTTCAAGAAAGCTAACCCCCATTTACAAGTACTATGAACTTGTAGTTGAGACGTAGTATTATGGATGTCTAATTGTGAAGTACTATCCATTGCATTTTGAATGACACCTGCACTAGTCAACTTAATTATCTCCACTATACAGAGAAAACTCTGAGCATAGCCCTTAAAGTTGCCAATTGCTAAAACTTCTCCGGAGCGAGATAACATCTGCACTTTTTCCCCCTGGATATAAGTTTTCTTGATATCTTGAAAGTATGCCTTTGGAACAATTTCGTCTTGGTCCCAGAGTGTTCTGTGTGCTTGCATATCAAATATGTCACATTGTAAGATATCTCCCAATGTTTCAAAGTCTCCATGTGGATATTTTAAATGTACTTCACGATTTACAACGTTGGTGATTATCACTACACATCTTCTCTCACCACAACGTTGAAAATGACACACATTCATAGGATCAAAACTATGAATTCATCCAAAAGCCACCACTTCATTCTTCTTATATAACACCACATCCATACCCTCTGTTAGGGTGAATACCTGTTTTATGTATAAAAGTAAATTAGCAACTCAAAATGAACATTTAATAAATAATCATTGAGCTTATTATTACTTAATAACTTCTATATCAAAACTAGCAGAGAAGGCATTAACCTAAACCCTACATCCTAAACTTTAAATAATTAATACCAAAACATCTTAACCACCGTAAATCCTAAACTTTAAACATTTAATTCCTAAACCCTAAATCCTAAACTCCTAAACAATAAATCCTAAACCTTAAGCCCTAAACTCTAAATCCTAAACCCTAAATCTTAAATCCTAAACCCTAAATCTTAAATCTTAAACCCTAAACCTTAACCCTAAAATACAACCAAAATTTAATGAATTTTTTTAATTTGTGCAATAGGTTGGATATGTCCCCCAACTTGTTGCTTGAGCAACCGGTTGGATATATCAAGTAAGAGGTTGGGGGATATATCCAACTTATTGCACAAATCAAGAATTTTTCTTGTTTGTGCAACAATTTGATATACAATTGGGGAATATATCCAACCTACAACTGAAAAATCTTGATTTGTGCAAGGTTGAGCAGTAGTTGGATATATCCCCCAAGCAACAGGTTCAACAGTTGGATATATCCCCCAAGCAACAGGTTGGAGGCCTGTTGTTGGATATATCCCCCAACCTGTTGCTTGAGCAACAGGTTGGGTGGTATATCCAATTTGTTACACAAATCAAGAAAATTCTCAATTTGTGCAACAGGTTGCATATACCCCCCAACCTGGAGGCCTGTTGTTGGATATATCCCCCAAGCAACAGGTTGGAGGCCTATTGTTGGATATATCTCCCAACCTGTTGCTTGAGCAACAGGTTGGCGGTATATCCAACCTGTTGCACAAATCTAGAAATATCTCCCAACCTGTTGCTTGAGCAACAGGTTGGCGGTATATCCAACCTGTTGCACAAATCTAGAAAATTCTAGATTTGTGCAACCTATTGCACAAATCTAGAATATATCTCCCAACCTGTTGCTTGAGCAATAGGTTGGCGGTATATCCAACCTGTACCCCCAACCTGTTGCTCAAGCAACACGTTGGGGGGTATATCCAACATGTTGCACAAATCTAGAATTTTCTTGATTTGTGCAACATGTTGGATATACCCCCCAACCTGTTGCTTGAGCAACAGGTTGGGGGTATATCTGACCTATTGCACAAATCTAGAATTTTCTCGATTTGTGCAACAGGTCAGATATACCCCCCAACCTGTTGCTCAAGCAACAGGTTGGGGGTATATCTAACATGTGCACAAATCGAGAAAAATCATAAAATTTTGATTGTATTTTAGGGTTAGGGTTTAGTATTTAGGGCTTAGGATTTAAGATTTAGTGTGGCTTAGGATTTAAGATTTAGTGTTTAGGGTTTAGTGTTTATGATTATATTTTAAAGGTTTAGGGTTTAGGATTTAGGGTTTAGGGTTAAAAATATAGGGTTTAGGGTTTAGCTTTTAGGGTTTATGATTATTGTTTTAGGGTTTAGGATTTAGGTTTTAAGGTTTAGTATATAAGATCATGAGCTTAGAGTGTAGAATCTAGGGTTTAGAATTGAAAATTAGGTTTTAGAATTTAAGTTATAGGGATTAGGATTTAAGGTTTAGGGATTATAACTATTATATAAGTTTAAGAGCTTAGATTATATAACCTAAGATTTAGGAAACTTTAGGATTTAAGATTTAGGGGGTAAGATTTAAGATATATAGAGTATATAAAATATGCATTCTAAAGTATTTAGTTTAGATATATATAGACTATATGTTATATGCTTTCCAAAGTGTTTTGTTTATAGGTACGATACATTGGAAAGGCTTTACTTTAAGTAAGTATAAGTCTACCTAGTCAAAGTATCCTACTGATTGGGGATAAGCACATAGGCTAAAAGCACACCGATTCATATTTTTTTACATTCATGCTGCATGGTGTATCAAAAGGTATGATCCTTTGCAAAGGCTTTACTTTAAGTAGTTACAAGCCTACCTACTCAAAGTATCCTACTGATTAGGAACAAGTACATAGGCTAAAAGCACACCGATTCGAAGAAGTGATGTATGCACACTGATTAGGAACAAGTGCATGGTGTATGAGAAGAAATGAAAAAGTATTTGATAAGAAATATTCGAAGAAATATATATTCCATATCATGGACATTCTAAGAAATATGTATTCCATATCATGGATACCATGGATATCTGGTGCTTGCTAAAGTAAAAAAAATGATATGGATGCAATGATACTGTAGTCTTCTAGATTCTATGGTTTTAAATACCTACCTTACAAATACATTATCTAGTTTTGCATTCTTTTGACTAACTAACAAGTATTATACACATGGAATCATGGATATCTGATGGTTACTCCTTTGAGTGTCAATGTCATTAGTCCATCTCTCATAAGTAGTGTTGCATCTCTTTTGAACTGGCTGCCCCTCCTAGCTGTTAAACAACCCGTGACTACAAAAGTATCTCCGAAGAGGAAGCTGTGTGATGAAAATCACCTTGATGAGAAGAAAACCAAAGTAGTGGAATTGAAAGAGGAATACCCCCCTTATGTAGAGGATGTCAAATGTGTGATGTTGATCACCTTGATGAGAAGAAAACCAAAGTAGTGGAATTGAAAGAAGAATGGCCCTGTTATGTAGAGGATGTCAATGTGCCTACCTTGCATGAAGCCCATAATTGGTGTGGCTAGAAAATAGAGCCCATGGTTAAAGTGGTTTAATTTTTGATACATCTAGTTCCTCTTGTGTATAACCCACTTTCATAAATTTAAGCCTCTCTTGAAAGGTAAGTGGTATCCTAAGTGGATCCCGAGGTAGTTACCCTATACTAACTGGATGCTCAAGTTGGGATATTGTTCAAGGAAGTCGAGGAAGAGTTGAACATGCTCTTCGGCCAAGACATGGTCAAAGACATGGCCAGTTAGGTCCAAATCTAAGAGCCTATATTTTTTTTCCCCAAAAAATAAAAATAAAAGCCTACATTTGCCAGTCCTCAGTGCTTCGATCAAGCTCTCCAAGCCAACCTGTGACACTCCCCCCCACAAAACTAGACACCTCAAATTGCCATTCCATTTTAAAAGAGTCCCTGCCAACCCATCCAAACCTTCAGTTTCATGATGCCAAGATTGCCAGATAGCAAAGCCTTCAAGTGGGCAATTTGGACTCTCTAGACACTGTGCAAAGTATCTCCATTGATTGCCACCTCCAATGCAATCCCAAAATCCAAGGTTGTGCGAGTTCAACTTCCTACTCGTGCGATTTGCCTTCAACCAACATGTCACCTCTTCTACCTCGCCTTCTCTCAATGGGATGTCCTCAAAAACTATGGTCGAAATGCTAGAGTCAGGACTCTCCAATGTTCTACATATGGTATCCCACCAATCTATCAGAACTTCCCTGCGAATGTTGTGAGGCTACAGGCTTGGCTAGTGATGTAATCATGGATTATTTTCCAATCACTCTCTTTGGTAATTTTACACATCACACTAGACATAGAATTTGATGGAAGCTCTTCTATTGACTCAAGCACTCTTTTATCCACAGGACCAGAAGTATCAAGAAGAATTGTATAATAAGTTTTCTATTAAGGGTTTTACAAATCAGAATTTGGAGAATGTCACATTTAGTAATTGTCTAAGTGTGCATAGGAGTAGGTGTAATAGAAGAACTGTGCTTTACTTCAACAGCTTGGCATACTCTATTAATGAGGTGATCTGGCAATGTTTCAACAAATCTATACAAAGGCACATTCCCTTTTACCTTTGCCTAGGGAGGTGATTGATTTGAAGCATGTAATAAAATCTTTGCAGTAGCTTTCTCCCTTGTCAAGGCATCTTACTCTAGGTTATCTGTAAAAGGAAATAAACAAGAGACTTTATTCTTTGGAGAAAATTGGTTAAAGATGTGGGGGGGGGGGTGAGAAATAAAAATTTAGAGCTTTAAGAAAAAAAAAAGGAGGAATCAAGAAAAATTAGGGAGTGTTTGTGAAAAAGAATTGGAAAACTAGGAAAAGGTAAAATTAAGAAATTAAATGCATGCAAAAGGAAAAGGAGAGTAGTGTGTGTGTGTGTGTGTGTTTTAAAAAAAGAAACCTCTAAACAACATGGCACACGATGCTCAGAAGAGGGTGGAAAAATCTTTATTTTCAAAATTATTTGACATATGGATACTAATAAGTATAAAGCATTGAATCCATCCAATACTCTCCACTCTGAGGTTGGGATCCATTTACCTGCCACCATCCACACAAAACAATGTGTTAGAACATCATAGTTTCGTGAGGGAACACAGGTAATGCTTGTAAACCCCAGCTTGTTATCGCTTATACCAAAGAGCAAGATACCTACTAGGATTCTGAAATGAAAACATATTGTCATCAAATTATAAAGTATAAGAAGGGGGATCCTGCATCTTTACACGAGATGATTAGCTTCCTCTCTTTAGAAGGAGGAACTGGGGGGGCATCTCATCCATATTACTAGAACATATTTAATAAAAAATGATTTGAAAAAGAATATCTTGATACTAGGAGGAACATATATCTAATATATGAAAAATAGATTAAGCAAGGATATGATTGCATTGGTAAATAGTGTTTACGATACTCGGCCAAAATCATCCTTTGAAAAAAATGCTGGTACCTTGAAAAAATCCCTTCATAGGCACCTGAAATGAAATAGAAAAGATTAAATTGAAAAGAAGAATCTCTAACACTAATAATTAAGTAACGAAAACTAGGCTATAGTCTACGGTAATTATTGTTTTTTATGTTCTAGTGAGCCATGGGGTGTATTCCAAGGCCACTATGTCCATAAAAACAAAAATTTTCCATAGAAACAATGTAGAGAATAAGGCGTAACCATGATATTTCCAAGAAATTAATCATTAAGCTCAGGTATATACTTAAAAAGAAAAAAATTCAAAGGAAGAAGTATTAAATTATCTCCCTTAAGAGATAGCTGCTGTTAACTTCAAAGAAAATAACAGGGGGGAGAAAAGAAAAGAAACAAGAGAGGGGGGTAAAAAGGATTTTTAAAAAAAGGGGTTTTTTTTCCATGTATAGAGGGGGGAATGAAAATAAAGAATGGGATAGGGGGGGCGTCAGGGTGGGGGCAAGCACTGTCAGTGGACTAGGGAGCAAAGGGTGGAAGAGGAGAGGGGGTAAGCATAATTAAAAATTAGAAGGTGGTTAAAGAAGTAGTTAAAGGATACTTGAGTATCCATGTGGGCCAACAGTCGAGGCACAGACACAAAATCAATGGGCAACCATGTTCAATCAAGAGTCGTGAGCAGTGGGTCGTAGTGCGAATTCATGAGCCGTGAGTAGTCGTAGGCCAGTCGTGGCGACGTGAACTCCTACCGCGAGGTTATGTCAAGAGAAGAGGGTAGAGGCTCTAGTATACGTACGGGGAGGGAGGGAGGCGAGGTCACATGGGAGAAGTGATTGAGGATTATTACGGACTGTGGCAGAGAGCAGGAGCAGCGCGTATTGACTAGGAGCAGCGAGCAGGACATACGATCACAGGAGTAGTAAGCAGGGCATATAATCATAGGAGCAGCGAGCAGTGGGAGATCTCGATGGGAGCGGTTACGCCATACAAGGTACGGGAGGGAAGCATAATGATCAAGGATATGGGACTCTTAATGGGCATTTGGCTGCTACAAACATGCAGAGCCGTGGGCACTGGGCAGAGTACAGTGAGATTAGTGCAAGGGGTCTAGTACAGTAGGCTACTGTGGGAGCGTAGTGTGAGGGCAGTAGCTGGTGAGGTGAGAGGAGGGTAGTTTAGTTACTTTTATAGGCTCCATCGTCGGGTAGTCGAGTATGTAGGTATGATCTAGGTAGTTAGGTTGCATCATCTTTTTTTAGGGGAGGGGGTTCCATAATTCTTCTAGAGAGGCGGGCCAATAAAAACCTTTAAACTAAGTGCCACTTGTTAAAAATGCGGTAGGTTGGCGGGGGGGGGGGGTTTAGGATTTTTTCTCTTCTATAGTAATCAATTTAAAAGAAGGGGAGAGTAAAGGGTAGATAAATAATGACATGCCTTTTTTAATTTTATATATATATATATATATATAAAGGGGGAGGTTTTTAATTTCTAAAGGAAAGTATGGGGGGGTTTGTTTTTTGTTTTATTGACTATCATATGGTAATGAAAATTGGAGAAAAAGGAAGAATTAGGAGGGGTTTTTTCCTTAAGAAGGACAATGTGTGAGTGTGTGTGTACCTAAAGGGGGTATAAAAATTTTTAAAAAAAAGAGAAATTTATATTTTTCATCATAATTATGTTTATCACCATAATTGTGATAGGGACGTCTTGGGATTTTTTCAAAGGAAGTACAAGGCAAACTTAGGGGTCTTTTCTTAACAAAAAGAAGGGAAATGTGTGTGTGCGTGTGTGTAATTTTTATTTTCCAAAGACAAGCAGGGAAGTGTGTGTGTGTGTGTTTTTAGCCGGAAAAGTTTTCGAGATCAAAGGCTAGAGACTAAGTATGGCTACGCTCAAAGGCCATAGAGAAAAGGAGATCACGAGGGCGAAGGGATGTCATAGGGGTGAACAAGGAATTAGAAGTGGAGGGAAGGAAAAGGGAGACTATGACACAAGGGGAAAGGGAGAGGGGGAAGAGAAGCATGTACATGATAGGAAGAGGAATGTTGAGATGTAGACATCAAGGGAAGTGAACCATACTTTATTGGAAAGAAGGGATGAGAGGAAAATATCAAAATACTAGCTAGGTGGCTTTACAAGAATGAGCGTGTCTCATCAAGGAATAGCCCCTTCCTTTTATAGCCAAAAGAGGGGGTCTCTCCACATTAATGTATCCTCCCACATGCATGGTGTGTGTGGAAAAGTCTTCCATGTGGGCTAGGTGGGTACGCACTCTCAATTGTGTGCGACAACCCTTTGCCTCCATTTTCCACATAAATCAAGCCCCATATCTCAAGTCTATGATACTCCTTTGGTCTCTTTCCAATTTTATAATAGGTTCAAACCTCTAGGAGGACAAGTGGAGGGTTGGCACAAGGAATCTTGCCACCTCATCCTACTTTCCCCATTATTTAACTAGCTCTGTTTGTCCTTCTATACCTCCCCCACATGGGCCTATCCCATATGGAGGGAATAACTCAATATAATAGCCATCTCCACCCATTTTATATTGCTTCTCCCATGGACTTTGAGCCATATCTCAATTATTGCATCCTAGGTGGAGGGGTGGCACATGGAGGAGCCATGCCACCTTGCATTTTATAATATTACTATTATGGATTATGTACAATACACCTTATGGGTCCTCTTACATGGAAGGGTGGCACATGGTCATGCCCTGCCACCTCAACCTTGGGCCCTATGCACACCATATTTGATTATACTATTGCCACATATACAAACACACATACATATTAATGCCTTTTTCCTTAGACAATTTTATCCATAACAGTTCCCCCCCCCAGGCAGGGAATGCACAGCATTTCCATGCCTGGGACCATCACGCACAAAGAAAGGCTTGAGGTAACGCTTGTTGATCACCTTCTTGCCATATGGTTCATGCAGCTCCTGAACTTGTACAGACCCATTGCTACGTTCTTTGATGACTTTGTATGGACCAGCCCACAGTGGCAGAAACTTCTTATCCATTTGGTGGTCCAATCTGTTATCAAAGCATAGCACAACATCCCCCTCAGCAAAGTGTCTTACCCATCCCTTGCGAATCTTAGCATCCAATCGGGCCTTTTGTCGATTCTTTTGGATCTCTGTTTGGTGTAGTGCATGGCGTCAGGTCTCATCTAACTCTTCAAGTTGTACCAATCTGGCCTCTACATGTTCATCTTCTGTCATCCTCTGTTCCTGTGCCAATCTCAAGGCCGGAATCTCTATCTCTAGTGGTAAAACTGCCTCAGTACCATACACCAACTCAAAAGGGGTGTGACCTGTAGATGTTTTATGAGTGATGTTGTAAGCCCACACGGCTTCAGTGACCTTCTGATCCCATTGACTCCTATTCCCTGCGGCCATTTTTCCCATGGTTTTACAGAGGAGGCCATTGGTCCGCTCTGTTTGACCCATGGATGCTGGATAATAGATGCTAGAAGTGTGATGATCAATGCCCATGCGATCCATGAGTAACTCCACTGCTTCATTTAAGAATGGACTCCCATGGTCAGAGACTATCTCCATGGGTGTCCCAAACCTTGTGCAGATATGTTCAAATATGAAACTTGAAACTGCCTTGCCATTTGCAGTAGAGAGAGTGATAGCTTCAGCCCACTTAGTGACATATTGAGTGGCTACCAAAAGATACTTCTTTTTGCGGGCAGTCATGGGCAAGGGCCCGACAAAGTCTATTCCCCACTTCTGAAACGGATGGATGGACATCACTGGGTGATGTTGCTCGGGACGCAAATCCTTCCTACTGAAGAATTGACATGGTTCATAGGTTTTGCAATACAAAGTGACATCCTTGAACAATGTCGGCCAATAGTATCCAGCATGTAAAATCTTCTTAGCTGTATAGTCACTGGCATAGTGGCCTCCACAAAACCCATCATGATAATGCTTCAATACCTTAGGCACTTCATCTGCATCAATGGCCCGTCTGAGTACCCCATCCATGCCTTGACGGTACAACACCCCATCAAGGAGGGTGTAGCGCCTACTATCTCTGCGGATCTTCTTTCTCTCATAGCTAGTACTTTCTGAAGGAAAGGAGAAAGCGGTCAAAAACTTGTAGATACCACCATACCAAGGATCCCCAACTTCTATGGCTGCTACAAGGGTTACATCAAGGCACTCCTCTAAATCAATCAAAGCATTCTTCAAGTTGGAACAACCCCCTTTTACAATTTTGAAAGAAAAATCATATTCTTGTAGAACTGCCAACCATTTGGCCAACCGGCCCATGGGATTTGGTGATTGAAGAACCTGCTTTGCAAGACCAGTGCTAGTGAGTATAAAGAAGGACTTTCCAGCCACATAATGCTTAAATTTCTCAATGCAAAACACCAAAGACAAGGCATGCTTGTCGGCCTCCGAATAGCGTCGCTCAGTGTCGAGCAATTATCGAGAAGCAAATCGAATGGGATACATGAACCGATCCTCCCCTTGCTGGAGAAGAATACCTGCCAGAGTGTGCTCACCAAACCCAGGATTGATATAGAAGGTCTTTGACCAGTCTGGATTGCGTAGAATGGGTTCTGAAGCCAGAGCATTCTTGATTTGTGCAAAACCATGATCACAATCCTCATCCCAAGAAAAATCAACCCCATCTTTTAATAGCATAGTCATGGGCCGTGTCAAAGTAGCATATTGATCAATGAAGCGGCGATAGTATCCTACTAGATTGACAAATGAGCGTACCTGACGTTTGGTTGTAGGTGGGGAGAGCTTGAGGATGGCTTCTACCTTCTCGGGGTCAGGCTTGATGCCCTCGGATGAGACAACATGTCCCAATAACCTCCCTTGAGTGGCTCCAATGGTGCATTTCTCAGGGTTGAGACTGCCATTTGCATCATTGACCCTTTGAAAGGCCAATCTAACCTTCATGATGTGCTCCTTATGTGATGAGAATATACAGAAATCATCTAAAAACACCTCCAAGAAATCCCCCAAATAAGGAGGAAACACCATCTGCATAAATCTTTGAAAGGTGGCAGGAGCATTGGTGAGGCCAAATGGCATTACTTTGAATGCAAATGTCCCCCAGGGTGTGGCAAATGTGGTTATAAGCACATCTTCCTCGGCAATTCTGATTTGATAAAACCCAGAGTAACCATCACAGAAAGTATACATCTCATGACCACTTACCTTCTCAAGAATGAGGTCTTGAAAGGGTAGAGGATGATGATCCCTCTTGGTGGCAGCATTGAGCTTCTTATAGTCGATGCAAACCCGCCACTTGTTGTTTTTCTTTGGGATGACTACCACTGGTGAAACCCATTCAGTGTTGTGAATTGGAACAATAAACCCAGCCTCTACAAGCTTCTGCAACTCTGAGTGCAAAGCGTCGGTCTGCAAGGGCCCTAATCTCCGATACTTCTGAGCCACAGGCTTTGCATCAGGCTTCAGCTCTATCTTGTGCTCTATGGCAGTCACATGGCGAAGGTGGTGGTAGCTAGTTGCAAAGAGGTCAGGGAAATCTTTGAACATTTCAAGAAACTCATCTTTCTCACCTGGAGTGAGGTCTGGAGAAAGCATTGATTCGAGCTGTTGAGGACTAGCTGTTATCTTTTCTGCAGGTGGCAGGGTCGGAGACACCCCCATCATGTAAACTTCCTCCTCTGAGAATTCCTCCCCCTCGTCTGATTCTTCCACATGGACGCAGACACTGAAGATGAGAGAGTATCACTGTCATGCTCCTCTTCTTCTTCCGGTTCCATGGCACCAGGTTGCACAGGGATTTTCTCCTTGGAAGCACCAAAAGACATGTAACCTGTCTTCCAATAGCTGACTGCATCACTTTTTCTCAACCATGGTCTCCCGAGTATGGCTGGGTAACTTCTGCCTGTATCTTCAATGTCCACTACATAGAAATTGACAGTGGTGGTCAACCCATTGACAGTGATGGGCAAATCCTCAATGACTCCCATGGTGGAGAGTCGTCGACCATCTGCTACCCTTGATTCGAGTGGAGGAACGCCTTGTACATTTCAAATTCAATTTCTTCATGATGCGGGGCACCATGATACTACATGCAGCTCCCCCATCAGCACACACATTTTTGACACGACAATTATCTATGATGACATCAACTGTGTGTGGGTGCCGATCAATTTCTTCAGAGATAGAAGATACCTCTCGTACCTTTCCCTTCTTCTTGCTCTTCCTTGTTGAGAGACCCTGCTGCAGCTCACGTCTCACCTTAGGGCTTAATGCTATTAGTTGAGGGAGTGTGATGCTCAAAGACCGATGAGCAAGGTCCTGAACGATCGAATAGTCCTCTTGCCCTGAGCCGATGGGAAAATCCGAGGGTGACCACTTACTCCTGCGAGATCTTTTAGTCTTCTCTGTTGGTGGGTCTGCCATCTCAGCATCTGAGGGCTCTGAGAAGGACACCTTCTTCTTGGGGCGGCCCGGTCCACGGTTTGGAGAGGGGTCCGAGGTAGCACGAGTTCTTTTCCCGAGATCAAGGATCTCCACATCAGAATCCTCAGTGCCTGACTCACTTAGAAGATTCACCCTTGGAATATTGGGGCATTCTGTGCGATAATGACCCTTCTGGTGGCACTCGTAGCATACAACATTAGCACGATCTCTTGGAGGGCGGTTGGCTTGATTTCTGATGCCCACCATCTCAAGCCGAAGATCATTCAGGGCCTTGGCTAGGTCATTGACTCCAGGTTCTGTTGCAGGGGGGGCCTCTTTAGTTGGAGGGGCCACGGGAGTAGAGAGGAGGGGGGCTCGTGGGCGAGGCTGGGGAAATCTTCGAGGCGGAGGATGAGGATATCCACCTTGTTGAGGGTAAGCATCTAAGGGAGGACCATACATCTGAGGTGGAGGCAGTGGATACATCCCTGAGGGGTGGGGGTATGCCCCTGAGTTAGACCCCCCAGGTTGTTGTTGCAGGAATGGAGGGGGATGCGAAGGGACAATCGTCTTCTTTGAAGCGGGGTCAGACTGAACTTTGTCAAACTTTTGAGCAATCTCATGTGCTAGCACCATAGTTTCTGGATTCTCCCATTTAAGCTTGAGGCGGAATTCATCACTCGCTCCTACTACAAGGTAGCCCAGCACATGCTGAGTCATTCCAGCTCGAAATCCGGCATTGTCCTCCTGTGTGGCAATCAAACGGTCCAGGAGCACGGTCGCTCGATCCACATATCGACGCGCCGTCTCACCTTCTGACTGCTTCAAATTTGCCACCTGCAGGTACACATTCTCCGGCTCCTCTTCTTTGCCGAAATACTCAATCATTGCTGCTGTCAACCTTGGCCAGCTTTGGCGAACATCTTCGGTTTGCTTCTCATACCACACTTGATCCAAACCTTCTAGAAATGTGGGGAGAACCAATAGCCATCTGTCTTCAGTAAGAAAGTTGAGAGAGACACAACGGTGTTTGAAAGCCACAAGATACTCATTTGGATTTTCTTCTACCCGTCCACAAAACACGGGAATGTCAGCCATGCTTGGCCTGGTTAGTATAGGGTAACTACCTCGGGATCCACTTAGGATACCACTTACCTTTCAGTAGAGGATTGAATATATGAAAGTGGGTTCTACACAGGAGGAATTGGATGCATTATACGAGGTACCTAAAATGGTTGATGACATTTTGCCTTCACCACCATGCCCAAGCATCATTAGTCTAGGTACTAAGAAACCCATGAAGTTAAGCTTTAAGGCCTCTGGAAATGTTTAGGAGCCAACATGTTTGATTGGGTTGGATATCAACAATCCCCCTATGGATGTTGGTGCCCACTGTGCCTTAATGGAGCTTAAAATAGAGGAGTTCAAATTTTCTTTTGATTGGTTTGGATTTCAACAATCCCCTTATGGATGTCAGTGCCCACTTTGCCTTGATGGAGCAGGAGCTTAAAATAATGGAGTTCAAATTTTCTTTTGATAAACCAATGATAGGGTCTCTTACTTTAGAAGTGTCCTATGGTAAATCCTAATGAGATAATTCACATACCTTTCTTGGATACTAAAGCATTGGATGATGTAGTACAGAGGTTAGAGATTAGAGGTGCATAGTAGTAGGTGCAAGGGGTTGCACAAACTAAACTAGACTATTTCATAGATAACCTTAGTCCAAGTTGATGTAGCATTGGCTCAACTTAACTCTTCATTTTCTATAGTATCACGGTTTTACATGCACAAAAGGGAAGATTGCAAAATGTGGATGAGCTAATGGATGAGTTTGCCACTGAAATAAGTATGCACTAGTCTTTTAGATCTGGGCATGAGAAATTCAAAAATCATATGCACAACAAGGTTGCAAGGTTGAAGTAAAAAATTTGATCCCTTAATGAAGAGAAATCCAAATGGTGTAGGAGAAAGATGCTCTAGTCAAGATGACAGAAGATGCCAAGAAAGAGTCTGAGTAAAAAATAGAGGAGTCCAGTCTTCTATTGAATACTTGTAGAAGCAAAACAAATTGATTGAATAAAGACCCTAACAGCTATAGGATCTGCTCACTAGCAAAAGCACCATGGTAGAAGATGTACAAAAGTGGCTAATCTAGCTCCTGTGTGGATAATTTCTCCTCTGAGTACATGGCAAATTTATATTCTCCTTTGAGTACATGGAAAATTTATGGTGAATTCCTATTCTCCTTTGAGTATATGACAATATCCAAGCTCTAAATACATGGCGGTATCTAAGCTAATTTCTTGCAGTTTTTTGTGATATGCAAGTGATGCTCATATAGTCCGTTGATCTGAGTTATGGGCATACAAAGCCATTGTTTACCTACTAATACAAAGGACCTTCGAGTGTAGCCTTACAAAACATCTCACAAAGATGATGGTCTATGTTCATCCAGCGCCGAATCATGCAAACCATATCCACCTACTTGGCGACATGTTGAGGTTGAAAGTGAGCAATCAGCCGAAGGTAAAACTTATAAGGAGCTTCAATAGTGAAACACAAGTGTCAACACGGGTGGATAAGGATATGTTTCCTAGCTCAGGTATGTAAAAAACACTTGCATGTGTTTTTCTATCATCTTGTATAGGATAAAGTCGTAGCAAAGCTCTATGGGATTACCTCCATTTCACAGGTTGCTTGAGACATCATGGAATAAAACTAAGGAGAGCATCCTCTTGCATGGTCCATGCAACAAGTTGGCATCACTGCTAGTGGGCCCCCCGTGGTGATACAGATTGACACTCCTAAATGATCATTCGAGGATATTTTGACGTCAAAGGCCATCACTATGTGCTGACCTCTTTGGTTGAAGCCCCTGCACTAAGCGTGCCTTGAATATACAAGAAGATGACAACATACGAGGGGAGTGACATCCTTGCTTGAGTCCTCGCCTAGCATGATGAAAGAGTCACCGTAACAATCCTAAGCTCAGAGAGAATACATGACCTTTTACATATAGCTAGCACATTCATAACCTATGCACCAAATTGACAAAATCAGGTTAGATTTTGGTCATACACAATGAATTGATAAGAACACTTTGTGTTTATGCTTGACTTAATGGCTTTTTTCGTTATTGCATACAAGCTTCCCTAGCTTTAATGTACAGATGTATATCACAATGCCATGTGGACTATCTTTTGTTTATCTGCCTTGACTATGCTGGCCAAGGAGAGACTCCTGAAGAGGGGAAATAGGGACTGCACCTTACCAAGGAGAGAGATCACATAGCCAATGAATTAAACACCTTTAATAACCATATGGAGAGCCACTTGCTGGTCTATGTAGTCCATGGGTCTATATGAACACTTGAATAGGACCGCCTGTTAACCTGAGTGGCATTAATGGTGCTATGACTTAATGACCATGCCTTACATAATTCTTGCTATAGTGATCTGAAGGAATTGTTCCTGCTCTAGATGTGTTGTGGATTTGATACTTACACAATGCCATGTGTATTAATGGTTCCAAAGATGTGCTTACTACTAGCAAAAATTAAGTGCCTCGATTATAAGGAACTGACAAAATTTGTGAATTACCATAATTGATTAGAGAGTCAACCAAGTTAAGCTATGAGGAAGAAACTATATAAGGATTTGGCGCACCAAGTGATTGGCAATTGACGCTCCAAATTATTGCAAAAGAAACTATATAAGGATTTGGCGCTCCAAGTGACTGGCGATTGACATTCCAAATGATTGCGAAATAGCCTTGATGGAACCGGCCTAGTCTTTTAAAATAAAGAATATGGTCCGACTTAGTTGTCCATATTTATAGAATGACTATATATATGCCTAGCTTTGCATGGCAAATCCGTAAGAGGATTTACAAAGCCTCTTGTGAGGATGATTGCTTCTAATCGCGAGCTTTTGTGTGGATAATTTCTCCTCTGAGTACATGGCCAAATTTATGGTGAATTTCTATTCTCCTCTAAGTATATGATGATATCCAAGCTCTAAATACATGGCGGTATCCAAGCAAATTTCTTGCAATATGCAAGTGATGCTCATATAGTCCGCTGATATGAGGCGCGGGCATGCAAAGCCACTGGTTACCTAATACAAAGGACCTTCGAGTGTAGCTTTACAAAACATCTCACGAAGATGATGGCCTATGTTCAACCAACGCCGAATCATGCAAACCATCTACACCTACTTAGAGACACGCTAAGGTTGAAAGTGAGCAAGTGGTCGAAGGTAGAACTTATAAGGAGCTTCAATAGTAAAACACAAGTGTCAACACAGGTGGATACGGATCTGTTTCCTAGCTCAGGTATGTAAAAAACACTTGCATGTGTTTTTCGATCATCTTGTATAGGATAAAGTCGCAACAAATCTCTATGGGATTACCTCCATTTCGTAGGTTGCTTGAGACATCATGGAATAAAATTGAGGAGAGTAGCCTCTTGCATGGTCCATACAATAAGCTAGCATCATTGCCAGTGGGCTCCCCACGGTGATACGGATTGACACTCCTAAATGATCATTCGAGGATATTTTGATGTCAAAGGCCATCACTATATGCTGACCTCTTTGGTTGAAGCCCCTGCACTAAGCATTCCTTGCATATACAAGAAGATGACAACATACAAGGGGAGTGACATCCTTGCTTGAGTCCTCACCTAGCATGATGAACGAGTCGCCGTAATGATCCTAAGCTCAAAGAGAATACACGACCTTTTACATATAGCTGGCAGATTCATAGCCTATGCTCCGAATTGAGAAAACTAGGTTAGACTTTGGTCATGTGCAATAAATTGATAAGAACACTTTGTGTTTATGCTTGACTTGTTGGCTTTTTTTGTTATTGCATACAACCTTCCCTAACTTTAATGTATGGACATATATCACATTGCCATGTGGACTATCTTTTGTCTATCTACCTTGACTATGCTGGCCAAGGAGAGACTCCTGAAGAGGTGAAATAGGGACTGCACCTTACCAAGGAGAGAGATCATGCAGCCATTGAATTAGACACCTTTAATAGCCATATGGAGAGCCGCTTGCTGGTCTACGTAGTCCATGGGTCTATATGAACACTTGAATAGAGCAACCTACTGACTTGAGTGGCATTACTTATGCCAATAACAAAACTTTCACAATTCGCCAACGTTAAGGTATGGTAATACACCACTATGCATAAAGGACCTATTGTATACAATTGCAAATTATGTATATAATGTTATATAATTTGGTGGAAATACATGTATGATGGTTTTAAGTTGCTTAGACTCAACTCTTGACAACTAAGAATGCAAACAATAGACCTATAGATGATCTTTGTGTGGGGAATGATGTTTCCTCAAAAACATGGGGAACATGTGTTTTACAACTTGTCCCCAAAATACATGGGGAAGGATATATCCTCAAACACATGAGGATTAGGCGGGCTAGAGATATAATTGCCCTCTGAGGCCAATTGGATGAATTAGCCCCATTAAGTTGCGTGCTACTTATAGTGATGATGGCCTAATGAAAGATCTCATCTTATTAATTTGATAATGGCATGGCAATAGAGTGGCTTTGGTGATTTATTGTTTAAAAAAAAGGGGGAAAATATCTTGCACATTAACTGTTGAATACTCAATGGGGTACTCATGCTACCTCCTTTATGGTCATACTACCATGTAGATGTTGGTGTCATAAAAGACTTTCTTAAAATATGTGAATGACTTTAAGGTGTGGGAACTTCTTATGGAACATTTGGAAGCTGATGACTCAAAAATTGAGTTACCTTATGATGTACCTCTTACTAAGGATATATCTATTATTTGATTTGTAAATGTATTTGATATTGTGACATCGATAACAAGTGGAACTTTGCATTGAAGCCTGTAGTCCCAGAGTAAGAGGTTTTTGTTCTAACATATCTTTTTGTGGATGGATGCAGGTGAGTGGAGCTCCTTCAATTTCATTTGCAACGTGTTACAAGCTTATCAAATTGAGTTATCCTTGCCTTTGTGTGTATATAATTAGACCCCACATGCTGAGTCATGGTTATTTTGTAATATACTTTTGAGTATAGTCTTTGTTTGAAGAAGTGAATGCAAGTGTGTCTGTTTTTGACACACACACACACACACACACACACACACACTTCACTTTTCCCCTTTTTTGCAATAATTCTTTGCTACTTCCCTACACCACAATACTCCACTATATTTACCCATCAATATAAATGATAGTTATTGATGGATTTTTTCATGAGAAAATACACAACCTAATTCTAATTAAAAGTATGATTTCTAAGATGACGTTACTTTTTGTCTCTTTCATTTCTTCACGTACACAGCCCAAATTCACTACTCTCTGCACTTTTATCTACATTGCAAAAGTCCTTACTAACCATGTATGCCCCTCCAACTTTAGTATAGCTCCCTTTATACCTCATGTAGGACATTTATCATTGTTGTTTTGCAACCCTCCAATATAACAATCTAACGTCCCACCCTTCAAGCGTCATGTCTCTTTGCTTTCCATCTCAATTGCTAACTCCCCTCTTGAACTCCAATTTCCCCTTGTAACCGATGCTCCCCCTACTATATAACCTTGCCTTCCTCCTCTATGCCCACCCTTCCCCTTACCTTACACCTACCTAACGACATCCCTCCCATGGCTTTTGCAAATCTATTGCCATACCTCCACAACCTGCAAAGTTGTCATCTGATTCTCTTTAACAAATTGCAAGCCTATTAAATCCAATCTTCTTCACTACTATGGATCTTCTAGTGCCATGAATTCTTGGGTTTGTCAACCTCACTTGCTGACAAAAGATTTGCTCTTCTATGTTGATTCTCCTCAATGTTATACTCCTTTGCACCCACTGTTTTCCTTCTGAGGTATCCTCCTTTCCTTCCAATGACATTAGGTCTATATGAATATTTCCTTTCTTTGTTGGGAATTGTGAATCGAGTTCAAAGATAACCTTTAGTACATCCTAGAATACAGCGCAATAGTTTCTTATGATGATAAGTGCTTGTTATCTTAAAGAAAACATTGTATGTAACATTCCATTCCTTAGATCTTCTATGAAATGATTTTACGTATTCTATTCTAAGCATGATAGAAATCTTCATCATTAGCAATGACATATTGGCTTAACAATCATGAGATTAATGCTCTTTCCTGAGCAAATTCATGCTCTTTCCTTTGTTACTTAACACTTATTTGAGATTTGGTGAATTTTCTCCATAATTCGTAATGCTTTCACCATAGATGTTTATGCCCTTCTCTGTATACTTATGCTCTCACTTACACTTCTTTATGATATACACACACTTAAACTCCTTTATGTATACTTATGCTCTCACATACACTCCTTTACGATTTACACACACTCTCTTTTATGCAAACTTTGTCTTTGTTGCTATATAATAATAGCCCCTCCTCTCTCTATACTAAGACAACTTCTAGGAGACATTCTTAATCAAATCTTAAATCTTCCAAATTATTCATCTCCCTCAAGAGATATGCTCCTTATTTCTTTACATTCAAGCTACTATAAGCATGCATTTTTGAGCAATTTTTTATTGTGACCCAAATAACAAGGAAGGAGTTTTCATATATGTTTCTTGTTGGATGGCGGCATGTATTCAAACATGCCTCTTTAATTAAAAGTTTGTTATACTACTGCTTATGAAGTTCACTAGTCACTCTTTTCATTACAAACTCCTACGTTGTTCGAGGAAATATGTAACAAACATTTTGCCAAAGAGTTTCATTTTGACATTGCCTTTTACTTATCAAAAGAGCTCTATTCTTTGTTACAGAATTTCCCTTATTGAGAAAAACTTGACTATGGAAATGGTCTTCTATACTCTTAAAGTTAAGGATATACAAGCTTGATATAGGTATTCTTCTTTGTTTCTCTTACTATATAACCAAGCAAAAATGTTTAACTCTTAAATTTCAGTACAAAGCACTTAATGGATTCATTTCATTTCCTCTTTTTTCCAGCCAGTGGATAGCTTAACTGTGGTACTGGCAGATTTCTACTGGAGTGGTCAATGGACAGTTCATACTAGCATTACTAGTAGACAAATATTGAAAATATGTACTTAAAATAAAATTTTTGATTTGTTACATTACATTGACAGTCAAGTAGATAGTTCTTTACTGCCAAGACTGGCACTTCTAATAACAAAATTTACATGAGAAAATATTCTTGCCAGTTGACAGGTGAAAACCTAATAGTACTCGTTTATTCACTTGCAATAAATCATGTAATCTGGGAGCAATTAGTCTATGAATAAAAATTTGGAGTTTTTATTTGTACGAATTTATATGGTTTGTGTTTTTGAATTAAGGCAAATGACTTTCAATTGGAGTTGTAGAGGATAGTTGACAGTAGTCTATGTGTTAATTATGGCTTCAAATTTTTCTAAAATAGATCAATGTGTTGATGAGAAAGACAATGCTCCCTTGTCCCATGAGTCTTCCCCTTTAACTTCTCAGAATACCAGTCCATCTTTGCTTCATGGAGTTGCCTCATTGTTAGCTGCCTCCCCTCCCCCCTCTTTGGTAGGGTCTCCAAGCCATAGGGTCTTTGTCAAGCGATCCTTGTATGAGAGTCTCGCCCTTGCGGACAAGAAAGCCAAAACATTGGCATGTCCCACTGAGACTTCAAACAATTCCTCCCATGTTGAGCCATTGCCCTTAACTTCTGCCCAATCATTGGAAAGATGTGGAGAAACCAGCAATTAGTGCTCCGTTAAGTAGTAAACCTTTGTGCATTTAGGATGTATACTTGTCAATTAAGAATGGAGTGTTTGAGGGTAGGGTGCTAAACAAATAGGGTACTTACATGCTCCAAAATGTGACATACCCCAAGTCCCTAAAATGCTTCAAATAGGGTACTTATTTGCTCCAAAATGTGACATACCCCAAGTCCCTAAATGTTGCCTTTCTTGATCGAAAAGTTATTGGTTGCATCACTCTTCATACAGATGAGGTATTCTACATAGAGTCTGTTAAAACATTGAATATGGGAGGCTATATGCGCGTTGTCAACTTCTCTGTTTGTATGAAGAACACGAGAAATGATGGGGGAACAATCGATACACCCTCCCCTTTGATCCCTCCCCCCGCATACAAAGAATTCCTGCTTTCATTGTAGAACCCTATTTCTTAATCACCACGGATTTGTTTTTTTTAGTTTCATGATTATTATGTAGAAGCACTTGTTCTAGGAGGTTGAGAAGAGATTGTACATGGATACTTGGTGGCTTATAGATGGCGACAACCATATATTCAATCTAGAACTTTGATATGTGAGCTTCTATGATTTCTATTCCATTTGATTGATGGAGGGTATGGTGTTTGAGAAGGACACTCTTACTTTGAGAACACATGAACCAAAGGAGGAGTAGTTATGTATTGCATGGAACTTATTAGGCATGGATGATTGGAGCTTATTAGTAGGAGTAGTTATGTATTGCATGGAATTTATTAGGCATGAATATTCCAAATATTTTTGTTTGTGTTTCTTGTAAGCAGATCACATCTAATTCTATGAAGAGATGTGTTTGTTGTATGTCAACTTTGTATTTTTTGAAAGATCTTGTGTTCAATTAAAACTTTGTGATTTGAAAGTTTATTCTCTTAATGTCTTCCATCGTTTCTATTCCTTGTTGGACATCTTTGTCAACATGTTGGTTTTCTTTTTGTAAAGGTTCCAACAAGTAAAGATTCTCAAAATTTTTAACACATGTCAAGGATGTGTAAGCTAAGCCATGGCCACGCACATTCTTAAGAGAGGATGCCAATCTTTCCATTATGAGACCTTGAGATCTATAAATTGTTCTTGTCGCTGCCAGTTGAATGGGAAATTGCTCTCTTGTGAGTATGCTAGTTCTAGATGGCCCAGTTTAAACTTCCTTTGCAATCCGAAAAATTGATGTCTAGTTGTTGTTTACAAAGTGCCGTGTATTTCAACATCGATAGGTACAAGCAAAATTCTCCTTCAACGAAACTCCTCTCTCTTATGAGCAAATACAATTTCCACATGCATCTCGATGTTCCAACCACAGTGTATGGAAGCCTCCTTGACCACAGCTGGACAAACATTCGCAACTACAGGAACTTCATATGCTTACTGGATAGACTGCTCTATTACTTTTATACGCACATAAACTAAAAAGTAACAAAAAATTGACCCTCACATCTCAATGTCTTCTAGCAAGGCCTATGTAGCTTTGCCACCTTGTTTACTCTGTAGCAACAATGCTAAGTAGCCTACAAGATTGATCTACAGTGGATCCGAGGATCGAGCACACGCAGAGCGACAAGATCACAGCACGATATACCAGCAAGTTTGCTTTCGATTCACACGCACAATGACAAGATCATAGGAGGAGATGAGCAAGTTTGCTTGGAGGGAGTGGCAAAAATGTTGGTTGTGGTGGGGGAAGAGAGAGAGAGAGAGAGAGAGAGAGAGAGAGAGAGAGATGGAAAAACGAGAGGGGGGAATTTTGAAAATTCAAAAAAGTGGGAGGACACGTGGAGAGTTGGGATTGGAGGAGAGGGGAAGGGAGCGGATTAAGGGAGAGGGAAGGAGGGCCGTAGGATAAGAGGGATGTGAGCCGCAAGATGTAGGGCCTGTACTATATATGCAACTTTCTGTGAAAGACAGGTCATCATCTTCTTCTTCTTCTGTAGTGTTTTGACAGATCTACAATCAGTAGCTTCACATTTCCCTTCTCCATGGATTCTAAGGCTGCTTCTAAAGGAGGCCGTGGTAAGGCCAAGAAAAAGGCCGTCTCCAAATCTGTCAAAGCTGGCCTCCAATTCCCCGTCGGTCGCCTCGCTCGTTACCTCAAAAAAGGTCGCTACGCTAAGCGCGTTGGCACCGGTGCCCCTGTCTACCTCGCTGCTGTCCTCGAATACTTGGCTGCCGAGGTTTGTTTGCTTTTTTTTTTTGGGTGTTCCCCTTCGTGGGCTTCTCTTGGTATAATTTGAAGTCTTGGTGCTTGAATTTTGGAAGCCGTGTTGCCTCGCTCTTGTAATTTGAGTTCTTGAGCTTGGCACTCTAGTAGGCGTGTTCTGAGTGCTTAATTTTGAGGTTTGTCGATGTGATCTCGCCGTGTCTTCAGTTGTGGGTTTTTTGTTTTCTTGCTTTTCTTTTTGGGTGTCGCTCATCCCTTCTTCCGCCTGGATGTGTAACAGGTTCTTGAACTTGCCGGGAACGCTGCCCGTGACAACAAAAAGAACCGGATCATTCCTCGTCATATTCAGCTTGCCGTAAGAAATGACGAGGAGTTGGGCAAATTGCTCTCTGGTGTGACAATTGCTTATGGTGGTGTGCTTCCCAACATCCATCAAGTCTTACTTCCGAAGAAGTCAGCCGAAAAAGCTGAGAAGGCAAC
This sequence comes from Dipteris shenzhenensis, assembly GCF_047967505.1. Classification (NCBI taxonomy): domain Eukaryota; kingdom Viridiplantae; phylum Streptophyta; class Polypodiopsida; order Gleicheniales; family Dipteridaceae; genus Dipteris; species Dipteris shenzhenensis. Next base: position 37,253,605 of record NC_141617.1, read on the forward strand.
CCCAAAATCTCCCAAGTCAAAGTGAGGTTCCAGCAGGTGTTTCAAAACGGTGTTTAATAAACACCACCCATGTGGAGAACTGATCTTTCTTGTGACGACATTGATGAAGCGACGAGGTTGAAAATTAGGGGGGGTCTCTTGCTGCCGTGGATAAAGTTAGACTTGCAGGAGGAGTGGAAGTGGGTGGGGATGCCATTGTTAAAATCAGCTCTCGTTTCGTACTCGTTTGTCATAACTGCTCATGTGTTGGATTTTATAAAAGAGGAATTGGAAGATTATTGCATCGTAGATACTGGATTTAGACTGTAAATTAGTGTATTTTCCTATGTATAGTTCTTTAAATTTAGTATGTTCCTTCTTTGTGGACTCATCTTTTAGTTATTTGGCTCTCGGTCTTAATGTTCTATGTTCAAAGAATTTCAAACATCATGCAAGTGGACAAATGTGTTATCATTTGAATTATATTATGAAAAGTAAGATATGAATGCCCAATAATTGACAAGTAGCTTAGTCTAATAGTAAATTTAAATACTTCTCTTTCCTCTTTCTTAGTTTGTTTGAGGTGCTCATGGCCCTTTGCTTGGTTCATGGCCCTTTGTTGCTCTCCTCAAACTTCCCTATCAATGGGTGTTGGTTTGACAAGATTAATTCTATACCTCTTTCTCACATGGAGAGCATTGATGATAATTGTGTTCCAAGGAATTGTATTTTGTGTGGGTGATGAATAACCTCATTGTAACTATTTAGTAATTGGAATTAAGGTGTGCTATATAAGTGAACAAGGTGGTAGGCTAGTGGTCCTTAAGCTCAAATCATTTTTCACATAGTTTTCTTGGTACAAGTAATAACTTCAAATGGATAGTTTAAGTGGCAATTTTTGATATTTAGATTGCCCTTGGATGTAGCAAGAAGACGCTTTCTTGTTTAGCTCTCTTGTTGTATGTTTGAAGACACCTTTCTTTGATGTCATTGCTTTTGGGGATGCAAGGTGTTGACATGACATAAGTTGGGTGTCTTAGTTTCCAAGCCTAGTAGCCAAGTGATTGATATAAGTTGACTACATGTAACTTTGTTAAAAGTGTTTAGATTTACATCTGAATTGTCAAATTTGGTAGTTAGTTAGAAATCCTAGGGATCTTGTTGACATGGTGGATTTAAGCTAAGTTCAAATCATACAGATTGGGAAAGTATCGCTTCAATCAAGGATTATATGCTTTTGAGAACCTTGTAGAGAACAATTTTTGTAGTAGATTGTTTGTTGTTGGATATTTATTATTAGGCTAGTGTAGGTAAAGAGCCTTAGTTAATTTTCCTCTAGCTACTTTACAAGACATATTGAGGGATTATTTAGTAGGTGCCACAAGAATCAATGTACTTATTGCTCACTCATTTTACAGCCTCGTTGATTTTTGGAAAGATGCACTATTTGTATTCTTATTGAAAGAAATACAACTCAAGTTTTATTTATACTCTAGGTGATTGTTTTAATTTTCTTAAACATATGCATTTTTAATTGAGAAGATTTTTTTTGTCAAGCGAGCTAAGGGTCTTTAGTGTTTTCACTTTAAATGTTTGCTTTATCTAAAAATTCCTAAGTTTAGTTGTTGGACAAGTCGTCGAATCTTCTTGGAAAGAGGTTCGGTGGGGGTCTTGTTGTTGAGGCTTGCATTTCTTGCTATCTTGCATTCTTGTTGGATGTGATTGCACTCAAATCATTGAGCTTGTAGATCAATTTGTATGCAAGTGTGATATTTGTGCATTTAGGAGATAATTGTGATGTTTGGCGAGGGTCTCATTGTTGAGGTTGTAGCCTCTTTTGCTGATTCATCTTGAGTTGTGGCATAGCTTCTTATCTTGCTTGTGAATTCATTGCATGCTTTGAGAGTATGGAATGAAAGTATGTACTATTATTGATGCAATCTATTATGTGCTTTTGCAAAATCGTGTGAGTGCACATGATCTGTCGATTAGGTAGGGACTAACTATATGCTTATTTGTGGGATTTCATAGGGCAACTAAGACTCAATCATCCTTAAGTAAAAATTGATTAGGTCTTCTTATATGTGCAAAAAATGTGCATATGCCAGTGAGTGTGTGTGTAACAATCTAGTGTAAACTATATGTGCAAAAGCGTGCATATGCTAGTGAGTGCACGTGTAATAATCTAGTGCTAACTATTGGAGACTTAGGGTTCCCAAAACTTTATTATTGTCAAGGATGGCTTGCGTGTTGGTGTAGTATCGCTTCAATCGGCTCCCATTTATGGTTGTTGACTTGGATTCCATCCAATGTTTGTAGAGCTGCACAGCTTCGAAGGAATTCATGTTTCTTACTCGATAAGGTCCTTGACCTAGATACTTGAGTCTGTCCTTATGGACTTCTCACAAACTATTGGTGGCCAACACTTTGGGCAAATGCCTATGAATATGTTAAAAGTTGTAATGTATGCCAAAACGGGCTACTAAACCACAACACAAGGACTTCAATCCCCTAACAATAGTTCTTACACAAAAAATTTGAAAAATGGAGGATTGATTTTGTGGGTTCCATCCCTCCAGCAGTAAAGGGAATACAAGCATGCTACATCATTGTTGCCACATTGATTACTTTACCAAATGGGTTGAAGCTAAAGCAATCAGAAAGGCAAATGCCAAAAGCACATCAAGGTTCTTATACGAGAATGCGATCACCCGATTCGGACGCCGCATTGAAATCGTTCCGGATAGAGGCACGCATTTTGTCAATGAGGTTACCCAAGAACTCTTGTTTGGCTTTATGGTAATCCATAGAAAAAGCACTCCCTACTACCCTCGGACAAGCCAAATCCACCAACAAAATATTATGCATTATCCTCACCAAGGTAGTAGAACAACGCTCTGATTGGGGACAAAGAAACTAAATGCATCCCTATGGGCATACCAAACCACACTCAAGGTCAGTACAGGCAATACAAATTTTCAATTGGTGTACGACCTAGAAGTTGTGGTCCCACTAGAATTTATAATACCAAGCGTACGCATAGTAGTACAAGAATACATAGGAGATCATGCATCCCTGAAAGAAAGACTCTATCAATTGGAGAAGCATACAGAAAAACGCAGAAGAAAGACATGGTTTGATAGAAACCTTAAACCAAAGACATCAAGGAAGGTGACCTGGTATTACTATACAATGCCAATAATTCCACTAATGTATGGTGCAAATTTTGGTATTTTTGACACCACCGGTGCATTTGGAGTGGGCTAAAACCCTCGGAAAGGCTTTTGAAACATAAAAAATGCCCCCCCGGAGGCCTAGAAAAGGCCAAAAAGGCCCGAAAAGCAACTTGTACAAATGAAAGAGATTTGACAGGTTGGACCTGGAAAGACTTTTGAAATGCCTGAAATGGGTCCAACCTATCAAATCGCTTTCATTTGTACAGGTTGCTTTTCGAGCCTTTTTTGCCTTCTTCGGGCCTCCGAGGACCCGTTTTCGGCGTTTCAAAAGCCTTTCCAAGGGTTTTAGCCCGGACGTGCCGGTGGTGTCTGAAATACCAAGAAGTTTTGAAAAATTAATCAAACAACTCTTGAATTACGAAACATTAACAATTGACATTATGTTTGGCGATAACGAAGTCCAACTGTCATCGTTTTAGCAATGCCCAAATAGAGCTGTCAAATGGAAAAGTTGTTCAAATTGATAAGGTTTACTATATTCTCAACATAGCGAATAATCTCATCTCCGTTAGCAAGCTACTGACCCAAATACATTCATGGAGTTCCATTACACTCATTGTACAATACACCATTGTTTATTAGGCCGGATGTACGTTGTCAAATATGGGTGTCTAGAGTTTGTGGGTCACACAACTCTAGTCACCGATGAGATTCACAGTCTCTCATGAACATTCACACCCTTATAAAACACTCCTATGATATTTTCACCTTGGACCTCTGAACATTCAAACTGATAACAATGTATGTTTAAGGGGTAGCCATGGTAGTCATGTACTTGTTGATAGCAATTATTCGAGGAAAGAAGAAATATACCTGCCAACCAACCAAACAATAACAAAAGTTAGGAATTTACTGGTTATTGAATGGGTGATAGGTATCCAAGATTTCTTCCCTCGCTTGTCATTGTTGTCACGAATAATAATCATCAAACATACAAGAACCTAGGCTAGTAAATGTCATATATCAGGAAGTAATTACAAAAGGGTTAGAACCTATTAGGTGTAAGGAACATAGACATCACATTATTTGGAGAAATAAATTAATTTCATAGTCTTCCATAAAGGGGACATGATAAACAATCTTTTTAACAAATTAAAAGCCTACCATATAGGAGACACAGTAAATTATAGGTAAATGAAATAATTTCCTAGCCTACCATAAAGCCTGGCATTAAGATAGATCATGTACTTACCAAGCCTGCCATAGAGGAGGCATAAACAAGTTAAAGAAAGTGATTTATTAGCCTTCCATTGAAATACAAGAAAGGGTTAGAACCTATTAGGTGCAAGGAACATAGACATCAAATTATTTGGAGAAATAAATTAAGGGCCTTCCATAAAGCAGGCATGATAAACAATCTTTTTAACAAATTAAAAGCCTACCATATAGGAGGGACATTAAATTATAGGTAAATGAAATAATTTCCTAGCCTACCATAAAGGAGGCATTAAGATAAAAATGCACTTCCTAAGCCTACCATAGAGGAGGCACAAACAAGTTAAAGAAAGTGATTTATTAGCCTTCCATTAAGGAAGCACATTAAAATTTTGAAAGTTGCAGAAATAGATAGAGAGTCTTAACAAGAATCAAAGTTAGAATTTCATTGCATGGGTGACGAGTGCCCACACATTGTCCATGCATGCTATTAATAGTCCATCAAGGGTTACAAGAACTCTACAAGAATAACATATTATTTAAGAGGAAATAACCTACAACAACTAAAGGCACCAAAGAATTACATCATCTTTTTACAAGGACACATAGAAGCATTTAACCATATACAAAGCTCAAAAAGAAATTATAAATAATACAAAAGGGGTACTAATACGTGGAGTGCATGAGAGGTTAATATTGAAAAAAAAGATTAGCATATGGTTTTGAATTATAGAGGGTAGGGATAGTGTATAACCTAGAGGCGCACATGTGGGACGCAAGGCAGAAGCAACCAGAGCCTTGGAACAAGGAGACAGCACGGGACTTGACGCTAGCCAAAGACCAGCAATGCAAAAGCTAGAGCCTTGGAATCAAGGAGACAGTGAAGGACTCGGGCAAAAGCAAACACAGCTTTGGAGCAAGGAAAAAGCGCATGACTAGACACCGACCTATGATAGCTTCACAGAGCTTATACATGACTATGAAGCAGTGCATAGCTACGACACTCCAAAAGAAATAGGCTAGCTCTACCATGCACTCCCAACTCAAAGCTACGCCAAGTATTGAATGGGCAGTATACAACGATCAACAATGCTAACACTACTAAAGCCAAGATAGGAGCCAGGCAATAGACGGTACACGACTAACGCCAATCCTTCTTAGGCAGCAAGATGTGATCATCATCCGGTGAGTAGTAGACAAGTACGTAAAAAGCGTAGATAGGCAAAACAATAAGGCTGTGCTAAAAAGACTACGAAACAAAGCTAAACACACGTCACTACGTTCGAGCACCAGAGGGCATATCGTAGGTACTGTGTTCAAACCAAGCTACATGTAATCAATAATCACGATGACAAAAATGCTTGCAAGGGAGGAGTCGTTTGGGTGTAGGAGAAAGAACAAAGGGATACTGAGGGTGACGAGAGAGAGAGAGAGAGAGAGAGAGAGAGAGAGAGAGAGAGAGAGAGAGAGAGAGAGAGAGAGAGAGAGAGAGAGAGCACATGCTATGCTATACACCTGAGGAGGAACTACGGTCAAATAATACTCCAGCTCCTAAACGATATAGAGCGAAAAAGCATGCAAGGGAAAATGCCAACTATGAATAGTGATGTGACTTTGTGGGAAAAAGAGCATGAGGATATCACAAGTAATTGAACCGAGAGAGCAAATGACATGCACCTGATTGGACGCCATAGCATAGACATAGCAAGGCGTTAGTTGAGTCGTAAAGGGAGATGGAGTAGAAGAAGAGATTAGGAAGTGAGGGAGGAAAGGTAGAACAAAGACATAGATGGAGTAGTCGCGGCCGAGGAGGATAGAGGTTGAGTAGGATATAGCTAAATAGTTAGCTATAAAGCATAGAATAGTAAGGTCACCTAAATGTAGGTAGATCAACCCTTATCCTATGATTAAATAGAGGAGCATCTGTAGGTAGAACATTTTGCAAGCCCATGATGGGGTTAAAAATTCAATTACATAAGTTCTTGCATTTGCAAAAAAAATAGGGTTGCAAAATTAGTAGTAATTACAAAAATAATCCAATCAAAAGAAGATAACGGTTACATTGACATTTGCATATGGCACCATTATCCGTACCAAGTGCTACTCATACCATAAGCTCTAGGTAAGCTGCATCATAGCGACACAATATGTTAATAAAATGTGTATTGTATTAGGAGTGACAATGTGTAAGTGTGCTCATGAAAACATACCATAAGTGTGTGTGTGTGTGTGTGGGTGTGTGAGCGTGTGTAAATATGTGCATGTGTTTGTGTATGTAAGCGTATGTAGCCTATGTGTGTGTGTGTGTGTGTGTGTTTGTGTAAAATCCCAACACCGCCAAAACCTGAGACATGTGTATATATCTTAAGGAGAGGGTGGCACAATGAGCTTCGGAGGCTTTGGAATTTACCGACTGTTCGATCATAATCTAGGCGCGATGACCACACATGGCAAAGGGACGCAGCCAGAACCCTCCAATTATAGAGAGTCCATTGAGTGGACTGACGGGACCAGGCAGTGCCCACGCTCATTGAGTCACTGTTGATGCACGTGATGGATTGCCACATGGCATGTGGGCACGATGGGCCACTTGGGTGTACCGGTGGAGTCAGTTGACTGAAGACAACACATGGTCATCACTATGCAGCGTGCTGCCACTCAAGGCTGGTCTCTGCTACTGCAGTTTGCATAGTCAGTGCAGTCCCCATAAGTTGCCCACACGTTATATTGCAATCCGTGGCCCAAAGTACTCTGTCCTACATATCTTGGCCCCCGCTACGTTCGCCACATCATCTCTGCTATGGGGTTGGTCCCTGACCTCTCTACTGCCTTCGCCACAGTCATGGATGTGGCAGAGCAGAGGAGAAGGCAACACAGGCAACACAACACAAGATGACATGGTGAAGCAGAGGAAGGCGTGTGCAAGATAACGTGTCAGACACATGGACACAGAGAGATTGACAGAGAGACAGATAGACAGACAGAGACAGACAAACCGCAAAGAGAGAGAGAGAGAGAGAGAGAGAGAGAGAGAGAGAGAGAGAGAGAAGAGGAAGTATATATATATATATATATATGCATGTGTGTACACACACACACACATATATATGTATATATGATACATTAAATTTATATAGATATAAATAAATATAAATATATTTATATCTATATTTATTTATCTTTATATATGACTATATAAACATGTACATATAGGTGGCATGCGGAGAGGTGGAGAGGGGGAGAGAGAGAGAGACGGGGAGAGGGGGGTATATATATACACACACACACACACACACATATACATATATATACATATACATATACATATATATATACATATACATATATACATACATATACATACATATACATACATATACATACATATACATACATATACATACATATACATACATATACATACATATATATACATATACATATATATACATATATATACATATATATACATATATATACATATATATACATATATATACATATATATACATATACATATATATACATATACATATATATATGATACATTAAATTTATATAGATATAAATAAATATTTATTATAAATATAAATATATTTACATCTATATTTATTCATCTTTATATATGACTATATAAACATATACATATAGGTGGCATGCGGCGAGGTGGAGAGGGAGAGAGAGAGAGGGGGGGGGAGATAGGTGTATGTGTGCGTGCCCATGCATGCGTGCGTGAGAGAGAGAGAGATAAGTGTGCATATGCCTGTGTGTGTACGTGTGTGTGTGTGTGTGTGTGTGTGAGAGAGAGAGAGAGAGAGAGAGAGAGAGAGAGAGAGAGAGAGAGAGATTTACAAAACTACCCAAAAAAGATCTCCAATGATTACTAATTGCTCAAATGATGCCCTGGCTTTACATAAGGCTTTTTGACAGCCATGAAAGCTTCGGCTTTGATCTTTATTGGATTGAAGGAATTGTGCAGGTGAAGGGGATGATTGCCACTAACAAAGAAACAAAAGAAAGAAGGAAGTTAATCCTACAAAGGCGATAGGACACATCAAAAGTAAGTTTGGACCTTAGCAGAATCCCAATAATGACTTAAAAATTATTATTGAACAAGATAGTAGGCAGACACGTAAGTGACAAAAAGTGAGGGGGGAAGTAAATGCAACAATTAGGGGGAAGTCCATGCAAGAGAGTATGAGAGGAAAACCCATTCAAGCTTATAGTTTAATTGACTGTAATAAGAGGGCTTTGTGTTGCAAGGTTACGACTTTGGTTTCGCCTTGGATGAGTGAAGAAGGAAGTAGAACGTAGATAAAGCATAATCACCTAAGCAGCTTCCAAAAGCAACTTCAAGCATGTGCTTAAAAGCTGGATGCCAAGTCACCGTAATATTTTCTAATGACGCATACCTTAACACGGCTATTAAGATCTTTGATAAATTGGAGGATTCATAAATATAGTTCATCATTGTTTACCCCTAAAATTATGCGCATATATTAGATGTTCTTCAAAGTTTCAATGCAGCTGTAAGTTGATTTTTTTTCTAACCAAGACTCTTCAAGTGAAGTTTGCAAGATCCAATGTCTACGTGGAAGAGGAGATTTATGATGTGAGATCTATTAAACAAGCCAAAGTTTGGGGACTTTTTGATCTAAAGCTTAGACCCGTGAGAAATAAGATGTTAGTAGGTAGGTAGACAGCCGAGCTCAATTTGTTCCTTGAAATTAAACATAACCTTAGATCCCAACTTCAAGACCGATTTTCAAGGTAACCTTAGATCCCACCTTCAGACCTAATGGATGCAACCTTCAATCCCGTCGTAGACGGCCTTCGTACACAAAACCGCATACACAGACCAGCAGAAATTGATAGCATCTCCATATGAAACTATGAAACAAACCGCCTTCGTACATAAACAGAACCATCTCCATACATACACAACAGGACCGTCGCCATACACAGTCATTGATAGCATCTCCGTATGAAACTATGAAACAACCCGCCTTCGTACACAAACAAAGCCGTCGTCATACACAGATCAGAGTTGATCGCCATACACACACAACAGTACCGTCGCGGCCATACACAGACCAGAAATTGATAGCATCTCCTCATGAAACTATGAAAATTGATAGCATCTCCTTGTGAAACTATGAAACAAACCACCTCCGTTAACAAACAGAACCGTCGGCATACACAGATCAGAATTGGTCGACTAACCGCATAATATTAATGCATTGGTCACCGTATAACGTATGGAGGGGATGGTCTGAACTAATCGGTATATTTACAAGAATCCGCATTTAATTACACCGTTTCACGAATGAACGGGATGATTTTAACAAATAATCAGTACATATACGAGAGAGAGAGAGAGAGAGACTCGCATTTAAATGGGGAATTCCCCTCGCTTCATATATGAACAGGATGCTCTGAATTAATCAGTAATATGTAAGAGAGAGAGAGAGCTTGCTCAATAAGAAGATTTTTCATTTCATTTCACTTCCATATCAAATTAACCATCTCCATACACAGCAGAACCGTCTCCATACAAAGAAATTGAACTGTCTCCATACACAACAGAAACTGATCACGACTAACGGCAATAACTTTCATGCCTCAAAACTGTCACTTCCTCGTGCATAAGATTTGACGCCTTCCACATTCAATTTCCTCCGCCCGTCACTTTGTGCATCGCATTCGTCACAGCATCTCCAGCCTGAAACAATCAGCTAAGATACGTAAATATTCCAGATGCTGCGCCGCAACATCACATTCAAAAAAGTCCAGAACGTTCATCGGTTAGATTACATTGACAACATTTACCGATTGAAAGCACATCGCACCCTACCACGATCTATAACGCAAGCATTACCTGTTGAAGGGCGTTTCCAGCTTGCTCTTTACTCTCAGCAGCCTTCTCCTGGGTGGTGTGAGCTGCCCCGGCAGCCTTGTCTTTCGCTGTCTGGGTCATTCCCTGCACGTCGGAACACAACAACCCACATCAAACCACATCGCTGCCAGCAATGCGAGCCTTGGGGCAGCTGATCACAGAGCGATCTGAGCGAGATCTGAGCGAGAGCCAGCCAATAATAAGACGATTAGAAGTGTCAAAACCTGGGCATTATTCTGGGCCTCGCCGGCCTTCTGCTGCCCATAACCTTTAGTTTCCTCAGCCTTTTGGGCAGTGACATCCTTGGCGTGCTGAGCCTGATCAGCCATGGCAAGTATGGGAGTAAGGAAAAGTGACGGAAGACGAGGGCGGTAAGCTTTAATTGAGAAACTGAGAAAATGTGGAATTCTAGAGCAAGGATTGCTACAACTGAATGTACGAGAGGAGTGGGAAGGCAGTGTAGCTTATGTAGTGAAGAAGGCGAGGGTGCGTGGCAAGCAAAGACGAGAGAGCTTGTTCAAGGGTGACACGTCCTTCCTCCCATGCAGCCCTTTGACACGAGTCGCTTCACAAGCTCTTTAATTCTTGGATATCGGATAATACACGATACGATATCCGATAATACCCTCTTACATCATGCATGGCTCTTTCGGAAGCATTTTTGTCTCTTCAAATGGGGAGGGTGGTTAGTTGTAACTCAGTACACACTGCCTCATGCCCACCCATGCGAGAACACGGGCAGACGGTTTGTGACAGAGACAAACAAAAAGCATTTCTGACAAGCTCGCAAATTCCTATTGGCTTGCAGGCAAGCATACAGGTTTCTAGTGGCATGCAGGTCGGTTGTAAGTGATGGGCTTGGCTTGGGCAAGGGAGTCTTGGCTGCCCACGCTCATGGGCGCCCTCCATTTCAGACATCCAACCATTTTGAAGCACGTTGAGGATGGGGCAAATTAAAATCCTGCAAAATCGTGGGCAAGCACCAATGTGTAACTGCCCTAAGAGTGTTATCATGCACAGCCTAGAATCGTGGAGTGTATTAGGGGGAAAACCAACCAAGTCAACACGCTTCATTGTAGAGGGTTAAGCAATTGGAGTACATGCGACCACATGCATGGTAGTGCCTCAAATTCCCTATGGGGTCATTGTTTGCTTGAGTGTAGCCATTTTTGCTGAGGTTCACGGACTTTTCTATATATAGGTATCTTGCATGACCCATAACTTATGCATTGCTCAATGGAAATCGGCAAACTTTGTCTTCAAGTTGTAGTACTACACATTCCAAACTTGAACATGAGAGCAAAAAATTATGGAATAAAGATTTGGAACGAGACTGTTAAAGCATTACAAGTCCTATGTTGCATGTGAAGCATGCATCCTGAAGACTATAGGATATAACGATTTATTCAAAAACATCAAAATTTTGTTCTATACATACATGCAACCAAGTAATCATTCAAAAGTACACTACGTGAGCTTCTCCTCAACCCAAAGACACACCTAAATGAGAACATTAGGCATGGATTAACAGGCCATGTTGTCCTAAAGTGATGCATACCCATTTGAGGGCACGCTCCATAACTTTTTTTTAATTTGTTAAAAATCAAAACGGATTGAAAATGGAATCCAAACTAGTGGGACTACTGCATGGTGGTCTTAAAACATTGATAGTTGTTGGTATTGGTATCTAGATTCACCCTAAAATGGAAGAAATTAAAAAAGTACAATTTGTGCATGTGCAAAGATCTTTTAATAAATCCAACACTATTTATTTGAATTGTTTCTTTTTCCATGCACTTGCTTGCTATATGGCTCATATGCATGCCAAGGGTCATTGCATTTCATCATACATAGCATCAAACCTGGTAGCGTGCCCTTTGGCCTATTTGTGTTTTGAAGCATTTTAGGCCACATTGCACTTGTTTGGGATATCCAATTCTACAAACGTGTATCACCGGAGGGAGGAAAACCGGTGGCTGAAAATTTTGCTACTCCCATGAATTTTGAAATTTCACACCTCCCTCCCATCAAATCGTGAAAGATTAAGTACTTGCAACCTGCCCCTGCCCTGCAAATGCCTAGCAACCCGCACGCACCTCGACGTGACCTTGCGTGGACTTTGGTTTGTCTTCTTTCGGGTAAGTTGTATTCTATTCTTTGCTTGCCTCACCAGCTAGGTTCTCTGGGTCTATTCTGGACTGATCGTGGCCATGGAATCAATGGCAATTTGCAGCTCGCCATGGCTTGCAAGAGAAGCAGACAGAGGCTGTGAGACAGGAAAGCTGAAAAGCTGGATCAAGGCACAAGGAATAGAGTATGGGTCGAGTAAAGTGCTGGCCAGCACGGTATCCAAACGACAACAGAAGACACTTTTGCAACATCTGCAAAGGGAGAAACAACGAGTAGAAAGAAGACTCCTTGTAGAGCAGCAGCAAGAAGAGATTTTGCAGATGCATGCATTTGATCATTGCCATCGGAGCAAAGAACATGAGTTGTGGTGTCATGATTGGTGGGAGCATTCGAGGCAGCAACATCAGGCCATTCAAGTGTTTACCACTCTTGAGTCTTCACAAGCTTTATCTTGCACCTTAAAGTTCGTAGAGGAACAACCCTACCAACACCTCAGGAGATGAGGCGATGCTCTCTAAGGTGAGAAATGGCCTACAGAAAGTGAAAGGGGTGCATAGCTTAGATCAACTAGTTGCAAAGAGGGCGACATTAGCTATGTTGGTGTGCCCTGAAACAAAGGAGAAATGGCTTGGGCACACAATGTCGAAGATGTTGTCAATTAGAAGGACCAACGTGGCTCCAGCGGCGGTTGAATATACAACAGAAGCAATTCACGATCATCCCGATCTGAGAAGTTTGTGGGCTTCAACAGAATGCAAGAAAAGGAGAGATAGCCTAAGTGCAAAAGTCATTGCTACAATGATGACATTTTAACACGAAAATACGAGGGTTTTTCCAAATAGAAAGGACATCTGTAAAAAGCAGATGGCATACAAGGTGTTTGAGGAGCACATCATAAACATGCTAGATACAATGCAGGTTAGTGGTGCCTAAACCAGCCCAATGATTGTTTGTGAGTGAGCTTTGGGATAGTTTACTTGTTTCATTTCTTAAACCAGGCTTGGACTAAATGTGATTCTCCTAAAATTACCCAGTGGTTGGAACATCATGCAACCGTGGGCTGGTTCAGCTCAATCGCCCGTTATGTGATTGTCCTAAACCGGCATGGTTGAACAGACATTAGTTGTTGTCCATTCCAGTGGCGTGGTTGAGCAAAAATTAACAACAATATATTTTGCAATAGAATAGCAATATAATGTTATTTTACTAAAACATCCCAGTGGTTGGAACATCATGCAACCGCGGCTACTTTATCTCAATCACCAGGTATGTGATTGTCTTAAACCAATGTGGTTGAACAGAATTTATTTATTGACTAGCCTGGTGGTTGAAATTATTATGTTTCTTAGTACTTAAATTTGTTAAATTTAATTTCCTGCTATTCGGGTCATATACCACTCCTATACCACTATTTCTAGACTGGGATGGCTTAGACTTAATGTGATTGTCCTAAACTAGCCTGGTGCTGGTTCAAGACAAACGGTTCACGACGACAAACAGCAATCATTGGTAGTTAGAGTGCTATTGTAGTAGCACAGAGTGTCACGGGGAGGTGAATTTCATGTGGAGCTAACCTTGTGGCTACTTCCGTGGCCGCTTTGGCCGAGGGGACTGGCCTAGAGGAAGCATCGGTTATGCTCAAGATGAGATAATACGACCTCAGGGATCAGTGGACATTTTCCTTTAGAGGATCAATTGTCGCATTAGCACTTCTTGTAAATGGTCAAAGGAATCGGTGTCAAGGTACTTGATGAGGGTGATATGGCACGGACTAGATGGGTCTAAGCCTATGGGTCTCAAATGCATTACATGTGTAAATGTGCCTAGGGGCAAGTGAATTTAATGTGCTCCCAAGAGAGGGGTAAAAGATGCATTTAAGAGGTACCCTAGAATGATGACATGTGGCAGACTAGATCCATCTAGGAAAATGGGGCTTTGTTGATTAGCATGTGTGTTCTAAAAAACACGTGTATTGTTCTTGTAAGGATGCTGACACAGAGATTTGGCTGGGAGGTTAAAGAGCATGCCATCACCTGTGATTCCCATAAGAGAGACTGAGTTGTGAGTTGAGCGTTTCATTTGGTATCAGAGGGCAGGGATATGGGTTACTGCTTCATTTGTCTCATCGCTTGTGCTCCTTCCCATTGTGGCGTAAGACAATTTCTACTGTTGTCAGCTACTGAGCGTTACTGATATGAATTGTGATTGAAATTGTGAAATTTAGAAATGAAAAGCAATACATTGTTATTTTCTAATTGTGAAATTCAAAAATGAAAAGCAATATACTTATTATTGTCTAATATGTGAAGTTGAGACCGTCCGGCTAAACCATCTCGGTGGTTGAAATTGTGACAGTGTCCTAAACCAATCCGATGGTTGAAATTATGACCATCCTAAATGTGTCGGCTGACCTAGCCCGGGTCTTAAACGTGTCCTAAACCAGCCCGATGGTTGACTGTCTTAAATGTGTCCTAAACCAGTCCGGTGATTGAAATTGTAACTATCCTAAACCAGCCCAGTAGTTGAAATTGTGACTGTCCTAAACCAGTATGGTGATTGAAAATTGTTTTGCTTTATTATACACTTCAATTAGACTGTGTTTTGTCTTGTTTTCGTAGTGCAAAATGGGGGCTCACTATTCTATTGTTCCCGCATGTTGGGTCAAAAGACAGAGTTATATCTCAAGTTTATGGATCACAAGCCGGACATTTCAATTGGGCAAAGGAGCTTTGAGCATTGTAAGCCCTAGTACGTCAAGAAACTCAAAGATAGGAATGTATGTTGTTGCAAAACACACATAGACTTTGACCTGGCCCCGACAAGCTATTAATGACTTGAGATCTGGTCGTGTTGGAGCATTGCTCCATGGGGATTGATGCCCATGCCTCCCCGATGAATGCGCAGTTTGTAGGCCACCTAGATCCTCATCATGTGTTGCAAGGGAGGGCAGGTTTTGTAGCCTAAGGTCTTTGTGGGAGCCATTGGTTTGTCCAAAGGGAGACCGTGAGTGGCACCCCATTGAATGCATTTGTGGCACATGCAAGCATTACAGTTTGAAGCTGAAGAAGAAGACATTCAATGTCTGTCCAAATGAAATGAGGGAAGACAACCATGTTGCTCTAAAATCGAGGAGATTTGAAAATGTCAATGTTGAAGGATCCAATAAAAAGAGATGGCTACTGTCATATAAGAGCACTCAGACAAGGGAGCTTATAGGTCACGTGGTTCAATCCATCCCAATATGTGTGCTTCACAATTTCACAGCCAGTTGATAAGCAGTTCAGGATGTGCCTTGCCAATTTCCCCCATGACACTATTGTCTCTGTATTAGATTTTGCTGAACACTATTAATTTCAAGAACAAGATGAGATACAAAGTGCTCATTGGTACAACAAGAAGATAACAATTCTTGTGCATATCATGTATAGTCATTTTCTTGATTCTTCCATGCCTGATGCCAATCTCTTGCTGACTCACAGGAGTCCAGGTTAGTGCAACGCACATACCATTTATACATTTCAAATGATAGGGAACATGACACCTTATTTGTGTAGCATGATTTTCTACTGCATTGGGAATGGCTGAAAGAGGAAAATCCCCACGCAAGAAATATAAAACAACATCGACTGTGGTTAGATGGTGCTGCCTCTCAATTCAAATCAGCTCATGGATTCCACTTCGTCTCAAGGTTCAAATCCTTAACTGGTCTAAACATGATGTGGAATTTATTTGGGTCTAGCCATGGCAAGGATGAACATGATGGATGTGGTGCTGTAAACACCAATTAAGATGCCCTCAAGAAAAACTCAACGATAGCCCATGATGTTGTAACATGGCTTACAACCAACCTCTCCACATGCACACATTCAACATACAGTAAACAAAGCCTTAAGAATACTATAGTACGTAGAGGGTTCCATGAAGTGAAAGTGAATGAAGTGCAAAGGAGAAGCCGACACGATTGCAAGAAAATAAAAGGAGTTTGTGGTCTGCACAGCATATGGGTCTTTTCAAACAACCAACTAATTAAAAGAAGAATACTTTCTTGTTTTTGCAGTGCGTGCATCATAGGGGATCATGACGATTGTGAGAACATTGCAACTGTGAAGACATGGGAGGGAGTTCAAGTTTTCCCTCTACGTTCAAATGGAGTGACAAACAATAAAGAGACAAACGACTTGCCATAGTTTGGGCAGATTTTCGATGACCCTCACTGAGACTGTCTGGAAGAGGGGGATAACTTTGTAGTTGTCACTACATCTAAGGAGAGCGAGGAAGATGACCCATACTTTCTGTTGCAGTGCACAAATCCTAAGCACAAGGTTGATGAAGCATTTAGGATACTTGGGGAACAACCTATGAGAAGTGGGATGTAGTAGTCGGAGCTTTTTGGTACAAAAAGACATCCAAGAGAGGACGCAATTACGAACTACTACATAAGAGTCCACAAACATTTGTGTACTCTCATCTAGTAAGAGCTACTAAGTTCCAGATGCAACCTGTGCCACAACGAAAGAAGGGCAAGAGTGTCTTGAAATTGGATTTAGAAACGCATGAGCATATGTTGGGGATTGGGGTGTGTTGGAATGGTGGACGAGGATGACTGAGATAGTACTAAGAAAATGTAGTCTCATTGCAAAGAAACAATATTCCACTTATCCTGAAAAATGAAAAAATGTATTTGAGACTATGCTTCTTTTATTAAATCCCAAACTAACCATTGCACTTGTTTTTGTAAATCCCAAATGATAAATCCCATGTTTTTTAGTATATCCCAAACAACCACCATACTGGTTTTATTAAATTATTTTTGTAAATCCCAAATGGTAAATGCCAAGCTTGTTTTTAGTATATCCCAACAACCACCGCATTGGTTTTATTAAATCCCATAACGAATCCACACATCCACAAATTCATTCATCTTGTAATAATAGAAGCAAACCACCACGCTAGTAGCTGTTAATATCCTAGTGCAACCAACCATCGCGCTGGCGATCACTTATCTTGCACTACTACTATGCACTACTACCGTGCTATCCTAAATTTGTTCTGCAGTGCTATACTAAAACAGTCCCC
The DNA here is from genome assembly GCF_047967505.1 of Dipteris shenzhenensis. Classification (NCBI taxonomy): domain Eukaryota; kingdom Viridiplantae; phylum Streptophyta; class Polypodiopsida; order Gleicheniales; family Dipteridaceae; genus Dipteris; species Dipteris shenzhenensis. The sequence continues at coordinate 37,271,077 of NC_141617.1, forward strand.
TTTAGACTGGTTATCTTTAACCATTAGATTTCAACCACCGGGCTACTTAAAACATTTAAGTACTAACATCAAAGCAGGTCGACACAAAATCAGGTCAAGAAAGTCCACAAGTCGAAGAAATGTCTACAAGATTTCTACTTTTTTGAAATACAATGACATTTTGCGGCTCAAGGAAATTCCAAACTCCCAACTATCTTATCAACCTCTCTACAGCAAGCATCTACCAGCTCTTTAGGCCACTCTGATGCACTATGGCAGACCTCTTCACACACTGCTTGCTTGAATCTGACGACTTGTATGCCCATAGTAACTCCTTTCGCTGGGGTCCTCTTCATCCTGGTCTTTGCACTCTATACAACTTCGTGCATCCATCATGTCCTGCCAAAAGAAACCTACATCATGAGCTTGACAAGTACCTTAAAGGAGTAGGAAAAACAATAGCCAGGGAAATTAATATTCACCCTCTATGCCGACTCCCAAGTAATACACCCACCACCAAAGCATGTCCTCCTTGTAGCTATTTTCCTCCTTCTCCAAGTCTGTTTCTGTGAGGAGGTCATCCAACATCGTTTTCAGATAGAACAAAAGCATTCCAAAGTGTGTTGGGTATGCCATTGATTCGCAGTAGGTGGATTGGTGTACAGAGTTTTGGGGCTAGATTTCATAATGGGCTCTTAGTTGTTTCTGCACTGCACTTAAATAGGGAGAGTTCATTGAGCCCAACCTTCTCCTTCTTCAGTCTCACATTAGTTGTCTAATCGAAATCTTTCATTTCACATGAGTTGTCTTATCAAAATCTTTCGTCTCACATTAGTTGACTAATCGAAATATTTCAGTCTCACATTAGTTGTCTAATCAAAATCTTTCGTCTCACATTATGGTCCTTGGCGTGTCAAAGGACACTATCTAGTCACATAGTTGAGAAAACATTGCCTAAGTAAACTCTGGAGAAGATTAACAATTCAATAGATTACACACAGATTACATGGATTACACCTCAAAGACTCCTTTCTTTCAGGGGACTGGTTCCACATTGCTTTGAGCAGGTCAACTTTTTGAGCTCCGTGATTCCAAGCTCGGCCCTCCTTGCTCCTTTCCAGATGGGGCTTGTTCCTTCCTTCAAGGGCCTAGCCCCTCCCTTCATGTCACTTCCTCTTTCCTTGATTTGAGTTTCCTGGTTGCAAGCTCGGCCCTTCTTGCTCCTTTCTTGAATGGGGTTGGGTGGTTCCTCCCTTCAGGCTCCTTTTCCTCACAGTCTTGGCCTTCTTCAATTTGAGCTCCTTCTCTTTTGCATTTTTTGCCCAAATGGCAAATTGAGCTGCAGCATCTACTTTCTTGTCTTACATAGCTATAGCAGGCAGGCACATTTGATCTATCCAAAGACCTGGGCAATGGCAAATGGCATTCTCTATATAGCGATCTTGCATGCACAAACACCCCAAAGCAAAAAACGTGCATAGGGTGGTAGCATGCAGGCCATCAGATCATGCAGTCATCTATGATGGGGGTATGGCAAACCATGCATTTAGGACCCTGATGCATAGCAAAATAGGCATCCAATTTAACTATTGTGGCCATCAATACCACAATCTTGCTTTGTACATGACGAAGTTACTTCTTGATTCCTTCCTCCCTTATCCTAAGGTTGCAGATGTTCTCCTTCATCTCCTCCACTCTTTGCTCACTTTGTGCAACAACTTCATCTTAATCCCTCAGCATCTGTTGAAGCTGCTTAAATTGCTCCGAAACATTAACATGGGCCGTTTCTAAGCTTCCACTCTAGTTTGGAAATCTCTCAAGACGACGGACTACTTTTCAAAATTGTCAAAAGGCACGGCAAGCTCATGTATAGCCTTGTTGCAAGGTCTTCTAGCTTACTCTTTGAAATTCCAACAATGTTTCGAAAAAACAACCCTCACCGTGGCTGCTGCAACTTGCTCCACCATGGCTGTTGCAACTTGCTCCACCATGATTTCTCTCTACATCCATCCTGACTTGGAGAGCTGCCTCATTGTCTTCTCCACCACGGCTGCTCTCTGCCCCATCCTTCATGGCCTTGAAGCTCTCCCGCAGTTCCTACATCACCTTTCTGGTTTCTGCATTCTCCCTTTTTAGCTCCTCCATCATTTGGTCTTTTTCAATGTTCAATGTGTTCTACATGTTGTAGAGCCATTTGTAAAGACCCTCATTTTTATCTCTCTGATCTTCAAGCTCCTTTCACATCATTGCTAGCTCCTTGTTCGTGATGTTCCCATCACTTCTCGTTTCTTCAAGCCTATCTCGGAGCTCCTTGATGTGCTTCTCTATTTCTTCTCTTCTTTGCCTTTCCATGTTGACTATTTTTACAGTGGCCTCAGCTTGCTCTTGTGCCTGTGCAAGGCCCTCGCTTGTGCCTCCTCTACCTTGGCTTCTGCACCCTCCCTGAGAACTTTCTCAAGTTGCGCTGGCCTTTGCTGGATCGGTGGCTTTCTTTTGTAGAAAATTCACCTTCTTGTAGAAAATCCCTTTGAGGGTAGATGCCATCAGGTGCATTGCAACTCCACTGAACTGAGATGACAATTTGGATTTGCCATCCATGCAATTCTTTAGGTTGGTTATCACACTCTTAGAGATCGCCCTTGAGAAAGATACATCACATCCTTTCAGTTGCTCTACTGCTGCTTGAATTTGCCAAAACTTCACGGTTCCTCTCATATTAGGAAAGAAGTGAATGGTCTTCTTCAGCACATCTTGGAGGTCTGGTGGCAAGCTAGAAATCATGACTCCACCATCTTTACTAATTTGAGCATTGGGGTATACATCTAGAATATCATGTCTCTTCCACTGCTTCTCAAAGAACTGTGCTTGCAAATTGCCTCCAGGAATGCCTAGCGCATTTTCAATGACGCTTTCAGTGATGGTAATCTTCTGACCTTAACAGACTAGTTGCCCCTCCTTCATCTTCACCCCTTGTACCAACTTGGTGAAGTTTTTGAGAGCATCCAAATTGGGCTTTTGAAGAGCAAGAGAGGAGATCCGATATGTCATGATTTCAAGATCAGGGGAGGAGAGGCTCTTGCACTGTGCTGCAGAGGAGGAGGAAAGATTGTGTGAGGACTTCCCGGATTGTGCAGGGTCCATTACGAGAGGGAATAGAAGTTGCAGGAAGAGTGCAAGGGAGATAGAAATGGTCAAGAGGGATGGAATATGAAACAGTGAAGGAAATGGAATAGTGGAGGCTTGAGTTTGCACTCTGAGTGCAAGAGAGAAAGAAACGGTTGAGAGGGAAACAGTGAAGGAAATGGAATAGTGGAGGCTTGAGTTTGTAGCTTGAGTGGAAGGGAGAAAGAAATGGTCGAGAGGGATAGAAGAAGATACAGTTAAGGGAATAGAATAGCGAAGGCTTAAGTTTCTAGCCCAACTACACTGTCAAGGTGAGAGCCACCGTGGTGGCTGGCCCGAATTTCGATTAATTCAAGGCGACAGTACTACCTTGCATGGTAATGAGTGATTAGAGGTGGTGGCATCTAAGATTCCCAGCCACGTCTATGGTGGTAGAGCTAAGATTCCACCAGGCTCGCAGTTAATTACCAGCCACTACAGTGGCCCGCAATTACTCACCTTCCAGTTAGCACCACCGGGCTTGCATGCATGATTGCTACAAGTGCAGTAAATTACCAATCATTGGGCTTGCATGCTCAGGAGAGTACTAGAGTGCATGGTAATGAGTGATTAAAGGTGATTAGGCTTCATGATTTACTTTCATGGAAATTACTACCCGTTGGTGGTTTCTCTCATCAGCCACATCTACCATGGCTATGATTTCACCGGGCTGGTAGTTAATTACCAGCCACTGTAGTGGCTTGCTCACCCACCATCGGGCTTAAGCATGCATGATCACTAAGAGTGCAGTAAAAAATACCAGTTATTGGGCTCACATGCTCAATAGAGTACTAGAGTACATGGTAATGAGTGATTAGAGGTGATTAGGCTTCATGATTTACTTTTGTGGGAATTACCACCTGGTGGTGGTGGCTCTCATCAGCCACGTCTGTCGTGGCTACGATTCCAACAGGTTGGCAGTTAATTACCAGCTACTGCAGTGGTCTGCTCACCCACCATCGGGCTTAAGCATGCATCCATGATCACTATGAGTAGTAAAAATTACCAGTCACCGGGCTCACATGCTCAGTAGAGTACTAGAGTGCATGGTAATGAGTGATTAGAGGTGATTAGGCTTCATGATTTACTTTTGTGGGAATTACTACCTAGTGGTGGTGGCTCTCATTAGCCACATCTGTCGTGGCTATGATTCCACCGAGTTGGCAGCCACCACATGATGTCTACTTCATGATTACTGGGCCATGTGGGGTGGTGCCTAAGATTCCACTGTGGTGGCCTGCAATTAATATGGATGGAACCTTAGGCTCCAACCACCATGGTGGCGCGCACTTTAGAATATATAATATATAAGATCTATGGCATTTGGCATTTTACTACGTTGCTCTCATCCACACCTAGCCTACTACTTTGCTCCACACACCCTGCTACTTTGCTGGAGACCCCTCCTCCAACTCTTTTCTGCCCCTGCTCTACTTTGCTCCATGCTCCCTCCTCCAACACTCATCACTCATCTACTCCCCTACTCATCTGCTGCTACTCACCCACTCATCTTCACCATGCCTACTACCACCCCCCCTTGATGCACTGTGATCCCAATGTTATCTTCCTTCTCATATAAGGTGATTGTGTTTCAGTCCATCATGGTTTGTAGATTTGTCAAATGTGGTTTTTTTTGAGCGGGTATCTATGCTATAGTCACCACTACAGCTTGCTTTCAACAAGGTGGTACAATCACTAAGTCCTCTTTTAAAGAAAATGTAAAGCTATAGCTCGAATAAATATTACAATTAAATTTTCCAATAACTTATAAAAGGGAAACGAAAGGTGTATGAAAGAGAGGTAGATGAGTGAAAGGAGAGGGGAGAAAAGAGATGAAAGAGGGCATAGGCCATTGAATATGAGTGGGGACGTGGCTATTTTGGCAAGAGACCCTCATTTCACATGCTTTTAATAAAGGTGGTGTCATAGAAACTAAATGATAAAATAATTTACTACCTCTCATCCACATAGAGTGACAACATCACCAAGGGGGGGTGATGATATGTTGTAATTATTACATCAACCACCTTGTAGTAGCCTATGGATATGGTGCCAAGGGGGGGTGTTGAATTCTATGGTGCCATGGAGTGAGTAGTATTGCTAGACAAGAGGATGCTACCACATGAAAAGGGCTTTATCCCACATAGTGAGCAATCAAAGACAAAACACTTATTTCATTAATTTTGGACTTGTCAATGTACAAATTCATTTTTACATATACTTTTGGATTATTTTTCAGATAAAATTTAAGAAAAACTCAATCTTCAAAGCACATATAAAAACATAAAAACAAGCATTTTTTTATATATTTTTTAAGAACATGAAACTAAAATTATAAAATTTAACGCAGCTTAGATAAGTTACATGAAAAAATAAGATTTAGCAATTGTAAACTCTCTTAATATTTAATGGTGTTAATAAACACCTTCAGAAGTTACAGTATTAAAGAAACTCTCACCATATTTATAATAGAATTTGACAAATACCAAAAGTTACAATAAGCCTGAGATAAGTTACACAAAAAAGAGTGGTTCAATAATTGTAAACTCTCTTAATATTTATAATAGTGTTTAGGAAACACTTTCAAAAGTCACAAGTGGAAGTAGCAAACTCTCACAATATTTATAAAGGTGTTGAAAAACACCAAAAGTTACAATAAGCCTGTCACTGGAAGGCAAATCTATTTTCAAGACTGTAGCCTAAATTCAACCCATTCAAGAGCTGAGCTCATCTCATCCTCATCGATGTAGTTAAAATTATAGAAGAGAAGTAAGGATTGATGAATTTTCTATTTTCAAGACTTTAGTCTAAATTCAACCCATTCAAGAGCTGAGCTCATCTCATCCTCATCGATGTAGTTAAAATTATAGAACAGAAGTAAGGATTGATGAATTTTCTCCTGCATAACACTTTGTTTATTCCGAATGGCTTGCACTTCCTGGGGTGGAAATCTTCCATAACGAGCCACACGCGAAGATATCTCACTTTGAAAGTCTATCAGCTCTCTCCTATATGACTGCAATTTATCTATTTTAGTAGTAGCCATACTTATTTTTCTTTTCTCTTCCTTCTCTAAGCCCTTCTAACAAGCAAAGTCATCCTTCTCGTACTGGGTTAATGGAGGTGGATTTTGCTCTCTCCTCTCTTTCCTTGGTTCTCGGCAATCCATACTTTGATGCTGCTAATGGCTTGCTCGACAGAATCGATTACCTTAAAAAGATCCATAAAAATGAGAGGAGGAAGGTAACGAGAGTGAGGAAGGTAACTAGATGAGGTAAGGCAAGATGAAAGGAGTATGCTTGAGAAGAGGAGGTAAGGCTGCGAGCAAGATGAAGGAGCAAGCTTGAGGAGAGGAGTAATGTAAGAAGAGCAAAGTGGAAGAAGTGTTTGCTGCGAGTGATATATAGAAGACAAACAAGAGGAGGAAGGTAACGAGAGTGAGGAAGGTAACTAGAGGAGGTAAGGCAAGATGAAAGGAGTATGCTTGAGAAGAGGAGGTAAGGCTACAGGCAAGATGGAAGGAGCAAGCTTGAGGAGAGGAGTAAGGTAAGAAGAGCAAAGTGGAAGAAGTGTTTGCTGTAGGTGAGATATAGAAGATGAACGACTACTATGGGATTTATAGAACTGCAGACTCATAATGTGGGATGAAAGATTTAGAATAAAGAATTGGTAGAGGCTGAGATGACTAGATTATCCGAAGTAACAGATGCAAGACCGTAATGCGAGACATGTGAGACATGTAAGATAGTGAGTACATTGAAATCTATAAAATAAAATGATGAGATGCAAGACCGTAATGCGAGACATTTGAGACATGTAAGACAGTGATCAGTACATTGAAATCTATAAAATAAAATGATGGAACACAAGAATGATATAATTATTAGAATCTCATCATGAGATATTTTTTTAATATAATATAAGTTAGACTTGCTGATGCAAGACCGTTATGTGAGACATGTGAGATGATAGATTTTGAGCACATTGAAATCTATAAAATAAAGTGATGGAACATAAGAATGATATAATTATTAGATTCTCATCATAAGATATTTATTGTATATAATAAATTAGACTTTCAAAAAAGTAAAACCGATTTAATAAATTTAGAGAGGTGAGTTGTTCATTGAAAGAAGTAAAAAATAAAAGACCATAAATGTGAGAGACACATGAGATTATAGATTTTGAATCAGTTTAAATCTATGATATAAAGTGATTAAAGACAAGAATAATATAATTAGACTGCCTTCTTTCGTCCATCCTAGTCCTTCTACAAGCACATTCTTCGTTTATCACTCTTAATTTATCATCTCTCCACCCACCATGGATGTCCTTGGCATCGTCGGAGACGTGGAGTCTGGAATCGATAGTCTCAAACAATGGGTTGCTGACCAAGGAGCAAGGAGAGATGCAAGAATTCGACAAGGCTCTCCACTCACACGGATGGAGAGAGAGGAATTCGACACACAGAGGCGGATAGAGAGGGAGGAGACTCAGAAGATAGCAGAGAGCGAAAGACTTTTACAATGTATTATAAAAGCACGACAAGATCTCTTGGACTTCTTAAGCAACCTACATTATCGAAGCACTCGGTATGGTCGATTTGATCGGGATGCTGAAAGAACAATAAAGGCCTCCCAAAGAGATTATAAAGAAACAATCAGTGGCTGTTTGAATTTCTTCCTTCATTGTAATTATGTTGACGATATGGAAGTGGAGTCCGTGGAAGATTGGATTGTTAAGAAGATAAGAGATACTAATGATGAGATCTTCTAGTGTGATCTCGGCCTCTAGCCTGTCCAGTGACTACTTGAATTTCTTCCTTCATTGTAATTATGTTGACGATACGGAAGTGGAGTTCATGGAAGATTGGATTGTTGAGAAGATAAGAAATACTAATGATGAGATCTTCTAGTGTGATCTCGGCCTCTGTGGCCTGTCCATCATGATTGCTTGAATTTCTTCCTTCATTGTAATTATGTTGAGGATATGGATGTGGAGTCTCCGGCCTGTCCATCATGATTGCTTGAATTTCTTCCTTCATTGTAATTATGTTGAGGATATGGACGTGGAGTTTGTGGAAGATTGGATTGTTGAGGAGATAAGAGAGACTAATTATGAGATCTTCTAGTGTGATCTTAGCCTCTATGGCTTGTAATAGTTTTGTATTCTCTGCAACAAGTCTGGTAGGGCTGAGTAGATCATATTAGAATTGCTAATACAATTTATTTTTTTAGAATTGCTAATACAATAATAATACAAATCGAATAAATATCATAAGTAAATATCCTAATGTATTGTAACGTTTAACATAAGTTTAAAAAACACTATCATTAGTCAATACAAACAAGATAAAAATATTCAAGGACTCATGTTTCTTTCTACATGTTTTACAATTGAATAGAGTCTGATGAGTCCTCTTGAGGCTACGATTCTCTAAGAGTACATTGAGTCTCTGCTTCTTGTGTGGATGGTGTACATTGAGATTCTACTTCTGGTGCAATCGGGATGAACTCAATCTCTTCCTCCTTTGCAAGATGTGATGTTGTAGATGCACATTGAGTCTCTACTTCTTGTGTAGGAAGAATGCATTGAGTCTCTAATTCAAGTGGAGACTATAATGCTTCTACTTGAGGCTGTGATGCAGAAGGAGATTGAATTGTCTCTTGTTTTTCTTTGGCTCCCTCAGGTTCTTCATTGAGTCCATCATGTTGTTTCCCAATGGTAGCAGTTAGGTAGTGAACAGTCTTAGCCATAAAATCTTGTAGCTCAAGCTTTGTATATGCTTCTATTGAGACATGTTCAAAAATTTCATTGAGGAACAACATGAAGTTGTAGGCAATTCTCCACCCACTACTAAACTTGTCTTTCTGCTCCACTGCAAGGCTGTCTGGAAATTTGGTTGGTGTTGATGCTCCCTGATTTTCATAATCACAGAAACTAACTTGTTTGCAGACCTATCCATCATGACATATGACAAAGTGAATTTGTGTAGTAAATAGTAAGATGCATGTTCATAATGATATGATAAAAGAACACTTACTTAAACACCCCGTGAAAGCCTGTAAATGAATTGACTGACCAACAATGGTTGTCATCAAGATCCCATACTATCAGGCTCCAATGTGAGCTACATCACCAATAAAGAGCAATAAGATTTATCACAATATTAAGTATTAATTGACACAATATTACAAATAAAAGAGTAAAAGAAAGATTGAGACGATACTTACTTCTCATAATATGGCATAAAGACAACTAGTATGCCATCCAAGTCTAAAGGTTGTAGCATTGAACAAACATCATCTACTGTCTTCTTGGTATCACTAAGTACATTTGAAAGGAGAAAATCAAGCATACACACGTGATTCTATACTGATTTAGGAAAGTGAGATATAACCGTACTACAGCAATAAATAATTTACAAATGTTAGAAGTAGATTGAATCAAATGATTGAAGTATCAAGCCAAGACATGTTCATATCAAACCTGAGGATGGCCATCATGACTTTGTCATTAGCCTCTTTCAAAGGGTCGGAGAGGATTGTAACTTCCTCGCTACCAAATGTCAAAACACGAGGTTGCTTGCTAATGATAACCCTAACCTCAAAAGAGCTCCCCATTTCGTCCAATACAATGGTTACATTAGGACAACTTATGGGTGTAGCAACCAATGTGTCCTCTGGATGCTCCACCACGCTATCAATAAATGTCGTAATGATAGATGACATAAATACATATAGATGCAAGTCTGTATATGTCGACAATGAGGTTTCACCGCCGCTCAAATTAAAAATTTGAGCAAGGAGCAAAAAGTAGTTATATCCGACTCTCCACCCACAATTATGGTCATCATTCTACTTTGTTGCAGGGCATGTTACATACTCTATTTGATCTTCTAAGTCACCTTCCATTTGCATAAGTGCATCTAGAGCACCTACCAACTTTCGAGCCGATCTACACATCAAAATAGAAAACATAAATGAATGTGCGCATTGCATAGGATGCATCTCATTGACATAATTATGACACAAGTAGGTTATACTTACTCTACACACTGCCATGGATAGATGCTATTGAATTGACAAAGAAACATTGCTTGGCTAAGATGTCCACAATCACCAAGCTCTAATGCGAGCTACATTATCAATTAAGAATAATTATTATTTGATATAATCCTCCACAATGTAAGAGATAAGCTAGGTAGGGATTGATACTCACTCCTCGTGATATGCAGTAAAGATAACTCGTGCTGCAGTCAAATCAACAGGTTGCAACCACTTAAAAACATCATCTATGGTCTTTGCATATTGCTAAGTACACTACAAACAAGAGGATCGACCATATATGCACATCTCTATATATATAGGGGAAGCTGTTCTACAACCATACTGCAATAAAAAGAAAAGAATATTAGTTCATTTGATCCAATGGAAATACAAAAGCATAAAGTCAATAAAAAGTTTGTGTCAAACCTGAGGATGGCTATTATGACCTTGCCATTAACCTCTTTCTTGAAGTTTATAAGGATTGAAATGTCCTCTTCATCGAATAGAAAAGTAAGAGGTTGTTCTCGAACTTGAAACCTAACTTGAAATGACTTCTCCATTTGCTGCAATGTATGATTATTTTCTAGAGTCATCCGATGGATAGCCAGAGCAGCTTTGCTTTCTTGAGATGACCTTTCTATATTCTCTACTCCAGCTATGTCCTCCTCATCCTCCTCCTTTCCCTTCTCCTATAAAAGGATAAAATAATTATGAGATTCAAAATTTTAAATTAATTATAAATTTAAAAAGGCCTTTAAATGAATAAAGAAAATTAAACATAAGTTTTCATACCTCTAGATATCTTCGTGGTCTTTTTATGTAACCTTCTGAGGCAAGGTCAGTGTCATATCCATCTTCTTCAGTTTCTTTACTATTGCTGGTTCCTCACTATCATATTCAGAGCTTTTAGCATTTTCATCATCTTTCTTGCTCTCGTCATACATGACCATCTCTATGTCAGCGTCCTCTTCATGTGAGATCGGACCTTTCTTATCATACTTTATCGTGAGAGAAGCCACAGTATCAAGGTATTCCAAGCAAGCAAGGCTCTCAATAATATCTACATGGTGTCCTTTTCTGATAAGAGCTTCAAACAAATGTCCCATTCGACACAATGTGACTTCCCATCCAAACGGTAGCAAAAATTCCATCATACTAATTAAAAGATCAGCACTTTTTGATGGCCTTTCATAGTGATTTGCATTGCAATGGAGGGGACTTGGAGCTTCATGCTCTTCCAGCAGTAGTTGCAATCTCTTTGTATTCCCTCTTATGTTGTTCTATAAGGAGTGATCATTGTAAGGGCTCTTCATGCACAAGAAAAAGCTTTCAAGACTCTGTATCTTAAGACCGCATTCTCTCGTCCCTTTTTCTTGAGTATATACCATTGTAAATCTTAAGCTCATTGCCATATTATTTTTCTAAGGTAGCAGACATTTTTTCCTTGTCATCTTTATCAGCAAATATGACTATGTTACATAGTCCCACTCTACCAATGGTGGTATGTAATATTCTATCAAGGAGTTGACGAATGTCATCCGATGATATTTCATAGACAAAGAAAAACACTCTTTCCAGACTCTGAAATGATTTCATGTATGAAAAAAAAGCCCTTGTTCAAAGTTTTTTCTTTTCTGAGAGTGTGCTTATTGATGACTTTTTGTGCATATGCAAACACATTTTCCGGAATGTCACTTGTCATAAAAGGAGTAATTTCAGATCCATCATCTTCTACCTTCACCCATTTATGCGCCCAAGCCTTCTGTTTAGCCGACGGTAAAGATGATGCCATCTGCCTCACAATGCTATAATCAATTTTACATTGGCTAATTGGAATATTTTTTTCTGCCAACAAATATTCAATTGCACTCTTTACTGCATCACACTTGACCTGTTGGATGATGCAATCTTCCATGCAATGATCTTTATCCTTTTTGCCAAAAAACCATTCTTTGGACATTAATTTCTCTGCAGCAAGGCTTGCATATTTGTCTGGTAATTTTCTTAGAGGCCTCCACATCCGAGCTGTCATCTCTTTTTTCTCAATCTTCTTTGCCTTGTCTTTAATCAATGATGGAGCCTCATATGTGACATCTCCCTTCTCACATGCAAGACACACATCTTTGATCTGATGAAAAACTTCATCACTATGGAAAAGTATGCTTGTGTAGTCTTGATACCTATCCCTTACTGTCTTAAAGCTTGTAATCACCTCTGCTCTTTCCTGCTTTCCCCTTGGTACATGGCACTCAAGCATGTGTAGAAGTCAACAAGATTATCCGCTTCCACTTTAGTTGTAGTTCTTTTGAGAGTGGTCACAGGAGAATGAAAAGTTCTCCATATGGTCCTAGCTTTGAGCAAAATCTCTGAAGTGGAGGTGATTTTTCATAGTGCATAAATGTCATGATTAAGTCTTTCCAACTCAATCAAATATTTTTTCTCATTCTTGAAGATACAAATGCATGCAGAAAAGTAGTGAAATTGAGGCACACTCGCGAAGGTTTGATAAGTAATTTCTCCTTTGTTGTATGCCTCTCTAGAGCACTCATTACAAGCATAGGCATAGTGCTGACCATCTATTGCCTCAAATGTGCAATGAGCTAAGAAATTTCTCTTGGCATCCTTTATATGTCGTTCTGGATCATTCACTGAACTCTGTCCTTCTTGAAGTGAGGGAACTTGTTTTCCGAGGAACTTAGTGAATTGCATCTCAAAATCTATAGGCTAAGAGAAATTGATGGATTGACTATAATCTCCTCTAACTGGCCAAAATGCTCTTGGACGGAGTACCAAATTAGAAACAACTAGTTTTTTTCCATTAATCAAAGCGTGAAAAATCTTTTTAGCATAGACAATATCTAAGGTCCTGCTGTTGGTGAAGACACTTTCTTTGACCGCCATTGAAGCATGTATAACTTGAGTCTTCTGGCCCCATATATATCCTAGATCCTCATCTGTCATAGCCTCATTCAAGCGAAGATTTAGGTTCTTCATTGATAATATTTCTACTTCTAAATTTGACTCCATTTCAAGACCCTCTGCATCCTCTTCGTGTTCTTCCTCTTCTCTTCTTTGCCCTCTCTTTGTATATGAACAACCTCTTTTTCGAGTTATAGGACTTGGAACTGTGGCTCGTGAAGTACTTGCCTTTTGCATTTGACGTCGGGTTTTATTTTTTAGGGGCTCTACGTGAACCACTTTAGATCACCCTACTTCTTCTTCTATTGCCTCAACTTCAGGTATACTTAAGGGCTTCACTTATTCTATTATTCCATCAACTTCATGAGTTACACCATCTAAGTGAGTAATACTATGAACAAGAGATGTGTGTGCATGTCCTGTCTTATCTGATGCATGTCGTGTCTCACTCAATTCAATTTCTATCTGAGATGCATGTGCATGTCCTGTATCATCTGATGCATGTCCTGTCTCCACCAATTCAATTCATGTCTCAGATGTAGATCCCTTGTAAGCATCCACATGCACAAGACCCTCATCCAATGCTACAATGTGTTCTGTCTCATCCACTCCAATTCCTCTCTCATTTGTATTACCATGAACTAGGTCTACATGGCGTGTCTCATCACTTCCTTTCTCATGTGTGGATTCTTGCACCTTAGGTCCCTCTAATGAAGTTGAACCTTGTTCAATGACACCCTGAAAGTATTCAAGAATAATCTTTGACTGCATTTTTCTTGATTCCTCAATAAGAAATTCCTCCCACACATGTTGGAGAATCTCCAATGCAGGAACCAATTCAGGAAATCTAGGTGCTTTTGGCGGCGACATCACAAAGGGCATTGCATCTTTCTTAGAAAGAAGAAACAATCTGTTGCTCATTCTTGACTTTGTATAAATCATCATTGTACTGCTATCTTTTTTAATTTTTATTCCTAGTAAGGTGCCCCCTTGAATCAAATTGCTCTTTGAGAAAGATACATTTGATGCCCACTCATCTTTCTCCAACTCTCTCTTTGTCATCACTAGAATGAGATTTCCTTTACTTAATACCAAGAACCATGCTTTCTTTGTTGTGTCAACAATGGTCCAGTTTGTGAAGTCCTTTGGGGCATAAATTCTTCCATTGTATTTAAGTGTCATACCATTGACAAATTCTGTAGCCTCAAGATCCATCCTATATTAAAGCACAACAAAAATTTTAGGTACTTTGACAAACTACAATTACTTTGATAAATCAAAAGTACAATGAGTCCCATTAATACACCTCAAGTTTTTATTCTTCCCAATCGTATAAGTGTCAATTTCATGCTTTGGGAATAGCCTAAAAGGCTTAGACACATGCATAAATGTGAAAAAAAATAAGGATTTACAATGAACTCGTGGATAGTGTAAAATGAAATAAAGTACAATCGAATGCAAATTTGAAGTCTATCAGATATAAGTGCAAAATGCTCTGTCAACTCCCGCAACTGATATAAGTGTAAAATGTTCTGTCAACTCCCACAACTAGTACAAATATAATCTGCTCTGTCTAGTCCCTTAATAACTGATTCAACTGTAATCTGTCATGTCCACTGATACAACTTTCAATCATCTTGAAAGTTTAAAAACCTTGATCGTTGCTTAAATGGTAGGGTTGTTGTGAGTGTGAAACCGAATGTGAACGAATGGACTAACTCTGATTAGGAACTAGTCGAGAAATTTTAAGCATGGCTTTGATTAGTTTTTTTGGAGTTCTCTCCTCTAAGGACAAACTATTCTATGCTAATCTAGACTTACACCAACCATCAAAGCGAAGAAAAGCAAGAAATAATTTATTTTCCATTGTTCTTTTTAATATGCTTAGGTTGCAAATTAAAAGCAAGAAATAATCTATTTTCCATTATTCTTTTAATATACTCAGGTTGCAAGTTCAAAAAAGATAAAATTTATATTTTTAAAAACTAATTTACTTACAACTCATAAGAATTGAACATTCACATTAATAAGAAGTTAAAATCTTAATAAATTTGAATTTAAATAATAAAAACTAGAAATTTAATTTGACTCCAAACCCTAAACGCGAAACCCAAACCCTCAAATCTTAAAACGTGACCCCAAATCCTGAACCCTAAAGCCAAACCCCCAAACCCTGAACCCTAAACCCAAACCCTAAACCCTAAACCCAAATCCCCAAACCCTAAGCCCTAAACTCCCAAACCCTAAACCCTAACCCCCAAACCTTAAAACCCTAAAACCTAACCCCTAGACCCTAAACCCTAAACCCAAACCTCAAAACCCTAAACCCTAAACCCAAACCCCCAAACCCTAAACCCTAACCCCTAAATCCTAAACCCTAATCCCTAAACCCTGAATCTCAAAACCTAAACCCTAAACCCTAAACCCTAACCCCTAAATACTAACGTCCTAAACACTAACCCCAAACCCAAACCCTAAAATGTAAACCCCTAACCCCTAACCCCAAACCCTAAGCCCTGACTCCGAAAACCTAAACCCTCATCCCCAAACCTTAAACCCAAACCCCCAAACTCTTTTTTAATTCAAATTAATTTAACTTAAAACTAATAAGAATTTAAAATTCACAATCATAAGAAGTTTAAACTTTGACAAAGTAAATTCTTATTAGTTTGAAATCACAAAATTTGAAATATAAATAAATTCAATTTAACTTAAAGTTTATGAAAAAATAACGTAAAATTAAGAAAATAAGACTTAAAATTAAAATTTTAATATTTACCTAGAAGAATATATTAATTCTCCCTAAAAAGAAATAAATTAAAGTAATAATAATGAATGTAAGTTAAAATACTTTTAAAATTTTTAAAAATATAATAAAATTAAAATTATACTTTCTATATTCCAACACAAAATGCATTTTTGTAAACTATATTTCAAAAAATTTAATTGAGAAATTAAACTAGTAAATTGAAAATGGAAGTGAAACTCATTTTAAATTTAAAAAAAAAGAAAATTTTAAAATTCAAGTTTCCATAAGTTTTCCTTTTCGCACATGTTTGTCTTTTCACACTTTTCAAGTTTCCACACGTTTGTCTTTTCAAACACAAGGTTGTCTTTTATCACAATTTTCAAGTTTCCACACGTTTATCTTTTCAAACACAAGGATTCATAGTTTAAAAAAAGGCAAGAAATTTGAAATTCAAGTTTCCACACGTTTCTCTTTTCAAACACCAAGGTTTATAGTTTTGTTTGTTTAAGTTTCGACTAAATCACACACCAATCTCCTCTAATATGCCTCATTGATCATAGCTCCCAAATTCTTCCATCAAAACATCTCTTCTTTATCTCTCCTTGATCGTCGCCCACTCATTTCTCCTCCTCATTGGTAAGATTTTCTATCTTTGATCGTACTTTCTCTTGCGCCCTCCCTCTCTAAATTTTCATCTCTCCTCCATCTCTCGTCAATCTCTCTCATCTCCTCTCTTCTTCTTCTCTCTCTCTCACATAGTATGCTTCTCTCTTCTTCTTGTCTCTCTCTCTCTCTCACTCTAGTATGCTTCTCTCTCTCTCATCTCTCATCTCCCTCTCTTTTTCTCTTCTCTCTCTCTTTCTTTCCTCTCCTTTTTATTTCCTCTCCCCTCTAGTCTACGTTTCCTCTCATCTTTATTTACTCTCTCCCCTCCTCTTCATTTCCCCCCCCCCTCTCTCTCTCTCTCTCTCTCTCTCTCTCTCTCTCTCTCTCTCTCTCTTTTTCTCTCTCTCACTTGCACGTTGTGCCTCTCTCTCTTCTCTCTTGCTCTCCTACTCTCTCCCACTCTATCTTTCTCTACTCTCTCTCCCACTCCCCTCTCTCTCTCTCGCTCTCGCATTGCCGTGACAGTGCACCCCTCTCCCTCCCACTCTCTCTCGCTCTCCTACTCTTTCTCTCCTCTCTCTCCTACTCCCTCTCTCGCAGTGCCCATGCCCCTCTCTCTCCCTCCCACTCTTTCTCTCTCTCTCTCGCTCTCCTCTCTCTCCCACTCCCCCCTCTCTCTCTCTCTCGCGCTACCGCGGCAATGCACCCCTCTCTCTCCCTCCCACTCTCTCCTCTCTCTCTCTCTCCCCCACTCCCCCCCCCCCTCTCTCTCTCTCTCTCTCTCTCTCTCTCTCTCTCTCTCCCTCTCTCTCTCTCTCTCTCTCTCTCTCTCTCTCTCTCTCTCGCACTGCCGCGACAGCACGCCCCTCTCTCCTTCCCTCTCTCTCCCTCCCCACTCTCTCTCTCTCTCTCTCTCTCTCTCTCTCTCTCTCCCCTTTGTGCTGCGCCTTCCCCCTCTCTTTCTCTCCCCACTCTCTCTCCCCCCCTCTCTCTCTCTCGCGTGCTGCTGTGGCAACGTGCCCCTCTCTCCTTCCCTCCCCTCGTGCTGCGCCTCCCCCCCTCTCTCTCTCCCCCCCTCTCTCTCTCGTGTGTTGCGCGGCAGTGCACCCCTCTCTCCCTCCCCACTCTCTCTCTCCCCCCCCTCGCGTTACGCCTCCCCCCTCTCTCTCTCCCCTCTCTCTCCCCCCTCTCTCTCTCTCACGCATTGTCATGGCAACGCGCCCCTCTCTCCCTCCCCTTCTCTCTCTCCCCCCCTCGCGCTACGCCTCCCCCCCTCTCTCTCTCTCTCCCCACTCTCTCTCTCCCCCCTCTCTCTCTCTCTCTCACTGCCGTGGCAACGCGCCCCTCTCTCCCTCCCCACACTCTCCCTCCCCCCCTCGCTTTGTGCCTCCCCCCCTCTCCCTCTCTCCCCCCTCTCTCTCTCCCCCCTCTCTCTCTCATGCGCTACCGTGGCAATGCACCCCTCTCTCCCTCCCCCTCTCTCTCTCTCCCCCCCTCGTGCTACGCCTCCCCCCTCTCTCTCTCTCCCCCCTCTCTCTCACATGCTGTCGTGGCAGCGTGCCCCTCTCCCTCCCTCTCTCTCCCTCCCCACTCTCTCTCTCCCCCCCCTCTCATGCTGCGCCTCCCCCCCTCTCTCTCTCTCTCCCCACTCTCTCTCTCTCTCCTCCTCTCTCGTGCGCTACCGTGGCAACGCGCCCCTCCCTCCCTCCCTCTCTCTCCCTCCCCCCCTCGCGCTGCGCCTCCCCCCCTCTCTCTCTCTCCCCACTCTCTCTCTCCCCCCTCTCTCTCTTGTGCGCTACCACGACAGCTCGCCCCTCTCTCCCTCCCTCCCTCGTGCTGCACCTCCCCCCTCTCTCTCTCTCCCCTCTCTCTCTCCCCCTCTCTCTCGTGCACTGCTGTGACAGTGCACCCCTCTCTCCCACCCCACTCTCTCTCTCCCCCCCTCGTGTTGCGCCTCCCCCCCTCTCTCTCTCTCCCCACTCTCTCTCTCTCCCCCCTCTCTCTCTCGTGTGCTGCTGCGGTAGTGCACCCCTCTCTCCCTCCCTCTCTCTCCCTCCCCCCCCTCGTGCTGCGCCTCCCCCCCTCTCTCTCTCTCCCCACTCTCTCTTCCCCCCTCTCTCTCTCGCATGCTGTCGTGGTAGCGCACCCCTCTCTCCCTCCCCACTCTCTCTCTCCCCCCCTCGTGCTGCGCCTCCCCCCCTCTCTCTCTCTGCCTACTCTCTCTCTCCCCCCCTTCTCTCTCGCGTGCTACCGCGGCAGCGTATTCCACTCTCTCCCTCCCTCTCTCTCCCTCCTCACTCTCTCTCTCTCTCTCCTTCGTGTTGCACCTCCCCCCCTCTCTCCCTCTCCCCCTCTCTCTCTCGCAATCTCTCTCTCCCTCTCGGCACTTCTTTCTCTCTCTCTCTCTTTTCTCTCTCTCTCTCCTTTCCCTCTCTCCCTTTCTCTCTCTTGCCTCTCTCTCCCTCTCGTCTCTCCCATCTCCTGCAGCCCTCTACCACTCTCTCTCCCTCTATCTCTCTCTCACATCTCTCTCCTCTCGTGCGGTCTCTCTCTCCCTCTCTCTGTCTCGCGAATCTCTCCCTCCCTCTCTCTCTCTCTCCCCTCTCGTGACCCCCCTCTCTCTCTCTCCTCTCGTGCGGCCCCCCCCTCTCTCTCTCTCTTTTACCTCTCACCCTCTCTCTCTCTAAACGTCTCTTTCTCTCTCTCTCTCTATAAGTCTCTCCTCTCTCTCCCTCTCTCTCTCTTTTGCTACTGAGGCAGCAAGACTCTCTCTCTTATAATCTCTCTCTAAAAGTTTTTCCTTCACTTTTCTCTCTCTCTCTAAGTTCTCTCTCTATAATAAAATTTCAAAGAATACAAATTTTTAAAAAAAGTACGTGGAAAAAAGTTGAGATCTATGCTTGTGCTTGCTTTTGCTCTTCCTCCTCTTTTTGCTTCTCCTCTTGCTCTTCCTTGTTGAAATGAGAGAAACAATGAGAGGAGGAGAGTATATATAAGAAAAACTAGGGTTTTAAGTGCTTTCTCTCATTGGTCCTTCTATATCATTATCTCCTCTCCCATTGGCCTCTCCATTAGATTATCTTCTCTCCCTCTCCCACCCACTCCCATCCTCCCACCCCATTCCCACTCCCACCCCCATCGTCCCACCCCACCTCCCACATTCCCACTCCCACACCCACGCCCATTCTCCCACCTTCCCCATTCCCACTCCCTCTCCCACTCCCATCCTCCCACCCCACCCCTCCCACTCCCACTCCCACCCTCACCCCACCCCCACCTCCCCCATTCCCACTCCCTCTCCCACTCCCACTCCCATTCTCCCACCCACTCCCATCCTCCCACCTCCACCTCTCACTCCCACTCCCATCCTCCCACCCCCACCCCTCCCCCCCCCATTCCCACTCGCATTTCCACTCCCACTCCCACTCCCATTCTCCCACCCCTATCCTCCCACCCCACCCCTCCCACTCCCATCCTCCCACTCCCACGCCCATTCTCCCACCCCCACCTCCCCCATTCCCACTCCCTCTCCCATCCTCCCACCCCACCCCTCCCACTTCCACCCCCACCTCCCCCATTCCCAATCCCTCTCCCACTCCCATCCTCCCACGCCACCCCTCCCACTCCCACCCCCACCTCCCCCATTCCCACTCCCTCTCCCACTCCCACTCCCATTCTCCCACCCCCACCCCCACCTCCCCCATTCCCACTCCCTCTCCCACTCCCACTCCCATCCTCCCACCCCCACCCCCACTGCCCCCATTCCCACTCCCTCTCCCACTCTCCCTTTCTCCCACTACCACCCTCCCACACTCCCTTTCTCCACACTCCCACTCTCCCTTTCTCCCACTACCACCCTCCCAACTCCCACTCCCATTCCCACATTCCTACTATCAATTCCACTACTAATGAATTCTAATTAAAACTATTACTGAAAACACATAGGATTTAAGGTTTAGGATTTGGTGGTTTGGGTTTAGGGTTTGGGGTTTGGTGAGTTAGGGTTTAGGGTTTAGGGTTTGTGAGTTAGGGTTAGGGTTTAGGGTTTGTGAGTTAGGGTTTAGGGTATGGTGGTTTGCATTTAGGGTTCGGGGGGTAGGGTTTAGGGTTTAGGGTTTGAGGGTTAGGGTTTAGGGTTCAGGGTTTGGGGGTTAGGGTTTAGGGTTTGGTGGTTTGGGTTTAGGGTTTAGGGGGTAGGGTTTAGGGTTTAGGATTTGGGGGTTAGGATTTAGGATTTAGGGTTTAGGATTTAGGGTTTGGGGGTTAGGGTTTAGGGTTTAGGGTTTGGGAGTTAGGGTTTAGGGTTTAGGGTTTTTATTGGTTAGGGTTGAGGGTTAAAGAGTCAAGATTAACATTTACTGTTTAGGGAATAGGGATTATGAGTTAGGGTTTAGGGATTAGGGTTTATGAGTTTAAGTTTAGGTACTAGGGTTTAGGGTTTAAGGGTTAGGGTTTAGGAATCAGAGTTTTGGGATTAGGATTTTGGGATTATGGATTAGGAGTTAGGGTTTACGGATTAGGATTTTGGGGTTTAGGAATTAGGGTTTAGGATCTAGGGCTTAGGGTTTAAGGGTTTAGGAATTAGGGATCAGGATATAGAATTTAGGGTTTAGAAATTAGGGGTTAAGGTTTAAGATTTAGGGTTTAGGGTTTATGGTTTCAAGGGTCGAATTAGGGTTTAGGGTTTAGGGATTAGGGGTTAGGATTTAGGGTTTAGGGTTTGATTAAATTTTTAAACAAGATCTAGATTTTTAAATAATTAATAAAGTAGATTATTGAGAAGAGACTAATGTTCTTTATAATGGTTGTTATAGCTTGTTTGCAAAGGAAACTCACAAAGGAGATGGCTACAAAATTTATTCTGGGGATGGAGGTGATTCTATGTTGCAAAAGAGAAGTAGTTGCATTTGCTACAATCCATGAAAGTGATCCAAATTCTATTTGTCACTTTAGAAGACTTGGCGAAGATAAGGTGGCGGTTATCGTATCAAGGATTTTTAGTGCACATGTTGAGCTAAAGCATAAGTGTGGGGATATGGAAATCCTTGGAGATATTATGCCCTATAATACTTCCAACAAAGCATTTATTGCATGGGACAGAGATGAGACTTATCCAACACATGTCATCAGGAATACAAAGTGCATATCTTTGGATTTTAGAGTGGGAGATATTTTACAAATGTTATCATTTGCAAATAAGAATGTAGCAAAAGGTCAAGTCTTGGGATTTGAACAAGTGGAACACTGGACATTTGCGCAGATGAGAATTCAAAAAGTTACTGATGATGGTATGGATGATAACTAAATGTCATTGGATGGTCCCTACTATGAGGTAGGTAAGGATTTGAGATGGAGCATGCAATTTTTAAAGATTGGAAAGACTCGGCATGTGGTTTTTAATGATAAACATAATGTATACTACAACATCAAAGAATTGAAAGATTATGCCAATGTACCAAGCTCTATTCCTTCAGAGATGGATGATTCCAATGCACTCAACTATAGCACTGACGTCTTATCAGAAGTTGATGAGTTCATTGGTACTGAGAAAGAAAAATATTTCACAAGTGATGCCTTATCCGGGGTGGATGAGTTCATGCACATTGAGAACTTGGTCAAAGATGTCAAAAGTGATATATTTTCAAGCATGGATGGCTTCATGGATACTGATAAAGTTCTTGGAGTCAAAGCAAGTAGCTATGGAATTATGGAAATCATGCACGATAGTATAATGAGTGATGTTCTCTCTGGAGTAGAGGAGTTTCAAGACTATGGAGTTATGAAATCCATAGAAAGTGCATTAATGAGTGATGTTCTCTCAGGAATAGATGAGTTTGAAGATCATTCTGGACACTCTATCACCACTAACTATGGAGTTATGAAATCCATAGAAAGTGCATCAATGAGTGATGTTCTCTCAGGAATAGATGAGTTTGAAGATCATTCTGGACACTCTAATGCCATTGTGATAAGTGGTTCTACGATTGTATCAAAAGTAGGGATGAGATCAACAAAGGACTATTCGGTATTTGACTTTGATTGTGAAATAGTTAATGTTACAAATGGTTTGACAAATGTATCAAAAGCAAGGATGACATCAACAAAGGAATATTCAGTATTTGACTGTCAGAGTGATAAGATCAAGGATGTAACATCTCATGAAAACAACGTGGCAAATAAATCTTACAAGGAGAACTACACAAATCCAAATAAGAATGTACAAAAGGTCCCAAAATGGACATATAGATGCATGAAAAGACAATGAGTCCAGGCAGATCCAGAAAAGCAACCAAAGAGAATAAGAGTAATGAATGAAGATGTTATGCTAAAAGCAATGCGATCTACATGCTGTAAGCGTATATGTATGCGATCCATTAACTTACATGACACCAAGGGTTGTAGAGAACATGTTTGGCAAAGAAAAGGAAGCAAAAGAAATGAATACCTACTCACGAGATTGTCTTGCTTTCTTGTAAATGATAAGAGAAGGCGAAGTTCAGGACAACAGATAAGGCCTCTTATAAATGAAAAAAGTATTTGCAATAATGCATATCGCATTATTACAGGATTATCACATGGCACATATTGGAATTTGGCTAATAAAGCAAAGTATGGAGTTAAATTTAACATTCATGGAAACATAGGAAGGCCCAAAACAAGAGCCTCAACAGTTGCATCAACAGCAATTTTGAAAGATTACATTTATGAAAATGCTTTACCACAACCCCATCTATCAGAAATGCATCTTTCGATTGGTTTGACCAAAAAAGAAGTATTTAACTCTATTGGAGAAACACAGAGGCAAAGAGGGCATGCACCGACATCTTTTCATACTTTGTATACTCTTTGGGAAAAAAGCTTTGGACAAAAATCCCAAAGAGGCAAAAAATGTCAAAGTGCAACGACTGTGATGATCTAAAGCAAGCACTTGAGAGTGCAACATCTCCAAAACAAAAAGAAACTTACAAAAAAAGGAGAGAATTTCATCATGGACTTGTTCAACATTCTAGAATAAAATATGCATTTTGGAAGGAGCAAGCTATTTCTCACCCAAATGAGTACATGTGCATTATTGTAGATGGTATGGATCAAAATACAACAACATTACCTCGATTCGTTAACACTCCACCTAAGCTACAAGGAAAATACTTTTTAAAGACACATCTATGTGGAGTGTTAGTGCACGGATTTAAGTTTTTTACAGACATATGGATTGATTCCTTGCATCTACATGATAGCAATCAAGTTGTAACATCCGTTATGAAGGCAATTCACAATGTACATGTAGAAAAAGGTCACCTACCAGCAACTTTGAGAGTACAAGCAAACAATTGCAGACGAGAGAATAAGAATGTACTATTCTTTGCATTTTGCTCAATGCTAATCGCTCATAGAATCTTCAATGAGATTGAAGTTGGGTTTATGTTGGTTGGGCACACACATGAGGATATCGATCAGGTATTTAGCACGGTTTCAAGAGAACTAAAACACAAGGACATGGAGACGATGGATGACTTGATAAGAAAATGTAGGAGGCAAGTTGGTGGCCGTAAGGAAGGAACAATAAGCTCAATGGTTGAGAGGATGTATGATAGGAAGAGCTTTATTCTACCTTTCATACAAAAAGGTGGTGATGCCCTAATAGGACATAGCGCTCCACACTATTTTCGCTTTTTCTTAAAGGATGAAAAACCAGTGATGCAATGGCAACACTATTCTCTTGATAAAAATGGGAACTTGAAGAACCTCACTCTCTCTTAACTTCAATCCCGAGCAAAGAAATGCATCCAACATGGGCTCCTATAAAAGAATTTAGCAAGAAATCCAAAGGTGAAATAGAAGGCTTAAAAGCTTTTATTACATACAAAGAGGAAATGCTCCGAAGATTTCCTGATTGGAAGCCCTCTTGGAAGGAACACACTACTATTGTAATTAGCAAGACCTACCAATTGATAAAGGACCTTGCAAAAATGTGAGAAGATGATATTAAGGCAGAACGGCCTTTATTTTGGCCAAATGTTGGTAATGACTTGCGTCCAGCATGTGGTCTCTTTGAAAATGAGTTTGAATCGTTGCTCCCACATCCATATTGTGGACCCAAGATGAGAGAGTTTATGCCACAAATAGACATAGATGTCCATTGTTTTGTTGCAGTTCGACCATCGGATGATGAACATGAGAACGTGAAGTTTTGGGTTGCAAAAGTAGTTGACATGAGCATGGATGACCGGGGGAGAGCTACAACATTTACAGCGGTATGGTATGAGCCAAGGGGTAGGAAGGAGAACCAAGATAACAGTACATTGTATAGTAGTTGTCTGAAAAAGGAATGGGTCCCAAACCATGATGCAATTTCAAGACTTTCCACAGAGACAGTCATAGTATCCTAGAAATCAAGGTCAAAGAAAACAAAGAAGCACATGGGGTATGATGTAGAAGACAAAATAAAATTATCGCAACCAATTATTATGCACATTACAGAGTTCATAAAGATGCTCGCCCAGGAGGAAGTAGAAGGAGATAGTGCAAATGAAGAATGCCCATGATAACACCATTCAAATATCGAGAAAGAGTGAAGGTGGTGGTGGTAGTCAGATGAGAGTGAATGAAGATGGCACCCAAGCGACAAGTGATGACAAAAAGGACATCCTGAACAAGCAAATGTTTGGATCGCTCATTTCTGTGATCATGATAGAAAAGGACATTCAAACAAGCAAATGTTTGGATCGCCCATTTGTACTAAAGTCATTGTAAAGGAAAAATTAAATTATTGAAAAGGCCACAGGAGATCCTTTGTACAAAGACTCATCCAGAGCAATATTTGTTGTAAAACTTATGATATGATAATGTAAAATTGCAAGCATAGCTATTGCTATTTTTTGGAGTATAAAAGAGGCTTCCATCATGTCTCATGTCTATATAAACCTTTTAATTTCTTGAATATTCAAGAGTGTTATAGTTTTCTGCATTGAAAGTAAAAAGAGTCTTACAGGTCTCTTATGTATACATTTTTAAAATGTTGTGAATCCTTAATAGCATGGTTTTTCATGGATTTAAACTAATAACTCAGATTTTTTATTTTAAGAATATGATTCTTATAAACAAGAAATACAAATTTAGGATTTAATAGTAGTTTTTGCATTATTTGTACAACATTGTAGAGAGATATTTTGAAATGTATTATGTGAAAATGACAGTGCCAGAAAGTAAACTTTTGATTCTCGAACGACAGTTTCATAAAGTAAACTTTTCATTTGGGAAGGATTTTAAGAAATAGTCCAAAAGTAGACATATGAGTCCAAAATTAATGAAATAAGTGTTACAAGAGGATGTACTTTCTTCTATAAAAGTAGGTCACTATCAAAGTAATGTAATATGATCCAAGTTGTCAAGCCTCTATATGAATACAAGTTAATCTATCTTGTAGCCTAATTGTGTTGATACTATGCTTCTAGATTTAGCTCTTCATCATGCCGGTAGTTAGGTTTCATCCTCCTTAGATTAGTGTTGTATTAGAGTTGATTTCCTTGTCATTAGGAGAGCTCAATCCCACATTGTGATGCATAGGGATGTTTTGCCCACAATGCGAGCCTAAAATTGTTGGTAAGGATACTAGGGTGAGAGTCCTTTTGGGGGATAGAAGCAAACACAAAACATTGGCATGTGTCAAATTTCACTTCATCAATATATTGAGAATCTTGTGTCTATGTCAAATACTCTCTAGATGACCAACAAGATGGGTTACATGCAACACAATCCCAAAAGCCTTGCCATAAATACCATAGCCAATGATTAATTTGGGCATAGCTGTGGATGTAGGACTTTGGCTTGGACTACATGCCACTCAATAAACTTTTAGATAATCCCATGTTTGTGTGGAAATCTTCCCTAGATGAATTCAAAAATGTTTTCCTGCAATGTGGGCCTAAAAGCCTTGATACAAACACTATGTCCATGGTACTATTTGGGCAAATTTGTAGATGTAGAACTCTAGTCTTTGTCAAATACCACTCGGTTGGCATTTAGAAATTTTTGTTTCTGCATCAAAAGACTCTCCAAATGTACATGGATATGTTTTTCTTGCTCTTTTCCTTCTACAATGGGGGCTCAAAAGCCTTCATAAAGATACTGCATATTGAGTATTCTATTTGGGAATAGCCATGGATGTAGACATTTAAATTTCGTCCAATACCACTCAATTGGCACTTCAAATTATGGGTGTTCTTTAAAAGACTCTCTAGATGAATGCAAAATTATTTGTGTACAACATGGGCCCACAACCTTCTTGCTAAAGATATCGTCGACGATGAGAGTTCTATTTGGGTATAGCTGGAAGATGCAAAGCTTTGGCCTCTATAAATACCCTTGGATCAACATTTAAAGAATCCTATGTTTTCAAGTCTCTTTAGGTGAACAAGAGATTCTGAATGCTTTGCATGCAACATGGGCCTGAAACCTTCTTTAAGATACTACGGCAAGAGTTCTATTTGGTCATAGCTATCAATATCTTTGACTTCTATTTGGGCATATCAATACCCCTAGATCAGCATTTAAAGAATCCTCCACTATTTTCAAGACTCTTTAGATGAACTCAAGAATGCCTTGCATGCAACGTGGCCCCAAAAACCTTGTAAATGATACTAAGGCAAGGTTCTATTTGGTCATAGCTATCAATATCTTTATTTCTATTTGGGCATAGCAAAAGTCTAGCATGTGTCAAATATATCAAATCCTGTGTTTACATTGGAAGAATATAATGTGGGCTGTGTTAAAGGTATTGTTGCACGAGTTCTATTTGGCCATAGCTATTGATATCTTTGATTTCTATTTAGGTATGGAAAAACTTTGCGATGTGTCAAATATAACTCCATTGGAATTTCAAGAATCTTATGTTTGCATTGAAAGAATCTCCAGATGTACGAAAAGGTGGGTCGAATGCAAATCGGGCCCAAAATCCTTGCTACACATACTGGGGCTAAAATTTTGTGAATCCTTTGTTTGGATTAAAATACTCTCTAGATGTACAGCAAGATGGGTCAGGTACATTCTGGTCCCAAAATCCTTGCTACAGCTACTATGGCTAACAAAAATGATGTTTTCATGCTAGTTTTGTTAAGAAGTGAAACTTTTATGTTGGTGTCAAAAGTTTGTATGCCCTAATAAAAATAAATGTTTGAAACATTTGCCAGGATTTGAAACTTTTATTTGAAAAGTTTTGAAGTTTCGCTAAGACTTACATCAAATCTTGGCGAAGTTTATCGTGCTAGTTTTTTAAGTTTCACATTATTGATAGAATATAGTACACTTTTGTATATTTTTAATATACCTTCGATAAAAACATCCATGATGGCTAGGTTTGATTTGAGCATATTAACAACAAATGCAAAGGTTGGGCCTCACTTGCTCAAAATCTAGAGAAATACCATGTTTGCATTGAAAGACTCCCTACATGAAACTGTTTTGCATGCAACACATGCACAAAAGCCTTGCTAATAATATTGCAATCAAAGTTTTATTTGGGTGTAGCTACGGATGTAGAACTCTAGCATGGATCAAATACCACTCGATCAATATTTAGAGAATCCCATGTTTTTTTTTTTTGAAAAAATTCTCTAGATGAACGAAAAGATGGGTTTGGTCAATGTGGGTCCAAAAGCCTTGCTAAAAATATAATGTCTAGAGTTTAATGGCCATAGGTGTGGATGCAAAACTTTGGCATGTATCAACTACTAGTCGATTGACATTTTGAGAATCCCATTTTTGCATCAAAAGACTCTCTAGATGAATGTGTAAATGTTTTCTTTATAGCACGGGCTAAAAAGCCTTGCTAAAGATACTGTGACCAGATTTCTATTCGAGCACAGCCATAAATACAAAACTCTAGCCTAGGACAAATATCACGTGATCAACATTTCAAGAATCTAGTGTGGAAAGACTCTCTAAAAAAATGAGATGGGATGGGCCAAAACATATACTGCAAAGTATTTTAATCTCCATAACCACATATTTAGAACTGTGGCATGTATCAAAAACCCCTCTATCAACATTTAGAGAACCCCATCTTTGCATCAAAAGACATATAAGTGAATGAACGCAAGAAGGGTCTAAAAGAATTACTTGAGTTATTGCGGCTAGAGTTCTATTTGATCCTAGCCATAGATGCAATGACTCGCACGTGACAAATATCACTCCATCAAAATATCTAGAATCTCGTGCTTGCATCAAGCTTGCATTGAAAGGCTCTCTCACTGAATCACGAGCTGAATTTGTTGAGGAACCATCTCAACTTCGTGTGAATAGCACTAATCCAATAGAGTGCTATAAAGGAAAGGGTTAGATGCCCTATCCCTATCCCTAACCCTAAAAGGGTTTGTTTATATTCTACATTTTCACTAAATCTAGTGTACAGTTAGTCATTTGTGGTGTGCTTTCTAGTTCTGCCCTCTCTCCTCATCTCCACTCTTCTCCTCTCCCCTCTTCATATTTTGTCAGGGTTGGGTGTAACGCTTTCCCCAAGGCCTTGCTACAAATATCGCAATGAGTGCTTAATTTAGGTATAACCATAGAATCAAAACTCTGGTCTTTATAAAGTACCACTCCTTCAGAATTAAGATAACCCCATGTTTGTGTGGAAAGACAATACAAATGAATGTAGAAATGTGCCTACAGCATAGGCCTAAATATCAAGCTCAACCCTTGATGTATCGCCTTGGTGATTGTCATCTATGTCATCAACATGGTTGGTTTCTAGTCATAGCATAGTTAGATTTTGCCACGTATGTCACGGTTTGGGTTCAGACTATGGACCATGTGTTTTAGGGTTAGCAATATAGGATATACCCTTCCTCTCATGTATTGTTGCTATGTGCTACTTTCAAGTAAGTGAAGATAGGCTTTAGCCTTCACATCTTGTGTCCTTCCCCTTGGTCTATTGTAAAGAAATCTACAAGCGAGTCTTCTCCCTCCCTCTTGCAATCTTTACGATACCCAGTGTCATTCGTTTTTGTTTCTTGTCTTTCATTATAACATTTAGATGGTGACCCTTAGGAACCCTCATGGACTTGATCATGGACCTCATGAACCTTGTGTATCATCCAAAAACTTGATCATGAACCCTCATGAACCTCATGATAAATTTGTTTTCTTTGATCATAATGGTCTTGAGAGGGAAAATTGATCATTATTCATGGCAATGAATTTCAACCTTGTCATGGTATCACATAGCTCAAGAGAAAATAAAGAGGCATTAGGCATAAAAATTTATTTCAAATAAGAGCCAAAAAATAGAGACATATTATGCCCATGCTACATTGATTTCATTTATCTTTGTAAGTTTTAAATATGCCTCTGCATGTATGCTCATGAATATGCCTCTATATGTGTGCTTGAGCCGGTTGTTATCTCAACATATTATTGTTGGCTTTGACTCATCAAAGTAATCTGTGTAGATTTTAGCTCAATCTTATGTATGTTGTTGTTTTAGGTCATACAAATTGCTCATTATAGTAGTAGACAAAACATTTGAGTCGCACAGCTTCATAGCAAGTCGCTCTTTTATCATTTAGCATTACGTTTTGAAAGGTATTATCTTCTTCCTTTAAATTTTGGATCCATTTGAGCCAGGTATAGCATGCGTGTTGTGTGCACCATCCTCTTAACATAACTTGATAGGACGTTGCCAATTATTTTTTCATGAACTTTTTGCATGAAAATTTGGAGATGATGGGTGAGGAGGATGACTAGGATGTGGCTATGGTCAAACATGATGATGGAAATCAATAGAGAACCCCCAACATTGGTGACAGCAACTTTGCAACTGTGTTAGGCACCCCCAAGGTTACTATAGCTAAGAGGTGGGCAGACGAACATTGTGATGCGACTAAACAAGCTTAGATTGATAAGTCCAAATATTGAGTACTTGAACATCACACGAGTGGAGGACACAGAATCTGTACCTTCTCCTAAGAAGATTGAGACAACCAAGAAGGTCACTTTGTAGAACTACTAAAAGGAGTTTTGTCACCTTTGCCATCAAAACGTGCAGGGAAGAGGACTTGCCTTCACAGTAATAGAATTTTTGAAGATTCACCAAAGGAACCAGTGGGTTATGAGCAGACTACATGAAGTAACATAGGAGTTGAGCCAATAGTCCAAGGGTGTAATGTGCTAAGTTATGGTCTATTGAGCCCTTGTGTGCTTTGAGACGAATTGATTATGAGGGAGAAGTTATAAATTTGAGTGTTTACTCTCTATTAAGGTCATTTTCATAGATGTATTAGTCTTTTATGTGAATTATTGTTGAGAAGGATATCCTCCTTTTGCTCCAATGACCTTGAGCATCTACCTAAACTACTTACTAGCATCTATAAGACTTGCAATAAAGCTACAAGCATTCTCAATCTAGATAGCAAGCAAGACAAGTGTAGAGAAGCACTATTGTAACCAACAACATTCAAAAGCAAAGTCTACTCTATAACAATGGCTAATCATATGCTACTTTGACACATCTCAAAATTGAGTCACGGCCTTTGAACATACAAGGCATGGAGGTTAAGAGCACAATAATAAGGTGCAAAAGGCTTCAACCAGCAAGCAACGGCAAACCAAAAAAAAGGCCACAAACAATAGTAGCCATGAGACTCTCAATGAAGACTTTGATAGACAACACTCTGCTAGCAAGAGTTAGATCGAACCCAACCACATTTCAAATAGACTCAAGACAGCATGGAATACAATGAGGAAAAAAGTAAGAGAATTCAAAGCAAAGGCACGTCAAAAATATCACCCAACTAGGATGCGACATTTACAACACAAGCACAAGCAATGTTAACACAGTAGTGGTAGACAAGGATGGCTCTATGCGAAACAAACAAGTCTTATATGCAAGAATAACAACATGACACATGCATGACCACACGAGGCCTTTCAAAGCGATACCCAAGAAACAAGCTACAAGAAAGGACTGGACACCATAGCAACTAAAGACCAACTACTACACTATGGCAAGTAGAGACAAAAAATGCTAACAGCACAGACACTATAATTAATAATACAATGGCATTCGAGATCTCAAAGAAGCAAAGAACAAACACAAAGCAAAGTATCTGCCAACAACATATGTATATGTATATGTATATGTATATGTATATGTATATGTATATGTATATGTATATGTATATGTATATGTATGTGTATATGTATATGTATGTGTGTATGTATGTATCTATGTATGTATGTATGCATGTATGTAGAAGCTTCAACGGCAACAAGCTCAACAAACACAAGTGACCAACATCCATGAAAGATGGCCTCAATCAACATGACCTTAAAGCTGGCATTTTCATTATCAACTTCATCTTACAACCACCACCCAACATGGACAACCTTCTCCATTCCTGCAAACCTTCTTCATAGACTTAGGGCCACATAGCAATGCTACATGGCAGATAGGTCTGGATAGAGTTAGGTTAGGTTAGTGCCACATCAACACTATACAATCACCAAGTGCCAAATCAATAATACACATGGTAGTGCCACATCACCAGTAGCCACATTATCTACCATATCATCGAACCATGTTATCATGTGCCATACATGCACACTTTTGTAAGCAACATGTAGACACACAATGCCACATCATCATTTTTTACCACCTCCTTAGACAAAGTTTGGTAAATTTTAACTTTTGATCCTTAAGGAATTTTTAAATGGCCGTAGCTTTTGATCCTTAAGGAATTTTACAATGCAAAAATGCTCAACAAATCATGCTCTATGTGTTGAGCACATAAAACTTAAGTTTGATTTTTCCTTCATCGAGACCACATCTTGATTCCTTGTAGCCTCTTCAAACCAACACATAAAATCAATGAAGATAAAATCTTTTGATGCATATCAACGTGTAGTCTAGGTGTAGAATAGCACACAACCTTAGAGGAGATACAGCTCCAACAAGTCGAATGATCCATTGCTTGAACCATCCGATTAGTTCCCACCCTGTCAATCCATTCTATTTATATCATCAATATTTACCTAAATCACCCAATTAGTTCCCACCCACTGATGTCATTCCATTCGATTCTCTCATCATTCATACATCCGTCATCAGCTCACTACTTTCACAATGGTTGGGCAATTCATGACATCAATGATACACTTAACAAACTAATCTCTCTCTTGGATTTAAGACAATTCCACACATGCTTACACATGCTATAAAGTCACATTTATTGACTATTTTTTGGCATTGATTCTCGCACACACACATCAACCTTGTACAACCTCTTGGTTTTTTTGACACACTGTTGTCATCATTTTACTATCTTTGACACACAAGTCTTCCATCATGACTTGGCTCACCCATTTCCTAGGCCACAAAAGACTTTTTTCCCCCGAAAAAAAATGACCACAAAACACTTTTCTTTGAGAGAAAGTATTACATATTGATAGGTTTAGATAAGACCCATAGTATAGCAACTCAGACCATAAGCCCTATAGTGGCATCTCACGGTGTTCTTATAAGTACACTCTTGACAAAGAGATGGGTTAATCTCTATCACAGAGCACCAAACAATCTCTAACATGGAGCTATTCATAATTAAAGTCAAATCATTTTGATGATATAACATTCATGACTCCGGATGATATCCATGGGTGAAAAGAGAACCTACTTTGACCTTTTGTTGTTGCCAAAGGATATGTAGCAATATACATTTTGGATTTGCACCTCATAAGTCTCGAGAAAATGGACACAAATATACCACAACCTAACATGGATTCAGCCTCCACCTAAAATTGAGCTTGTAACAGCATCCCATATTTGTTGACTTTGATTGAATTAGCAATAAATGTTTTTTCTCATTTGAACAGATTACTTAATTACTCTTAATGTAGCATCTAATATTTATGATAATGGTGTCTTGGTTTTAAGTACTCTTTGATTATCATCCATGGCCATGTAATTTTTACAAAACCAGATACATTTACTTGTTATTTTATATTTAGAAGAAATAAATCATGCAAAAAAGGGATTTTAATTGCATTGTGCTTTCTATTGCTTTTGCATTGTTTACAGGTTCTAAGTGAAGGTACACATACAAGCCATGGATGTAATAGATAAAACCTTAAACGTGCATGGTTTTCAATGATCCCCAAACTTCAAATATGTTCCTGGTGATTGTTTATTTGATAGTTTCAGCTTCCTCATGGATTTTAAGTACTCTTCTCTAAATATACGTGAGATCATAATTGATAGTTTTTTGAGTGACCTTAAAAACAAAAACCATGATGCAAAAACTTGCTGTCGCATTTTTTTAGCATCAGAGATACTCCCAACTATACATGGAATATATACAAGAGAAGAATACTTTCATCGTATACGATTACCAACTTCAGCAAATGGGCTATGGGGTGACCATTTTTGCATTTATTGGTTGGCAACATGCTTTAATTGTTCAATTACACTTTGATCTTCAACTTGTATAATACCATACATCACATATGTTGATAAATCCCATACACATTCTTTCCATATTTTATATGATGACCAACCAGAACATGTAGGGAATTTTGAACCATTACTAACAAGCCCGAGACATCCTATACAAGCAATAATTGAACATCAAAGCACAACACAACTAGACATAGAATTAATCAAACACAATCTACAAAGAATGTAGGGTTGCGATTACACACACATAAATTCTCTTTTTGATTGTATTTCTTATTTGCTTAGGGAACACATTACTTCTCAAGAAGTACGTCTCAAAGCCATAGAGAGGCTACAGTATGCGAACCAATATTCGCATGCAACCATGTTACAAATCACACAATCCTATTTTAATCAAGGGCTTATCTTTAAGCCACATAACATCTATACCATAGAAGAATACTGAGTTAATATGCGTAAAAGCATCGCAGATGGTGGTCTGAAAGGTGATTTTCTTATATTACATTGGATAGTCGTGTGGGTTTAAAAAAACATAATACTTTGGTCACGTAAAACAGGCGAACCATTTCTTAAAACCAATATAGGAAATTATGTGGAGGAAATGCATTTAGCTTACTATGACATACAATACAATAACAGATACTATGAACCAATAATTGCACACAAAAAAAGGAGAGCAATTAGAAAGTTTTGACCCTGGAAAGAGTAAAAAAGCACAATCTAAAAACAAAGCTCCACAAAACTATGACAATATAACATCATTCCAGAATATAGATACAAATATTTCAAAATTAGATAGCATATTATATGAAAGAAAATTAATTAGAGTACTAAATTACACGTATAGCGCATAGGAGATTGTCTTTTTAATAGTATCTCTTACGTATTAAAATTCCAATACACAAGCCAGGAAATACGAAATAAAGCTACATTAAGATTAAAGGAAGAGCTCATTCAAAACACACCGCTTGCATTAGAAACTATGCAAGCACACTTGACACATGATTACTTGAGAACAGTACACAACATTGATACTATTAAACAATATTTGTTCGACATAGCTACAAATGCTACTAAAAGAGGACTATGGGGTGACTCTATAATATTATGCTAGATTGCACAAGCACTTGATATAAATATTGTTGTTTGGTCAAACTCAACCACCCGATCATTTTTGGAGTACAAATACTCTTAAAACAACTATACATGCAATCTTGTATATTACGACGTCGTCCAAAATAACGGTCACTATGAACCTATCATCCAACTAGACACCATACAAGAATACCATGGTCTTAAAATTCCTGAGGAAAGAACCAAGCCACCTACTGCATCAAAGAATAGTGGAAAACAAACTTAGCATAAACAGACATGTGTACCATGGACCAATGACCTTGACAATGAATTAATTTCTTTAACGCAACAAAATCAACAATTATCTAAGTTGCATGTATGCTCATTGTTTTTTAATAACCACCCATACTTAAATATATCACCCTATTCTGTAATTCAACACTTACACTACATACTTAGAAAAGGCAAAACTCAAACTCTAGAACAAAACAACATGCACCAACAGTGTCCCAAGAAAATTGAGCCTTCTCTTAACGCTTGTTGTGATGTTGATGAACATGCCATTGTAATCTACCTAAAGAAGATTTTCGAAACTCCTATACATGCTTACTTTTATTGTAAATGATTGTTCTTCTCTTTCCAACTAAAAGTGCATTGTTCAAAAGAAATAAACTTTCTTGAGCAGGAATTAGAAATGGGAATAACATGTAGTGAAAAACAAAATGCAAGAGTTTGCAATGAATGCTACAAGCATATAAAAAATTAAAATATACCAAAATTCACATCACCAGATTTTATTCAAATGCAAACAAAAGTGCCAAAAATTTTAATGTTGGCCAAGCTAGAAGAACGACTAGTTACTCCTCAAAATACATTTGCTCAAATACATGAATTTTTAAACTATGGGCAATACTTATTAAAAGGAAGTATTATCAATGTACTTGCAAATACCAATGCCATACAAACCGTACTTCCACGGACACTAGATGATAAGATGACAATAGTTATAGCAATAAATCGTAAACTAGAGTACAAATCAATTTATACGAGTGGATATATTCAACCATATAATGTAATAAATTGTTTACATATACTTACGCAGACATTGCTATATAAAAAGTAAAAAGTCAAAGTCTCCAGTATATGGATGTTGCAATTTTGTTTATACTATGAGATGGACCAACCAACTCAAGAAAGCGACCCCCAGCAAGGTAACAATACTATTGAAAGCTTTGCTGAAGAAGCTGTTGATACTTATACAGATACACTTGTACATAGTTTCACAGACTCGAGTGAAATTTTTAACACTGCAACCAACGTTATAACAATAGCACCTTCACAAGGATGCTATCCACTTGGATTTTTTAAAGATAAAGACTGTGAAGAATTAAACTTCCCTAAATTATTATTTAGCAATGAAAGAGAAACTATTAGAAAAGAAAAACTTAGCTACCAAAAAATAGCACAGTGGGAAGCAACAAACCAAGACCAACGATTTGCTACACATATTACTAACATATTTTTCAAAGCAGTCAAAGGCATGATCTAGCAAATTGCATCATCATCTTGGGTACGGCTTTGGAAAGGAAAACTCGAAAATAGAATCCTTCGTGCACGTGACGTTAAAACTAAAACAAACCTCGATCAGATATTACATTCAGACATAGGCTACCGTGACTTGTAAAGGTTACACATGTCACCAGATTACCTTGAACAACTGTGGAAAATTTTGTTCACTATGATACGCCAACTTGGACCGCCTATCTTTTTTGTAACATACAATAGTGGAGAACGCCATTGAGGACCGTTGAAACAAGCTTTACAGATACTAGCAGAAGACAACAGCACTCAAGATACTAGCAAAGCTAATTTGTGCAAATTGATCAAAGAAGATCCTGTCACATGTGCACATTATTACTCGCATAAAACTGCTGCATTTAGAAATCTCTTGAAACACTCCATACACATATATGATGAAATCAAAGATTTCTTCTTCGTGACAAAATTCCAATCACGTGGGAGTGAGCATGAACACAGTTTACTATGGATAAACTTTGCACCTACATACAATCAAACAAACAATTATGAAATCATTAAGTTTGTAGATAAGTACATTTCATGTGATGAAGAACTTATTGATGAGGAAATAAGGAACATACAAACCCATTCTCACACACATACATGTAGGGAAAAAAATTTTAAAAATTGTAGATTCAATTTTCCTCAACCACTAATGAAAGAACCATAATTCTAGTACCCAATGAAAATATAGATCCGAAACATATTGAGAAAGCAGAAGAAATGTATCAATTCTTTGAAGCATACACTGAAGAGAGTAAAATCAAGACCTTCGAAGATTTTTTGACCACTTTACACTTAACATATAAACACTCAATTTCCACAACATTAGAACATCCCAAGAGTGTTTTTAAAATGTAGTTTGGTAAATATACGCACTAATCCTTTTACACCGCAACTTATAAACCTATGGAGATCAAACATGGACACTCAATATATTTTAGAGCCATATGAAGCTGCGTCATATTGTACATCATACCTCACAACATGTGATAATACAATAACAAAAACATTCAAAAATATTATAGAAAAATGTAAGCGCCAGCATAGTGATGCCGGTACACATATTAAACAACTTGGGTCAGCATTGCTAAACATGCAACAAATGTATGCGCAACAAGTAGTTTTCTTGATATTGTCATTACCATTGCATCATGCCTCTAAAGCATTCCAGTTTATCAACACAATGCCTCGACAAAATCGAGTTTTCATACTAAAACACAATTACCAACTTCAAGCTTTAAGTGACGATTCCACAGTAATAATGTGCACATCCATTATAGAAAAATACAAAATGCATCCTTTTGCACTTTGAAGATTTCAGCCTATCCGAGATTGCAGCATCTTATAACTACATTGAAAATTTTAGAAAGAGGAGAAAAGATAGAATTATAAGATCAATAAAATACAATAAACACCTTGATCTTGAAAACTACCATAGAGAGATGCTCCTACTACATGTACCTTTTCGAGAAAATGAAGAAAGCTTAAAAGCTTCATACGAAACATGGGAAGGGCATGGGAAGAGGCATACAATCTCGACATTGATAATATAATAAATACTGCAAAAGAATACACATATGCTTATTGCAACAATGATGAATCTAGCTGGGCTAACTTCAAAGAAACTGCTGAGCAATTATCAAAAGACAACGAGGATTTTATAAGCACGACGACAACGAGACTTCTTGAAGATAGCATCTAGTTAACCAACACTGCAAATGTTGAGCTATATAGCTTGACTTATGAAGAAAATAACAACAATTGTAAACAAAACACTCAATCATATCACTTATAAACACCAAAAGGAGTTGCTTTATCCTCATATGAATACTATGGACAAATACGTTAGCTAAATCTAGAACAGCGTCAAATTTTTTATGACATTGCATTCAAGTTAACGTACCAAGAAGAATAATAAATATGTGCATTCATCACGGGGGGGGGGGGGGGGGGGGGCTGGTATTGGAAAAACAACTATCTTGAGGGTGCTCGTTGAGTTCTTAACAAGAAATTTTAATTCTAATAAACATGCCGATCCATTGAAACTGAAAGCCATGAAACTAGCATACACTGGTAGAGCTACATTTTATATAGGTGGGATGACAATACACTCTGCTCTATGGGTCCTCGTAAACTAAAAAGAAAAAACACAAATACCAGATGAACGACTAGATACACTCACAAAAGCATACTCCAAGAAGTACAAGCAATAGTTGTAGATGAAATATCCTTGATAGGTGCACGAATGCTCACAATACTAGACAAACGTTTACACACAATCAAACATGTACAACATCTACCATTTGGAGGATTGCATGTTTGCTTCTTCGGTGACTTATATCAAGCATCCCCGTGCATGACAAGTGGATATTCGTACAGCAAGGTATACTACCTACAAACATCTGGACATAAAATTTTAAATACTATGAACTCTCACAACTTTATGTGCCAAACTAATATTGAGTTTATAAACATTCTAAACAACTTTCAGAAAAACAAGCAAACACAGCAAGCGATTGATGCCAAAAATTGAGCATGTTTTCATAAACCCTAAAAGACTTGACAATACCACACTTATTCTGTACCCAAAAAGCTACAAATCAACACAGTAACATCGTTTTCCAAAAAACACCCCGGCAAGTCTACGTTTTTAAAGCAAAAGACTTTCGCAGCACTCGTTCCAAAAGAAACATAACATTACCAGATAATCCAAATAAAACAGCCGGCAAGCATTCAACACTTGAGCTGGAGTCATCAATGCTAGTGGAACTTTGTGCAGGACATTATGACACATCAAATGGATTGGTAAATGGAGCAAATGGCTACTTTTGCACAACAACAATAAACATTGATAATCTAATAATTTGGATACAATTTCTCCAACCAAATGTAGGGGTAAAAACAAGAGCTCAAAATGCAAGCTTATACACAAATGGAAGACAACATAATTGGACATTCATA
The DNA here is from genome assembly GCF_047967505.1 of Dipteris shenzhenensis. Taxonomy (NCBI): domain Eukaryota; kingdom Viridiplantae; phylum Streptophyta; class Polypodiopsida; order Gleicheniales; family Dipteridaceae; genus Dipteris; species Dipteris shenzhenensis. Next base: position 37,310,603 of record NC_141617.1, read on the forward strand.
TTTCCTATCTCAAAAGATGTACAAATAGGGCACAACATCACAAATAAAGTAACAAGAAAACAATTCCCAATACAACGTGCTACAGCTCGAACAATATATCGTTCACAGGGATTAACTCTAGAACAAGTAGTTTTCTTCCCCAAAAATGTTCATAGACATGGTCTGATAACTTTAAACTTCCACGTAGATAGCATCGTTGAATAACAATCTACACGACTATTGACAGAATCCCCATGGCAATTTTCAATCTTACGAAAACAAGATTTACATGTAACCCACCATACTATAATGACACTAAACACTCGTTCCTTACCACCAACACATGCAAATGACCTAAATACGCACTACTATATAGAATACAATCATGTTATTTGTTTGATAGAAGTCAACACACAGCAGCTAGCCACATATTTTTCAAGCGAAAAATATAAATCAATCACAGCTCCTAGCAGATATGCAACGACACTTCTATATGATAAGAAATGCAATTTGACATAGCCAAAGACACAAACAACAAATGATTATGACATAATTGAAGCAAAATTAGGCACTAACATAGGCTCGTCCCTTTATATCATAGCAATTTATCATTCACCATCTAGTACTACAAACTCTTTGTTAACAATACTTGGCAACAAAATAAAAACAATTCCCAATGCTTTCCCAACATTTATCCTTGCTAACTTCAATATTAATATGTTTGCAAGAAATAAAGAGCGAAGAATGTTTCACTCATTAATGTCTGCAAATAACCTAGTGCTAGTAAATAGCTTACCAACAACACCTCACAAATCCCTCTTAGATCACATATGGACAAATGCACCGCTATCAAAATCAATTATCAACAATATGCCAATCTATTGGTCAGATCATGATGCAGTTATACGATGCAGTTATACTATGTTACAAAATGCCATCACACATGCTTTGATAAAAAATACAAAAAAGCTTGCTACTAGGAAACTTCACACTTAAAAACTAGAAGCTTGAACATGACTTGACTAGATTTCTAGATTACAATATCTCCAGAACATCTTTTATGTACCTCACTTGCTGGGGATACGAACCTATACAACACTGCTTTGATGTCAATGAGTAAGTTACACACAAAGTTATTTCTTTCATGAAATAAATTCACAAATCATGATCCAAGCTTACCGATTCCACTAACCAATTTCCATTCAACTTCTTGATAGGTGATACTGGAGACAAGTTTGCAAGCCAACAAGTAGAATACCAACTACCGCACCGATAATCATTAAAAGTTAATTCAACTTCGTGAGGTGCCTCACATCAACAAAAGCCAATTCAGCCTTGCATCAACATCTACTACAACTACTCCACCATTTCAAGGATAGCATGCCAAAAGCTTCTTGTCAAGCTAGTCAACTTTAAATTCATTGGAATCAAATACAAAGTATCTTACGAGAAACTCTAAATGAGCAAACCTTATAGATAAGAGCATCAATGTAAATGTTTTATCAATGGCATTTATTTAAGACAATTTGAAAGAAGTACTTCTTCAAATGCACAACTTCTTTGATAAAATACAATTTAACTCAAAGGATTTGTTAAGTTTAGACCTCCTTTGTCGACAAATTCTAATAGATTTTCTCCCAAGCTTCCACAACACATTATAGAACATAGTCAATGGGGCAGTGCTTTCGGGCACCCAAATTGTGCCCCCTTGTTTAAGATTCTCTCCTTTCTCGTCTAGTCAACTTTGATAGAAACGCTTTCGAATCCAATAATTATATTTGAACTTATATCAGTCCACACAGCACCAGGATCCTATTTCTCCACAATATATTCTAAAGGGAACCATCCAATCATCGCCAATTTTCTAGATAGAAGTCTTTGAATTATAATCTACTAAGGACAAGGAAGAGGAAATGGGAGAACATGGACAAGCTAGTGATAACATGTACAACGAATGAGATTATGATTACAATCCACCATTGCATGAAAGAAGTTATGAAAAAATGGGTGATACAATAGTCTAGGGAGTTCAAACAAGGGAATAGGGCCTCCAAGGTAGTAGCAATAGCCAAATTAGTATCCAAGTTCTCTGGAACAAAGGATCCTCCTAGATATTTCCAACACTTCCTCCAAAGTCTACAATATAATAGGGATGCATACAAAATAAGGATTCTCTACATGAGTGGCAAGTTTATGGACATTAAAGCAAAGGACAAAATTGACCTTGATACACAATTCAAGAGAACTTCTATTTGAGGTTCCAATCCGATGGTACTAAATAAGACCCCCTAAACCTCTTCCATGCTTTGTGCAACTAAAAAGAGAAGGGAATTAGGGACATGGCTACAAGTCTTAGCAAGAAAATGCTCAAAGAAACCCAATGATTGTAACTTATCTTCTTTAGTGGCTTGATCATGACTTTCTAGGGACCTCCTTGCTTGTAAGAAGGAACTAATTTTGCTTCCTATTGTATAGAGGCTTCATTTAGAATCATTCATCTTTGTGCACGTGGTGATTGCTAGGACCGTAAACAATAACACAATTGTTAGGATTCTTAGTTTGGTGCATGCACTTAAAGCTCTCACTTATGTCAACCATTCATCATACTTTTGCACTTTGGCAAACAGCATGGATAGGCTTATGAGAAAATATTAGCTTAGATTGTCATAGATGTGCAAATAATAAAGGAAGGAAAGTGTGTTTGTGGTGGGCGACTCTCTAATTGCATCTCTTATTTGAAATATTTCACTAAAATGATGCAAACAGGTGAGATGTGCTCAAAGGAGGATGGTGATTATGTTGATGAAAGAGAGATGAAGAGTGTGAGACAGCTAGATGCACAAGAGAAAAAGAAGACCACACAACTGTCAACTAGTTGTAAAGGGAGAGGGAGAGAGTGGGGGGGAAAGGTGAGTACACGAGAAAGAGGACACACACATGTTACCTAATTGTATAGTACATGGAGGTAGCAAAACAATGTGTATGAACCAATAATTGGAATTAGGAACTGTTCTCTCAACCTAGAATGGATTGAAATTTTGAGAAACCAAAAATTAAAAAATGTTAGTACATGTATCATGCTACTACACACTATATAACATTATATACAAGTATGTGGATAATAAGGATTGCTTCCTTTAGTTCCACTTGGTCTACTTGGGACATGTACGTATGACATGTAATCTACTAATTCTTTTAGTGCGCAGATTCTCATGTGAAGATCAATGAGGAAGAACGAATTAGGGTTTTTAAAAAGGTAACATGTGATGCGTGAGATAGGTCCACTTCGCTTATTGAAATTTGACTATGTATCCTTCTCTTCATCCCTTTTATCAAATAAGAGGCATTGCTATCATAACTTAGTATGAGTCTTTCCTCATTATCATGCATCTTAGGCCATGATTTCCTTATAAGCACCTATTTCGGGACTCTAATGAAGGTATATGCAAGGGAGATACTTGATAAGCAAATATGGCCAATTATACGACTTAAAGATGATTAGCTAGTAGAGCATAAAGGGCTTAAGTCCTTCCCCCCTACTAATTTTACAAGGACTAGGCTGTGAGGGAGATCGACTAAAGACTTGAGGCTACTAGAAAAGGCTAAGCTCTTATTGAAGGCCAAGATGTTACTCAAGAATGTTACTCAAATGAGGGGGTCCATGTTGCTTTTATCAGCATGTGCCCTGTCTTAATCTATACAAACTAAATCACAACGCTAAGTTTCTAATGATGTTGGATGTTGATGCTCAAATGAGGAGGCAACGGCTACCTTTGTAAGATATCACCTCTTCTACTTTATACATATTGAGTCAATCTATTAACAACCTGGTTTGTCCTTCAATCTCTTCATTCACACAATCTATAATAGACGATGGAGGAAGCCTGCTGATGATGAAAGACCTAATGGAGAAGGCTGAAACTGCTCTTAAAGGCTAGACTACTGCTGGAGGGTGATGCTAAAATGAGGGGTTAAGGCTGCTACCCCCTTCTGATCTGCACAGGCTGAGTTAGTCTATAAACCTCCTTGTCTTTAAACCTATTCTTTCTCGACAGACTTTAGTCAGTCACAAATCCGGCCGACTTTGTCTATGGATGAGCAAGCCTGTCCCTACTGCCTATAAATAGGCCCTGCTGGTCTCATGAGAACTGTTGCTGCTATTCCAAGTGGACTACCTGCAAGGCATTTATAGGGTGGACTGCTATTGGTGCTGTGCTCCAGCACTTATGAGGGAGCCCTAGATGACCAGGGCTGTAGAGGTCTATGACAGAAAATTAGGCACATGCCATAGCCAGCTTCTCCATAAAACTATCTTTCTATTCTTCATCGAATGCTCCTGTGATGCAATCCAAATCGAAAACACAATCTTCCTCTCTAGTTTGAGGGGCGAGCTTCTAGCTTGTTATACACAGTTTTGCCTTGGGATTGTCATGTTTCCCCCCTCAAAAATCTATGATGCAATCCAAATCAAAAACACACTCTTTCTCTCTATTTTGAGGGACGAGCTTCTAGCTTGTTATACATAGTTTTGCCTTGGGATTGTCATGTTTCCCCCCTAAAAAATCTATGTACACTTCCACCAACCTGAGTCCACAACCATAAAACTCTTTCTATGCTTCATCGGATGCTCCTGTGACGCAATCCAAATCGAAAACACACTCTTCCTTTCTATTTTGAGGGACGAGCTTCTAGCTTGTTATACATAGTTTTGCCTTGGGATGGTCATGTTTCCCCCCTCAAAAATCTATGTACACTTCCACCAACCCAAGTTCAACTCCTTCATACTTGTTCTTTCGCATCAATTGCCTCAATTTTCTTCAGTTTCTCCTGCATGAGCGCACCCGCATAGATGTTAGATATTAAAACATAAGCTGCAGCATCCTTCTCATCCAATTGCACTGCACATTCAAAGGCTTGCATTCCAAGCTCCACATTACCCCACTTTTGACATGAACCCAACAACGTAGTCCACACCACAATATCAGGTTGGAAAGGCATATTCTCCACAATCGCTGCTGCCGTGTCTAATTGGCCTGCACGGCCAAGGACATCAACCAGGCAAGCATGGTGCTCGATAGTTGGAGTGATACCATAGATTCTGCTCATGGCCTCGAAGTACTTGTGGCCCTTATCCACTCGACCCGCATAACTGCATACAGTAAGAACACTGAGGAACGTGGTCCCATCAGGCTTTATGCCATCTCCTCTCATTCTCTTAAGCATATGGAAAACGATTTTACTTTTCCCTAGAAGCGCATATCCTGCAATGAGTGTATTCCATGAGATTACATTTCGAATTTGCAGCTTGTCAAACACTTCCTGTGCTTTTGCAAGCAAGCCGCATTTAATATACATGTCAATCAAGGTATTGCTGACAAAAGGATCCTTTTCAAACTCATGTCTAGCAATTTCAGCATGTATTTCTTGGCCTTTGTCCATGGCTCCTATGCTGCCACAAGCTTTCAAGCTGGAAGCAAACGTGAAAGCATTTGGACAGACACCTTCCAATTGCATCTGTTCAAAACAGTTCAGAGCTTCTTCACCAAGACCATGTTCAGCATATCCTGCAATAAGTGCAGTCCACAAGATTACATCTCGAATCGGCAGCTGGTCAAACACTTCCCATGCATTTGCAAGCAAGCCACATTTGGCATACATGTCGACTAGGGTGCTGCCAACAAAAAGATCACTTTCCAAATCCTTTCTAACAATCTCAGCATGTAATTTTGAGCCTTCGTCTATAGCTCCTATGCTGCCACAAGCTTTAAGGCTCCAGACAAACGTGAAAGCATTCGGAGAGGCACCCTCCAGTTGCATCTGTTCGAAACAATCCAATGCTTCTTCACCAAGACCATGTTCAGCATATCCTCCAATAAGCGCAGTCCAGGAGACTACATTTCGGACGGGCAGCTTAACAAACACTTCCCGTGCTTTTGAAAGAGCGCCACATTTGGCATACATGTCGACTAAAGTGCTGCCAACAAAAAGATCTCTTTCCAATTCCTGTCTGACAATCGCCCCATGTATTTCCTGGCCCTTGTCTATGGCTCCTATGCTGCCACAAGCTTTAAGGCTGCAAACAAACGTGAGAGAACTTGGAGAGAGACCCTCCAGTTGCATCTGTTCAAAACCATTCAAAGCTTCTTCACCTAGACCATGTTCAGCATATCCTCCAATTAATGCAGTCCATGAAACTGCATTTCGTACTGGCAGCTTGTCAAACACTTCCTGTGCTTTTGCCATCGAGCCACATTTGACATACATGTCAACTAAGGTACTGCCAACAAATAGACCTCTTTCAAGCTCCTGTCTGGCAATCGCAGCGTGTATTGCTAGGCCTTTGGCAAGGGCTCCTATGCTGCTACAAGCTTTCAAACTGCACACAAACGTGCAAGCATCAGGAGAGACACCCTCCAGTTGCATCTGTTCAAAACAGTTCAGTGCTTCCTCGCCAGGACCATGTTCAGCATATCCTCCAATCAGTATGTTCCATGAGACTACATCTCGAACTGCCAGCTTATCAAAGACTTTCCATGCTTTTGCAAGTGAGCCACATTTGGCATACATGTCAACCAATGTGTTGCCAACAAAAGGAGCTCTGTCCAATTCCTGCCTGGAAATCGTTATGTGTATCTCTTGGCCTGTTTCTAAATCTTTCAGCCTAGCACAAGCCTTGAGTACAGCCACAAACGTGTATTTGCTAGGATGTACAGAGTTCTCTTGCATTTTCTGGTACAGGTTAAGGGCAAGTTGTGGATTGCCAAATTCAATAAATCCCATGATGAGAGAAGTCCAAGAATACTCATTCCGATCTACCAACCTATTAAAAACCTGCTGAGCATCATAAATGCTTCCACAATCCACCAACATTGGGACAAGGTAGTTGCCAAGAGAGCTATGGGCGTCCAGCCCACTTTTGCACATGTAGGCAAGCAAGCGCTTAGCATACACAAGATTTTTCTTTTCTCTGCACTTCTGCAAGATCCATATAAGGTTCTCAAGCGAGGGGAGCTGGAAAATTCGTTCCAAGGAGCTGAGTAAGCTCAGCATCTCCACACTAACACCAGACTTTAAGCTGGCCTTGCACTTGCTTCCAGACTCATTACTCCTCGACCAAGCCAGGTTCTTCAGAGGTGAGTTACGACGTAAGGCAGCTGTAAAGCCCAGTCCAAACAACAATTATTTAGAGAAGTGAAACTATTGATAAGACACCACCCTGCTTCAAATTAAAATGAAGTTAAACTTTTGATTGCCAGGAAACTCAGATTGCCAAGTTCTAGTTGTGTGCCTCGCACGCCAAGGTATGCACCAGGCGTAGGTGTCCTTGCCCTCTTTTGCTTTGCCTGTATCAAGGGAGCACAATAACATGAGTGGACTCTAAAGCCAACTTTCTTACGTGATGATCTCTGAAGAGATCAAGGTTATAACATTTCTCCTCACTTTTCAGACACTCCATTACCATCAGGAAAAAATTCTAGCAAATTTTCTTCAAATGACATCAATCATACAACCTGTATAAGGAAGGATGCAGGTGAGGAGGTTTCCATTTTCAAAAAGCAGCCAGATGGTCATCCCTCCCAGCAACTATACAGCTAACACTAGATTTCTGTAGCAACCTTACCAACCATTCATCATTCGCACTGAGAAACTTGCATTGTTGAGGGTATTGTTAATGGGGGAGGGCACTCGATTTCAGCTGCGCTGGCTGCTGCAGCATTGAGCCTGAAGTAGCAATGCTATTGCTTTGGTACCATCTATAGGTTTGGCAGCATCAGCATTGCCTTCAATGCGAACTTGGAATAATATGAAGGTTTAGAGCTACAAATCAGCCGGAGTTGTTGTTGACAAAGAAAAAAGCTGATGCAGAGCCCCGCACGAACACTTTTTTAACTTCAGTGATTCGAAAGGTGTATTGTGAAGTAAAGGATCGCTCCATAAAAGTCAGCATCCCATAGAACAATGAACAATATTGAATTTCTTGTCGGTTCTTTATGAGCCGATGTAGACACTAAATTTTGGGTACCAACGCTGCAGGGGAGGGCCCTGACACCTTATTCTCTGAACGATCAACCGTTCCAAATACTGAAGCAATCAAAATTAGAAACTGCAAGAAACATACTTACTCCAAACCGCATCCTATATCCTACTTGATCTAAACGAGGTAGCTTTTGGCCCGCTAAAAAGACCTGCACATGAGGTCACGACGAACTAGATATGATTGCAGGGCACGAAATTTCTAAGTCACCTTTTCCACAGTAAAATTCCGGTGACACCATAGCTTCGAAATTTTTCAGGTCACCAAAATTTCAGAATCATCTTTTCCACAGTGATGACTCGACCCTCCAATGTCGAACGGTTCAAGTATTTGATACAACGTTCAGCATCCTCAAGAGTTTGCATTGTAACAAATCCAAAACCCCTGGATTCACGGGTGCGAGGATCTACCACCAGCCTACACTCAGTCACCTGTCAGCGAGGACGACGTTACTCTTTATTGACTAAAATTTGGCTCTATGTCAACAAAATCTAGCCCTCAGAGGTAAACCACTATTACCTTCCCCTCACGTGAAAAGTGTTCCTCTGGATCCTTCTCTGTGACACGGGTCGAGAGACCAGTGACGTGGAAAACAGAAATAGAAATCCATGGAAACAAATGAAAGAATATGGAACACGCAAAAGAGAGACATCTTACCATTTTGATTGTTGATGATGATGAAGCAACAACAATCAACGCAAACACTTAAGAACTGAACTTTCAAGTTTAAGTAATTCTCTGAAGTTTTTCTCCACTTGGAAAAAACTAAAAAAACAAAAATTACAAATTAGTCATGTGAAATTACTCATGTCAAGTGAGTCCTTTTTTTTTTAAATTAAAAAACAAAAACAAAAATTTATTTGTTGTCATTTGTATTTTTATTGCTTCCATTTGGTTCTCTTTTAATTTGGATTGAAATATCACCCCAAGCAAACACACTAGGGTTTGAAATTTATTTGTATTGATAGACATACACTACGGTTTGAAACTTATTTGGATTGACAGAGCAGAGAACAACAAATGCGATATACGATATTTGTCGAATTGCTAGTCACAGTATGAGCTGGGGGAGGAGAGGATGGTGGGGTGAGAGGTCATGAGAACACTTTTGGTTTGTTAGCCTTCGGCCAACCCAAGACCCAAAAAGTAGTAATCATAATAATTTTGTGATTGAACCCAAAAAGTAATAGTCATATTAATCTTTTGGACCTTTGGAAACTACTCTCATAGCCCCCCACGAATTCATAAAATCAATTAGCAAATGTAGGGAGACATAGTATTTGCATTTTTCGCTAAGTAGTTGGATACTAGTACATCCCATGATGTCACATTATTATAGAATCAATCCAAAGTTATCTCCATCAATGGCAATTTGTCTTAATTCATTTTCTTAAAAGTCACATATGGAAATTCACAAAAGTTAGTGCTAATAAAGATATGATTTATGCTTGCTTGTCTCATATTGTGGCCTTTTTTTCCTAGCTAGTACTTATAGATACACAATTCCTATATCTACTCCTTTGGTTGGATTTGTCATTATTAAAGCTCTCAACTCAAAAGCTATCCCTTTTATTATGGAAAATTTATTGAGAAGAATTGCCTACGGCCAAGTAGCATTTGAAATGTGTGAGAATAGGGCTAGTTATGTGCCAAGTTCCTTCCAAATTCAAGTTGGCAAATGGTATGTTCAAGCATTAAATACTCCCTATAAATAAACTAATCTACAATTGCTTTATGATTCAGATGATCTTTATTAGTGTCAGCTTTTGCAATTTCTCCTTTTGCACACTCTTTTGAACAAATTTAGCTCCTCACAAGGCCTACTATTCTCCTTTAAAAACAGAGCAAGCCCACACAATGAACTTCTCTCTTTGACTTCAAAGCATGTAAAAACTAGTAAACAAGCACCTCCACAATTCCAAAAAAAGATTGTTCAAAATCTCAATTTTGAGATTTTCAAGTCTTTCTCAATACATGATACCATTTTGAAAAATATGTTATGTTTCTTTTTTCTACAATTTCACCTTTATGATTACATAAGATATCTTTTGACTCTTAGTTGTCCTTCACATTAAGACTTCTTTGAAAAGGATGAGTGAAATCCATTGTTTCAAGGATTTTGGAAAGTCAAAGAATACCAATCCTCTTTCTAAAGGATACTTGTAACATAAATATAAGGACTTCTACTCCTACTTATTTTGATATTCTCTATCAAGACTTTATTGTAGGTATTATCCTCAAATAAGGTAGACATGAACTGTAAGAATCTTTTGCCATAAAATCTTATCTTCAAAATAGTAAAGTAGCAAGAAATTTTTGGACCAACGCTTTGTAAATATTTCACAATATCTTTCAAAAAGAACACTTCAAAACTAAACTTTTATTTAAAAGAAGGAGATTTAAGGGCTAATGTGAGTAATTTGTCTTGTCCATTGTTTCTCCTTTGAACCACAAGATGTTTTTTCTTTTAGATAGCTTATTCTCTTCCACCATTCCTCCATCTTTTCAAGGATCTTCTTCTCTTCCACCAAAATATGTTATTTATATGAGGTACTTCTTTCTTCCATAGCTTGACCTTTTTTTTTTAAAGATTTCTCTTTGTCATGTGTTGGCCTATACTTCATGCAATCTTTTTGGGGTGCTAAGTGGAATTTCTTTCCTTTTCTTCCTCAAAAAAGAGCATGTTTTCTCTCCAATATTTTCTTTTAGAGGGTTGGGTCTCTTGAGTTTTTTTCCTTCTTTATTGGGCACTCCAAAACTCTTGAAAATTGCCTCCAAGGGTTTTATTAGAGGAATTACATTATGTCTTGATGCATCTCATAGCTATGGGCAAAGAGCATTCTAAATTCTCATTTAGGGTCATTTATGTTATTAGAGGAGAACCACCACGTATTGAGTTGAAATCAAAGAATATAAGTACCTTGAGACTAGAAAAAAGTTTCATCACAAACGTAAAGTAGCATACTAATTGTATATGTTTAAATGAAAATCTTTAAAGTAAATCTTGAAGAGCATCATGACATACCATTTGCTAATAGTTGAATCTCTACATGGCTCCTTTTAAGAAGGTCCGATGATCAATCCATCTTGTTGGTTGCCTTCTCAAAATACAAGAGAAGGATATCGTGCCCAATGAGTGGCCTCCCAAAAGGTGTAGATGTTGTCTCTTGAATAAAGCCTATTTGTGGATTGTCAATAATATCGAAGGATGTAGCAGCTATGTCCAAGCACTAACAAAGGTTATGTTCAATCGCATGCATTTGTCCAATGCCAATCTAAGAACCATAAGATATTATAGCACTGTACAAAAAATTTGCCATGAATGTATGAGGAATACACTCAGTGCAATCACGCATAAATGATGTTTAAAATTGGGAATGTACAAGACATATATATTGTACATATGTGATTAATGTATGTGTATGTATGCAAGGGACATCTAAATTCAAAACCGGAACCTATGTACTTATGGCTAGGGTAAACAATTGTGCTTAAAAATGTAAATTTTAGATATAGTTGTATTTTAAATGCATGCTTACTTACACATATTAATCTAGGTGTTTGTAGAACCGCCTAAGGGAATACAACCCATTTTCTATCTTTGTACCCAGATCGTTAGCACATGCTATTCAAAGGAGTAGTGATGACAGCCACCAGTGCCTTCATTGACAAGAGTCTTTACAAGCAAGAGAGAGCATTGAGATTGAACCTGGCCTCCATAGAGAGACTTAGGGAGTAGGACCCTACCTCACTCTATTTGTGTGCATACCAACTTGGGGGATTCAAGGCTATGTGTAAAACATCTCTCCAGAGCTCTGGGATGACGGCTTCGATCTCCAACATCCTCGTACTTTGCCTCTTAGGTGCAAGAGGGCTTGTTTGTGCCTAAATCTCTTGGAGAATCCAGATCCATGTTCTAAAGGATCTAGTCTAGCTATTGTCCCAATGCACACCTGATGCGTACACGTTGCCCTAGCATACATACCTCTCAATCTTGAACCTCCAGATAAGATTGTAGGATTGGTGCTCAAACTCCTCTCGATATTGTGAGTTGCACCAACCAAATGCTGCCACACCATATGTAAGCTCCTCATCAACAATGACCCCTTCTCTGCAAGGATGCCTCTGAGAAGATGCAACGATGAGTTTGTTACTATTGTCCTCTCATGCGAGGCTGTCCTTGAGAGGCTATCTACCTCTATTACTTCTACACCTATTTTTTTTGTTTTTAGAGTTGGTTCTATCTACCTCTATTAGTTCTAGATCTCTACTCCTCATTCACGTTCAATTGATCAAGGGTTATGTCTTAGCCTCCCCTTCACAAGAAACTTGTAGCTTCCCCATCATCAACTATCGAAGGAACTTCTTATGGTATTTGCCTTAGTTGTCTATCCAGCTTTTGCATAGTTGCACCAATGTGGCTAATTTGTCCCAACACACTATGGCCCTACGAAAGCCATTACTCATGCATCATGCAATGATTTCACTAGATTCATCAATCTTTTTTTACGTGGTGACTACTAGCCAACGAGTGCTGGCATATTAACAACATAATTGGCAAAGTGGTTCACTATGTATCAGACAACTAACGACATCAAACTTAGTTTGCCATTTATAGGAAGCCTTTACATCCCAACATGTAGATTGTACTATGGCTATAGGATCCGGTTGGCCATGAGGGCTCACCCTGCTAAAGAGAGTTTGGCCAAGCTCCAATTAAGAAGCTTCGACCGCAAGCTCTCTAGCACCTGGGCAATCTCTTGCTATGTTGATATGTAAATGGCCACCCGACAGCCCAAGTATGGCATTGTCTAGCCTCAAGGAATTCAATTGAAGTCGAGAGGGACCCCCCAATCTACATCTCCTGAGTCGCCATGATGAAACCAACAGATTTGCTCTACTTGATCTTGGCCCCAAATGCTAGGCAATACACCCCAAGGGCATATTGAACTTCCCTCACCAACGCCTCCACAAAAAAAGTATAATCATCTGCGAGTAACTCGTTGGATGGAGCGATACAACCTGTGAGGTGTGCATTCTATCGGATGGAAAGGTATAACCTGTGAGACGCAAGCGTGAGAGTGAAGGAAATAGCCTAGAGCCTCTATCGCAACGAAGAAAAAGAACAAGGCTAGAGGTACACTAAGCAACCAAAAAAAAGGAATTACTGTATCTCCTCTGATGAGCATCGGATTGGAGCTCCCTATACACGAACCAGACAACCCTCGAATCCAAACCCATTCTCTACATGGTATTGCATGTAATAGGAGCAAGTCATAAGTGCATGGGTATGTGGGTTTGGTTAAGCATGAAATGTGGAATGAAATCCAAAGAGGATGAGGAATAAGGACCCCAAGCATTTGTATAAATATACACACATTTGAAGTGTTTGATAGAGAATGAGGTCTAACAATGTACTTGGATAAGATCTCTCTCCTCTCCCATGTTTGAGTAGTTGACTTAAGCTTTCTCTTGAGTGTCTCCCCCCTTCACTCCATTTACAACACATGGTACTTCAAAAAAAGCCCACTCCACCCTATCATATGCTTGCTCACATGCCTATTTCACTGCCTCCAAATAATTGAAGATGTTGTCGTATTATGTGCCATGGATCATGTTGGGGAGGTGGGGGGCACAACCACAAACTCAACACCTTAGCTAAGATCATGTAGGTGTCCAAAAGGGTGATCGTGTTCCATTGTTGTATATTTGTATGACCACCTCCTTTTGAGATTTAAAAATATCCAGCCCAAAATGAGTGATTAGGAAAGCAGTCCTAAGTCGAAGATCTTTTGGAAGGCCAATTTTAGGGGACCTCCCAAAAGCTATTGAAGAAATATAATGTCCTCTAGCCATGGATATCAATCTACCCAACCACATTTCTTTGAACCCAAGAACCAATTGACATCATACCTTATTGACTTTCTAGAATTCAAATATCTTCAAACTCCGGCTTGCCATTGATAATGGTTACAAAATGGAATGAATCTCTCTCTCTCTCTCTCTCTCTCTCTCTCTCTCAAAGCCTACCAAAATTTGATTCAACTATCAATTTGCATCTCACTAGAAAAACCTAGCACTAGATATTCACCCTTTGTGGTGAATTCCCAAGCACAATTTTTAGAGGACTTGCAATTACAAGATATCATGCAATCATCACATCACAATGTCCATTATTATAACAAGCTTAAAGCTTTGGGAAAATTCTCATAATAGTTACCTGCAGGCCTACATGAATCCAGAAACATGTCCAAACTCATCCTCCAGAATGTAAGTTTGATGTCGTTAATCACAACAAGAGGAGAAAACCGTAATTTCCATCATCTACAGCAATGATTTGTAACATCTACACCAATGTCATCCGTGCATATGTCCTTCCTTTTAAGGAAAAAAGAAATCATAAATTCGAGATTATTCTTTCCAAAGTTCCGAAGTGCTCGTTGATTGAGGGCAGAACATTTGCTGATAAAGCATGCCAAACATTCCACTTAGTCTTGAGACTCCACGGAACGAACACAGGAGAAAAGAGATTCATTCAAAAAATATAGCCTCTTCAAACTTCTTCTAAACAATGTGACTCCCAGCTCTGGCAAATGACTATAGCTCATCACAGCTCATTGGGTTTTCATCCTGAACACTTGACTCAAACGTACATGCAATTGTAACTTTTGATACTACCATAAACTCAATACCGACATCCAAGCCATTTCCTTGCAAAAGGTGATACAGATGATTGGAGATCAATGCGGTTTTTGCAAATCTTTACATCTAGCTTGGAAATCTGAAAACCCTCAAAAGTTACAAAGCATCTCTGCTCATTAAGGTGATGAAGCCTCATTGAAACCATAGAAAAGCATTAGGAGCTTTCCACATATAGCACATAATTGATACAACATAGCTGAGTGTAGCACCACTGCGTCAATCCTGCAACCCTGGTGTGCCCTGGCCTTTCTTATTTCAATTCCGACAGCCCTCATGCACCAGATTTGGAATTGCTATAGACACACCATCAGTGCACCATGTGCACTGGACTATTTCCCACCAGCTTAATATTAAGGTGCACATTACAATCACACGAACATGCACCTTGCCTTTGAAGCGGTGCAAGCAAGCCCTATTCATGTGAGCTTTACACTCATCGGGTTGTAAAACTAGCATATAGTTACAAACCTACAACATCATTGAGCATCAGCAAATGTGAGCCTCTAAAGATGGCCAAAATCCCATATGTTAAATCCAAGCAAGTGAACCACGATCATTTGCTGGTTGCGGACGGCCGCGTGTTGGAGTTGGAGGCCGTTGGGTATTCAATTCCTGCAAATTGCATAAAAATGTGTTAAAAGAGCAAGTCCCTTTGAGGAGTTAGTCTAAATTCAAAAATTACAATACCTTTAAGCACTTCAGGACAAAGAGGGAAACCTTTACCTGCATCCATGTGTCTTCTAAGTGGTGGTCTGGTGAAGTCTCTGGTGATGTGATTGCAGGAGGTAAAGGATGAATCAATTTTGGTACAACAATCAGATCCCTACCTAGCACTAAAATTGCGCCTGCATTGTTTGCAGTGCCTGCAAATTAACCATCAATGGTGAGTGGTTTTAACATTCGCAAATATGCAGGCATAATAAACTGAAATACAGAATCACGCAACAGTGATCATGGTCCAAGCACCCAAGCCAGAACATACCACAATAATTAGTAGCCGAGAACAAAGTGATGAGGTGTCCTTGTGCAAACCGTTCAAAACCATCCATAACACATTCATGTGCTCTCACGATCAGCTGTAAGTCGTTGTTCTTGCAGAACTCCATAACTCGATCAGGCTGTTGTATGAAATGTAGTAAAAGCTTAGGAATGTGCCAACACATTTCGATCCTCCAAATTCACTCCACAAGAAGTCTCAAAGTACAAGTATACTCACCCCAAAAGTGACCAAGCCTGGGCCTCGTGCATTAGGACGCAAGCCTTCAACACTGTCATTTTCTGTTGGATCAGACCTACATACAAAAATCAAGGGAACCTTACAAAGCTGAGGTCCAAGTCCAAAAGGAAACTTTCAGCCTTCAAAAGTGCAATGCCGTACTTTCCCAGCACAAATCTTAGTAAAGAAGGCTGAAGCAGACCACAAAGTGCATTTACAAAAGCAGGGCAAAGCAAAAGGGTCTAGCATACCACAAAAGATCCATTAGTACCACAGACCCTGTTTCCATAGTTATCGGCCGCTGCAAATTCTCTATCTGCTCCACATGGTTTATAGATCGACCTATTCCACCATGCATACATATGATTTTTTTTTCAATAAGAGCAGCTAACGGGAGCCAGTCAAACAGCTGATTGATACGCCGCCAGACCCACATCCCATCCCTTTCACCCTGTCAATCCAACAAGCCATAGTCAGATCACGTCAAATATGCCCAAAGCAGTAATGCCGGGGAAACAAAGACAAAGGGTCATGTAGTGCTCCAAATTCTCCAAAGGATCAACTTGTTGGGCAACTTACCGAGCATGCATGCAAACATACATGAAAGGAAACCCACTGTTTAATGTTGGCATTCACAAGAGTGCTTCGGAACAAACCTTCATGAAATGTATTATTTTCCTTCCCAATTTCTCATGATTGTGTGTAAAAGTAGACCAATATGACAAATTAATAAACCAAGAGAGAGATTCATAATTACTATTCTGCAAGCAGAGCATCTCGACAAAGTTTTCCATAACGAAAAGCTTACCATGCGTTCAATACACTCTATTCGAAAACCAAATAAAGCATTGATGTCCGCAGCCTCATGGTTTCCTCTTATCAGGTGTACATTACGGGGATATTCAACCTTGACAAAAACAACTTCCTCTGTCAGTCAGCTATACCAAGACCATTTGTGTGTCTTCCTTGTGCCTTTTTAAAGTGGTCCAATACACCTTAGTACTTGAACTGAAGCCCAAGTTGACTGATAAATATCACCTTGAGAGCGAGAAGTAGGGAGATCGTTTCAAGACTATGTTGTCCTCGATCAACATAATCACCTAGAAAGAGATAATCAATATACCTGGAACAAACAGCAAGAAAACAGACCTTTACTAAAGAAAGATCACTAGCTCAGCCAGCCACGACTATTAACAATATCGATCTGCAGATGCCTGCCATAGGTAGGTCTAAGTGAAGGCAATTCAACAAGAAGCGAAAATCACCATTTTTATTTTTCAAAAAATCTATATCTTTTGGCCTGCCGAAAGGAAGGACTAAGTGAGGGCGATTCACAACAAAGCGAAAATAGCCATTCAATTTTCAAAAATCTTAATAATTTTACGATCCACTTGGTATTGTTCCCTCTCCACATGCTTTTTTTCCCTCTAGAAATCCTCCACATTTTTAGCCCCCCCCCCCCTCTCTCTCTCTCTCTCTCTCTCTCTCTCTCTCTCTCTCTCATGAGCTTTCAATTCATCATCTCCGCCCTCTTTTCCGCACTGCACATCTTCCTCACTATTTTGAATCTAGGGCAAGCCTTATGAATTATTTATAATCATTCAACTTGTTATTGATACACTTGCTATTTTTTCCTCCATATTTTTTAGCCCCCTCCCTTCTCTCTCTCTCTCTCTCTCTCTCTCTCTCTCTCTCTCTCTCTCTCATCGCTTTCAATTCATCATCTCCGCCCTCTTTCACTATTTGGATCTCGGGCAGGCCTTATGAATGATTTATTATCATTCACCTTGTTTTCTAAATAGGTGTCCCTAACATTCAAAAGATCATATTAATTAATTAGTTGGGGGAGGAGGGGAGAGGGGAGTGGTATATGATGGCAAAATATTTAGGCATAAAGGGGGGAGGGGGGGCAATAATTAGTCTCACGTGGGGGAGGGAGAGAGCTTGAATTAAATAAAGAGGGGGGGGCATTAAAGAGGGAGGGATGTGTGAGATTGGCGAGGGGGGGACCACTTATGAAGGGCATTAAAGAGGAAAGGACATCACGGGGATGAGGGAGGATTTATAATACTATTACAAGGAAAGAGGCATATAATATTTACTTAATAGCCTAGTGGTAGAGCTCACGCTTGGGAAAAAGAAGGTTTTGGGTTCAAATCTTGGTTTTGGTTTCTTGACCGTTTGGGCAAGCCCCCCTTGGACATAGTCTATGCATAAAATAAGTTAAGCTATGGAGAGACATAGGTTAATTAAAATATAAATAAATTAAGCCATAGATAAACGTAGCTTAATTAAGCCTCCATGCACCAAAAATAATTAATTAATTGAATTTGGTAGGAGAGTTGAATAAGGTGCCCACGATCTTGAAAAAATGGCCGCATTGGACACTAACCACAAAAATGGCATGCCATTGAGTCGTAAGTTCTGGCTCTAAAGCCTAGCTGGCTTTACGTTCTGTAGTGGTTCAATGTACGGTTAGTTCTGGCTCTAAAGCCTAGCTGGCATTACGTTCTGTAGTGGTTCAATGTACAACCGTTTAATAATGACGACTGATGCAGCCTTTTGCTGATCCACACATTTTACGAATTGGAACGTGTCCACACTCCACGGCAGTATTGGCCTATTCTCCCTCATATCCAAAGTACTGTAAATATTTTATTGCCCAAGAGTTAAATAGTTTTGCATAGTCTACCAAAGCATCTAGCATAATTGTGACACTCTGAGCAAAAACAACCAAACTTCAAAAAGAGACAACTCGGTATAGTTCCAAACAATGAGAGTTTCAGATTTTCAACTAGTACAAGACTCACGTTATATCTCCAGCAGTTGAGGGGGACCCATATTCATCAAAGAGACGCATAAGATCACCAAATTGGCCATGCAGATCACCAAATATCTTGACTGGCGCTCTTATTTGAAGAACACTGGATTCTTGAGCAAAAATTCTCTCTGCACTCTCACACAGCTCTAAAATCTCGCTACAATCCAAAACAAACTGTCTTCGTACTGGAGGCTTCCAACCACGTGGCTTTAGCAGCTGCGCGATGACCTACAAATATGCAGGTAGAAAACAGTCAGTGTATAGTCATATACCAACAACCAAAATCGGTTAAAAATAAGCAGACTTGACTATACGTTCTGCTCACTAAAGATTCAAATTTACCACATCATACCCATTACTTTAAGGCATTTGTGTTAAACCATTTGTGTTCATATATAGGCACACATCGCAAGTTAAGCAGTATGTCAGTGGCTGAAAGCCAGCTAAATGCATCACCTTCTTGGGTACACTGTTAACAGACATTTGTCTATCTAATAGTTTCCTTGCTGCACTGGCACTCTCTGGAGTTCCATAACTGACACGGCGTCCTTCGTTCTCGAATTGGTCAATAGACAGCTGCCTTACTAAACCACCCAATGCTCCTCCAGATTCAGCAGCCACAACCACCTGCCATTTCCAGAAGTTGAAACTCGTTACAGAGCCAACTGTCGGTATAGATTTAGGCTGAATCAATAGGATAATAACACTGGAAATCATAAAAGCAGGAATGCCAAGCTGTTCTTACCGCTCTATGATGCAAGCGGACATCTTGTGGGGGGGAGAGATTCTCGATGGGAGCTGGATGAGCCTTGTTAGCAGACACAAGCAGCGGCTTACCCGTTGGTGTGGCTTCTGCATCATTATGCTCTGTATAGTCAACTTTTCCATTACTCTGACGAGCCTTTGCAGCTGCTAAGGCTGCACTAATGGCCTCCGCTTCTGCTGCTGACGCTTCTACTAAAGATTCAACACCCTTGCTTGGTCTTCTGATAATTCATGTTCACATTAAGAACATGAGAGTTTGAATTTGTACTTGCAAGGCAAATAGACCTGGGTCAAAAGATTTTGGTATCATAGATTACCTGTGATGCCCCTGTGACAAAGCATTTTCTGTGTTTATATCCATTGATACATCCCCATTCATAGAGGAGGCAACAGGACTTCCAACCACAACAGCCCCAGGGGATGAGGGTTCTGATCTCAATCGACCATCCGCATAAATTGTTCTTCCATTTGAGCCTGACAGAGCATGATTGCTTATCTGCCCATTTGCACTTGATACTGCAGCAGCATGTGACGCAGCTGAAGTTGTTTCAGAAGCTGCCAGGTCTTCTGCCACCAACAAATCATCTAGGAGGACACCTGCAAAGTGGTAACGTCCAATCAAATGAAAGAAGAAAGCATTCATGCAGTGCATCTGCTCCTGCCTCTACAGAAATCCTTCTGAAACTATAACCAGGTGAAACACAGCTTTATTTTAAAATATCCAGTTTATAGCCGAAAACTGTAAGTTTATCTGAGATAATTTATATTAATATGACTCATAGAATACATGAATGCCACCCTCCATATGAAATTTTGGATATTGCAACATGAGCCAACTTCATATCTGAATAGGAGTGAAAAAATAGAAAAAGGTAGCCTCTTCATTTATATAATTTAGATGTTGGCATTATGAGACATACAAAATTTTAGTGATGAAGCTCTAGTATGCTGGCAAGGTGTACGTCCCTATGAACATTATCTCAGGACTGCCCCTAACAATACTATAAATAGGGGGTGCGGTTCACTCATTGGACTCTGGAGTTGACCTTGAATTCAGACTCTTCCTAGATAAATAGTACTTAAAATGCACATTCACCCATGGCTGGAGTCACCCTGAATTCAGACTCTTCCAAGATATATCGTACTTGAAATGCACATTCACCCATGGCTGGTCGTGTGAGCTTGAATAAACTATAATCTATTACAAGGTCACAATATGCTCTTATTGAAAGGGTTTGTGAAAAGATGTATAAGCTTTCTCAAGGAGTGTGGTCGATGCATAGTTGGAAATTGTTGCCAGCCTGTTTGCTATAGCCTTTACCAATTTCAGATGAGAGGCGGACAAACATTAGCAAGGTTATTGTTGCAGGCTAACTACAATGCTAAGGCCAAGGAGCAGCATGTCCATGCTTATCGACAGGCTGACAAAGATGTATATATATATGTGGCATTTGGAAGTGACAAGAACGTAAAATTTAAGGGGATTCTTACAAGAGAAATCCATTCAGCCAGGGGTTAAGCTTACCCCAAGTATAGCAAAAAGTGCCATGGCTAGACTGAGAGGATAAATAGGTGGTTGAAGAGTATCTCACAACTTTTTGTTTGGACCCAGGAACAACAAATGGAGTGAATCCGCACATCTAGTTGGCAAATATATCGGAGGAGGCTCAAAGACTTGTATGAGACAAATAACAAAGGAGAGCTGGTAAGTGAGCATTTGATTAATGTCAAGGCTATCAGGAATTACCAAGCAGCCATGGGTAGAAGGTTGAAGAGCTTGAGGGGATTGGTGATTCAAGCCATTCGCTTTTCAGGAGATGGGCCTGATGCTCATGCAAAAGGACGCCAAGAAAAAGAAATGCGGGAACAACAAGACGGAGGACAAAGCCTTTCTTGTTTCAAGCTAAGCAAACTTCAAGGCAAGACGAAGACTGACGGTGACTCTCCAAAAAGAGACAGGGGACTCCTACGGAGTGTGAGAAAAAAGAAACAAAGGGAATGCTTCTCCTATGACAAGCGTGGACACATAGCAAAGGATTACATATTGAAGAACGATGATCACAAGGAGGACCAGACCCAAAAGGAAGACCCACCAGCCAATATGGAGAAAAAGGAGTTGTTTATTGTGGTTGCCCCAAGCATTCCCGAGACAGCATTTACACATAGTGAGGTGACTAGAAGGATGTCAAACATGTGAGTGTCGGTGCACCAATTTCAATTATTTGCAAATGTAGAGGAAGACATGGGATGTTCAGATTCACAGATTGAGGAAGAGGCTGTAGACACTGAGGAGGAAAAAACCAAGAAGATACAAATATACACACTCAATGGAGACTTCAGGAACAGCATGACCAGGACTATTGCATGGTCAGAGTCACAAGAGCATGGCCCTCAGGAGCTGTGCTGCACTTGCTGCAATAGCAAGCGACATCATGAGGATATTCATCCAAGATATGTCTTGAATTTAGTAAGATGCCTTGGAGTCTATAGTTCACATAGAGATATCAGCGTGGAAAGAAATTTGAAGATCTACCATATAGCTAGAGGGAACAACTTCAATCAAGAGGCATGCAGCGCCTCATGCCTTGACAATTAGGAAAGTTAGCAACATGGACTTCTTCGAGACAAAGCTAACAAGATTGATTGTCAAAGAAGATGTAACAAAGAGATCCAGTTGCAGGATTCACGAAGTAGACTCCGTATCAAAGATGAGATTGCCACAAGTGGCAAGTATACATTGGAAGAATTAGGATCCGAACGTGAACATTGCTCACAAGAACGGTTAGAGTTTCTAACTTAAGACTTCCATAGAGACATGCCAAATCACTTGGAGGGCAACATCTAGACCAATCACTCATAACGGCTCAGTTGAGTTTCCCTGCCTCACTCCATCAGAGAGCGGATATTGGGAGATTCTTCTACGGTGTTTGAAGCCTGGAACAAACATGGTGGACGCCTTTAATGTGTACACAAACGTGGCTGCTATTCATATGTGAGTATTCACTCGAAAGTAGTTGTCTCTTGACTGACCAATGTTAAGCCAGGCAATCTCCAATTCTCCAGGACTAGATAAACAGGTACAAACACCACTGGTGCCTCTCCAAATCCTGTCAAAGAAACCTCGAATCGGAGGCAAAAACCACAACCAAAGAAATGTCAAAAGCCCCGGTGCAGAGGAGAAACAAAATAAAAAATTATTTAAAAAAATGTTTTTTTTCTGGTCTGACCAGATCTGGCCGACCAGATCTGGCTGACCAGATTGACCTGGTCGGTCAAAACTGACCAGGTCGGTCAACCTGCTGGTTGACCGACTTTTTCTGCCCCTTCCTATTTAAAGGGGGGGGGGCTAGGTATTCACACATCAGCTCTCCTCCAGCTCCAGAGGTTCCTGCACACCCTGAGCCATTTCTGCCTCCTGGCTGCCTCCTCTGCTGCCTCAACTTCTGCCTCCTGACTGCCTCCTCTGCTGCCCTCTTTTCTGCCCCAGATCTGCCTCTTCTTTCTGCTCAGATCTGTCCTCCTTTCTGCTCCAGATCTGTCCCCTTTTACAGCTCCAGATCTGCCCTCTTTTCTGCCCCAGATCTGCCCCTCCTTTCTGCTCAGATCTGTCCTCCTTTCTGCTCCAGATCTGTCCCCTTTTCAGCTCCAGATCTGCCCTCTTTTCTGCTCCAGAACAGCCTTCCTTTCTGCTTCAGTTCTGCTCTCCTTTCTGCATCAGATCAGTTCCAACTTCTGCTCCAAGATCTGCCCTCAACTTCTGCTCCAGATCTACCTCCAACTTCCGCTCCAAATTCCGTTCTTCCTATTCCAAATCTGCAGCAACCCCTTCATCAGTTTGCTGTCTCAGATTTGGTTCAGTTCCAACTTGTGGAGCTAGTGCAGAAGTCCACTACAGTTGTCAGGACTGAAGTTTGTTTCCTCCAGAGCTTCTCTTCACTTGTACTAAGTTCCGTTTGTGATATATATATATCTTCTTCAGCCATTGATTGTCTTCAGTATTGTTTTATTTGTCTCCAAGTATTTTCTTTATATGGTATCAGAGCCAGGTGTGCCAATCGACACCTGAGCCTTGATCTGGAAAGCTTGGAAGATAAATCATCACCTGAAGATGTCTTCTCCCTCTTCTCCGAAGCGATCTCAGCCTGAATCAACCTCTATTCAACCATCACCTTCGACATATGTCGAGAGAGAGTCTGCTAGGATTGAAGGTGATGAATACCTCTCCAAACTCTTTAAAGAATTTGCTGAATTCCAGAAATGGAAGGAACTTGAAGTAGGTACCCGCACACCTCGTGCCTCTACCTCTCCACGGTTCTCTCCAATACGTCAACAAGGACCTCTATTCAACTCAGAAGAAGTTGAGCAACATCTCAAGTTCGGTGCCAACGAAGAACAAGTATCCCCTGACGAAAGAGGACAGGCCGGCATGAGAACATTGGATTATTCGACAGTGCCTATTCCGCAAGAATCAGTGCAAGGTATGATGCCCTATTCCCTTAGTGCAACTCCTTCTGTTATGCAAGGCATAGGAACAAGTAATCACGAGGACACAGATCCATACATGCATGTGAACACTCGCAGACGAGAAGGGAGAAATGCGTCTGACAATGAGTTTGCTTTCGGTTCACATCCCTCCCTCCCTCCCTTCCCTCTCATCTCTTCCGCTGCCATCTTTCCTCCAGTGGTTTCTCATCCTCCTCCTTCTCCCATGCCACTGGATTTCTATAGTTTATTTCCCTCTATCTCTCCCGCTGCCTCTTTTTCACCTCTCATGTCTTATCCCGCCTCTCATATTCATCCCTCCCCCTCAGGACCTTTTTCAAATTCCTTTAGTCCTCCGGTGATGCCACCTCTCCCTTCTTCTCACTCTGCTACTATTCCCAATGCTCTTCTGCCTCCACCGGTTGCTTCTCCCTATCATTCTATTTCTTCCCCTCACCTTGTCTCTGCAACAGCCAAACATGCTTTCACTGATATGACTCGTTTTAACGGGTCTAATTATACCACATGGTCAAATCTTATGCGCCATGTGCTTGATTCTCAAGACCTATGGGAACTCGTTCAAGGTACCGAATCGCCACCTGATCCTCATGTTTATCCTCCTCACGTAGTTCGTTCGTGGCGACATCGTAATGCCACTGCCATTGTTGAAATTATGCAAGGTCTTTTACCTGAATTTCACTCTCAATTACAGCATTTTGATCTTGCCTCTGAGCGATGGGCACATCTCACTGACCGCTATGCAGCTCGAGATCGTACTCGTCGTATCAATCTTGACCATGATCTCCAACAATTCCAGATTCTTGCTGACGATGATCTCAAGGTTAAACTAGCCGATTACCGGCGGTTAGTTGCTGAATTTGCCACAACTGGTCCTCCCAAATCCGAGGATGACCAAGTTACTTTCTTTTTAAATAAACTTCCGCCCAAGTATTTCAGTTTTATGCAACAAATCATTTCTCAACCTTCTCTTCCTACTTTTTATGAGTTTGAATGTCAACTTTTGCGTTATGCTCGTCTTTACTCTCAGGTCCACCAAAAACATAGCATTCCTGCTTCAGAGGGGGCTCTTCTCTCCGGGATTCCAAAAGATCAACCTAGCTCCGGAAAGCCCTCTCCTACTCCTAACCCCTCTAGTAGTAAACCCGCCTGGCACTCCCTTCCCAAAACGAATAGGTTTTGTCAGCATTGCCAGAGAGTTGGGCATATTGACGATGAATGTCGCTCCAAAGCCAAAGGCCTTCTTCCTCAGCCTCCCACCATGACTCCTCAACCACCCCGTTGGACTCCTCAGCTCCCTACCACGACTCCTCAACCACCCCGTTGGACTCCACAGCCCCCTCCCACGACTCCTCAGCCACCTCGTTGGCGTCCTAGGGGTGGTCCTCCTCCTCCTCCTTCGAACACTGGTCTCTGGAGACCCCAGGGCCATGTCACTAATCACTTCACTCCTTCTCCTCCCTTTATAACTCCTGAAGGTCTGTCTGACTGGTCCACCGGAGATTCTCTAGGCTTCACTTCTCAAGCCTTGATCCATATCACCGAGCTTGACTCCTCCTCTTCCTTATCTGGGTCAGCTTTTCATACTCTTTCATGTGACTCTAAATCTTCTTGGATTGTGGATAGTGGAGCCACTCATCATATGACCCCTCATCCTGATCTCTTCATTTCTCGCCAACCGGCAACAGGGGGAGTTCGTTGTGGCAATAACTCTGTTGCTACTATTCATGGTGTTGGTTCAATAACTTTTGATACTGACAAAGGTCCCAAACTTGCTCAATTGGATCAAGTGTTTTATGTGCCCCAATTAGGGGTCAATCTTCTTTCTGTTCATCAACTTTGCCTCCTTGGTCGCACAATGCTATTTACAAAGATGCATGTTGGCATCATAGATGAGTCCTCGGGACTCCTTCTAGCTCGAGGTGATGCTCAACCTAATGGTCTGTACTTTATAAATCAATTTCTTGCGACTCCCTCCCCTTGCGGTTCTGAGTTTCATCGGCTTTACGGTAATGCTACCCTAAGAGATCCAACTGACATAGAACGATTATGGCATTATCGTCTGGGACATTTGTCCTATGACTCTTTATATGAAATATCTCGGGATCATCTAGTTGATGGCTTACCTAAATTATCGCGCGCTAAAGATATTTGTCATCCTTGTCAATTAGGTAAACAAAGCCGCACTCCTTTTCCTTCTCACTCCACTTCTCGAGCCAGTGAGATTTTGCGTCTAATTCATCTCGATATTAGTGGCAAATCTCCTGTTCCTTCCCTCAATGGTTCACATTATTTCTTCTTAATTGTGGATGATTACTCTCGCTATCAATGGGTGTTTTTCATGAAAGAGAAATCCGACACTTTTTCTTTCTTTGCTACTTGGGCTCGCTTGGTTATGAACCAAACAGGCAAGTCTATTGGGATTGCTCGTAGTGATAATGGTGGTGAATTCATTTCCCATGAATTCACTCAGTTCCTTCAAGAGCATGGCATCCAACGCCATCTTACATCTCCAAATTCGCCTTCCCAAAATGCTCGTGTCGAACGGCGACAACGTTCTGTCATGAACATGGCCCGTTCCATGCCGAGTTGCCTGAACGTCTTTGGCCCGAAGCCGTCAATACTTCTGTCTATATCCTTAGTCGCTGTCCTACTCAACCCATCCTGAACATGACGCCTTTTGAGGCCTTTTATGGCTATCGTCCTTCTATTTCTCATCTTCGAATCTTTGGTTGCCGCGCGTACACTCATACTCCCAATGATACTCGCGGTAAACTTGAACCTTGTGCTGAACTTTTTCTTCTAGTTGGCTACTCGGCAGAAGCCAAAGCTTATCGATTATTTGATCCTCGTACAAACAAAGTTTTGGTTCGCCGAGATGTGGTCTTCGATGAAAGAGCAGTGCTTAAAAATTCCTCTATTCTCTCTACTGATGACGTCTCCACTCCAGTTCCCTCCGACAATTCTCCACCCGAAATTCCTTCCTCTCCTCCCGAAACATCTCTCCCCCCACCCATTGCTTCTCCTCACGACCCACTGCCACGATGGTATCGTCAAACTATGAAGGATTCCGGGATTATTCCTGTCGAACTTCCTCCTTCTGGTCCTCGCCGCTCTACTCGAATAACTTCTTCTACTGCCACTGCCTCTTTTTTTACCACGGCCTATATCATACATTCTGAACCTGCCACTTGGCAGGAAGCAGTTAAAAATCCTGCGTGGCATCGTGCTATGGAACAGGAGCTTGGAAGTATTGATCGCAATCAGACCTGGATCTTGGTCAATCGACCCACTCACAAAAAGGTCATCGGAACCAAGTGGATCTTCCGAACAAAACTCAAAGCCGATGGCACCCTGGACAAATACAAAGCTCGCTTAGTAGTGCAAGGATTCCGCCAAAAACATGGTATCGATTATGAGGAAACCTTTGCCCCTACTGCTCGGTTAACTTCTTTTCGTCTTCTTCTTGCCTTAGCTGCTCATCACCACTGGACTATCTATCAAATGGATGTCAAGAGTGCCTTTCTCAATGGCTACCTTGATGAAGAAGTCTATGTGACTCCCCCACCAGGTTTTTCTCCTCCTGGCCATGAAAATAAGGTTTTCCGTCTCCGCAAAGCTCTTTATGGTCTCAAACAAGCACCCCGATCATGGTTCCACCGGATAGACACCTTCCTCAAAACTAATGGTTTTCATTCTACTCCCTTTGATCCAAATTTATATATCCATCATTCGTCAGAGGGGGTCTGCTTTATTTTACTCTATGTCGATGATCTTTTGCTTTTAGGCTCCACTCCCACTACACTTCAGTACATTAAAACTCAACTCAGCATCACTTTTGAAATGACTGATCTTGGTCGGCTCTCCTATTTCTTAGGCATGGAAGTTGTACAACATTCTGGTGGTACTTTTGCTTCTCAACAGAAATATGCTCTTCAACTCCTTGATCAAATCATTCCTCATGAGCCTAAGCTGGCTGCCACTCCCTTAGATCCCACCGTAAAGCTCTCAAAAGACTTGGAGTCTCCTCCCTTTGATGAACATCTCTATCGCCAGGTTGTTGGCAAACTCCTCTGGCTCCTTCACACTCGTCCTGATCTTGCTTACTCCGTCTCTATTCTCAGTCAGTACGAGTGTGAAGGAGCCAGAGGAGTTTGCCAACAACCTGGCGATAGAGATGTTCATCAAAGGGAGGAGACTCCAAGTCTTTTGAGAGCTTTACGGTGGGATCTAAGGGAGTGGCAGCCAGCTTAGGCTCATGAGGAATGATTTGATCAAGGAGTTGAAGAGCATATTTCTGTTGAGAAACAAAAGTACCACCAGAATGTTGTACAACTTCCATGCCTAAGAAATAGAAGAGCCGACCAAGATCAGTCATTTCAAAAGTGATGCTGAGTTGAGTTTTCATGTACTGAAGTGTAGTGGGAGTGGAGCCTAAAAGCAAAAGATCATCGACATAGAGTAAAATAAAGCAGACCCCCTCTGACGAATGATGGATATATAAATTTGGATCAAAGGGAGTAGAATGAAAACCATTAGTTTTGAGGAAGGTGTCTATCCGGTGGAACCATGATCGGGGTGCTTGTTTGAGACCATAAAGAGCTTTGCGGAGACGGAAAACCTTATTTTCATAGCCAGGAGGAGAAAAACCTGGTGGGGGAGTCACATACACTTCTTCATCAAGGTAGCCATTGAGAAAGGCACTCTTGACATCCATTTGATAGATAGTCCAGTGGTGATGAGCAGCTAAGGCAAGAAGAAGACGAAAAGAAGTTAACCGAGCAGTAGGGGCAAAGGATTCCTCATAATCGATACCATGTTTTTGGCGGAATCCTTACTACTAAGCGGGCTTTGTATTTGTCCAGGGTGCCATCGGCTTTGAGTTTTGTTCGGAAGATCCACTTGGTTCCGATGACCTTTTTGTGAGTGGGTCGATTGACCAAGATCCAGGTCTGATTGCGATCAATACTTTCAAGCTCCTGTTCCATAGCACGATGCCACGCAGGATTTTTAACTGCTTCCTGCCAAGTGGCAGGTTCAGAATGTATGATATAGGCCGTGGTAAAAAAAGAGGCAGTGGCAGTAGAAGAAGTTATTCGAGTAGAGCGACGAGGACCAGAAGGAGGAAGTTCGACAGGAATAATCCCGGAATCCTTCATAGTTTGACGATACCAGCGTGGCAGTGGGTCGTGAGGAGAAGCAATGGGTGGGGGGAGAGATGTTTCGGGAGGAGAGGAAGGAATTTCGGGTGGAGAATTGTCGGAGGGAACTGGAGTCCAACGGGGTGGTTGAGGAGTCATGGTGGGAGGCTGAGGAAGAAGGCCTTTGGCTTTGGAGCGACATTCATCGTCAATATGCCCAACTCTCTGGCAATGCTGACAAAACCTATTCTTTTTGGGAAGGGACTGCCAGGCGGGTTTACTACTAGAGGGGTTAGGAGTAGGAGAGGGCTTTCCGGAGCTAGGTTGATCTTTTGGAATCCCGGAGAGAAGAGCCCCCTCTGAAGCAGGAATGCTATGTTTTTGGTGGACCTGAGAGTAAAGACGAGCATAACGCAAAAGTTGACATTCAAACTCATAAAAAGTAGGAAGAGAAGGTTGAGAAATGATTTGTTGCATAAAACTGAAATACTTGGGCGGAAGTTTATTTAAAAAGAAAGTAGCTTGGTCATCCTCGGATTTGGGAGGACCAGTTGTGGCAAATTCAGCAACTAACCGCCGGTAATCGGCTAGTTTAACCTTGAGATCATCGTCAGCAAGAATCTGGAATTGTTGGAGATCATGGTCAAGATTGATACGACGAGTACGATCTCGAGCTGCATAGCGGTCAGTGAGATGTGCCCATCGCTCAGAGGCAAGATCAAAATGCTGTAATTGAGAGTGAAATTCAGGTAAAAGACCTTGCATAATTTCAACAATGGCAGTGGCATTACGATGTCGCCACGAACGAACTACCTGAGGAGGATAAACATGAGGATCAGGTGGCGATTCGGTACCTTGAACGAGTTCCCATAGGTCTTGAGAATCAAGCACATGGCGCATAAGATTTGACCATGTGGTATAATTAGACCCGTTAAAACGAGTCATATCGATGAAAGCATGTTTGGCTGTTGCAGAGACAAGGTGAGGGGAAGAAATAGAATGATAGGGAGAAGCAACCGGTGGAGGCAGAAGAGCATTGGGAATAGTAGCAGAGTGAGAAGAAGGGAGAGGTGGCATCACCGGAGGACTAAAGGAATTTGAAAAAGGTCCTGAGGGGGAGGGATGAATATGAGAGGCGGGATAAGACATGAGAGGTGAAAAAGAGGCAGCGGGAGAGATAGAGGGAAATAAACTATAGAAATCCAGTGGCATGGGAGAAGGAGGAGGATGAGAAACCACTGGAGGAAAGATGGCAACGGAAGAGATGAGAGGGAAGGGAGGGAGGGAGGGATGTGAACCGAAAGCAAACTCATTGTCAGACGCATTTCTCCCTTCTCGTCTGCGAGTGTTCACATGCATGTATGGATCTGTGTCCTCGTGATTACTTGTTCCTATGCCTTGCATAACAGAAGGAGTTGCACTAAGGGAATAGGGCATCATACCTTGCACTGATTCTTGTGGAATAGGCACTGTCGAATAATCCAATGTTCTCATGCCGGCCTGTCCTCTTTCGTCAGGGGATACTTGTTCTTCGTTGGCACCGAACTTGAGATGTTGCTCAACTTCTTCTGAGTTGAATAGAGGTCCTTGTTGACGTATTGGAGAGAACCGTGGAGAGGTAGAGGCACGAGGTGTGCGGGTACCTGCTTCAAGTTCCTTCCATTTCTGAAATTCAGCAAATTCTTTAAAGAGTTTGGAGAGGTATTCATCACCTTCAATCCTAGCAGACTCTCTCTCGACATATGTCGAAGGTGATGGTTGAATAGAGGTTGATTCAGGCTGAGATCGCTTCGGAGAAGAGGGAGAAGACATCTTCAGGTGATGATTTATCTTCCAAGCTTTCCAGATCAAGGCTCAGGTGTCGATTGGCACACCTGGCTCTGATACCATATAAAGAAAATACTTGGAGACAAATAAAACAATACTGAAGACAATCAATGGCTGAAGAAGATATATATATATCACAAACAGAACTTAGTACAAGTGAAGAGAAGCTCTGGAGGAAACAAACTTCAGTCCTGACAACTGTAGTGGACTTCTGCACTAGCTCCACAAGTTGGAACTGAACCAAATCTGAGACAGCAAACTGATGAAGGGGTTGCTGCAGATTTGGAATAGGAAGAACGGAATCTGGAATAGGGAGATTCTTCTACGGTGTTTGAAGCCTGGAACAAACATGGTGGACGCCTTTAATGTGTACACAAACGTGGCTGCTATTCATATGTGAGTATTCACTCGAAACTAGTTGTCTCTTGACTGACCAATACATATTCAAGGTATTTTTAGAGTGAGCGGATTGTAAGCATACATGTATATAGGATAATACTCTTGCAAATGTGCACGTGCAGTACTCGAGAGCTCTCACTAAATACGATATTGTAGGCCATCTTCTCCCAGTTCTAGTGATGCCCTATGGGCCCTGGTATGTGCCTTGTAGGCATAGGTATAGGCACTTAGTTTATTTTGTGCCTTTTATGCCACATAGGACACTTAGTCCTATGTGACACCTAGGACACTTAGTCCTAGGGTCTAGGTACAAGTACTATATACTTTTCTTTACACTACACTAGTTGACGTGACGGCTGCTATCTATCGACTCTTTGTACCTTGCACTCTCTCTTTCGTTTAATGATCCTACAGTGGTATCAGAGCCAAGGTCTACACTTGTCTCACAGCTCTCCTCAGCCCCTTGAGCCCTCCATTGCTCATTGCAAATCTGCTCCTTTGCTAGTCGTCCCTGCTGCAGCTTTTTCGAAGTCTCCTTCACCACCCGTGGCCATCAGTCGCCATTTTTTGTGCTGCAGATCCAAGCGCCCAGCTCCCTGGACCTTCATTGCTCCCTGCACCTCTCTTCCGTACAGTCTGTACGACTATACAGACGTCCGTACAGATACCTACAGATCCTGCGTTAGATCTCGTACACCTTCTACCAGCTATGTTCCGTACAACCACCGTACAGCTCCGTACCTGCGTCCCTGTACAACCATACACTATACCGTACATCCGTACAACGTGCATGCATCCGTGCACTGTACTTGCATCTGTACATTGTACCAAGTCCGTACGATTATGCGTACACCGTACAATGGACCTGCTCCGTACATCCGTACAACTACACCGTACATGTTTCGTACAGAACAAATGTCCGTACATCTCGTACTTGTTTCGAGATCTCCGTACAATTTGCACGTGCGAAGCTGTTTTCAGGTTTCGTATCTGTATTGGCATTGGCTATGAACCAGTCTTGGGGGTTTTGCAGGACATCGGCAAATTTGGGGTTTTCAATACCTTTCATCTCCTCTAGTTAAAATTTAAAAAATAAAAAATAAAGCGCGTCTATCAGTGTGTTTAAAAACACGTTTATATACGCGTCTGTCTGTTCGACTTGCGTCTATATTTGCATCTATAAACGCGTTTATAAGCGCGTCTATTTATGCATCTAAGTGCGCGTCTATACGCACGTGTCTGATATATAGACGTGCAATTAGACGCGGGTCTCCAGACGTGAAAATAGTCGCGCAAATAGACGCGCCCGTAAGTTTTTTATTTAGTTCAGTAAACGCGTCTGTGCGCGCGTCTATGGGTGCTTTGTCTTGTTGTGAAAGATGTTTTTGGGTCTGTGCACGAGGAGTTCGAGGGAACAAATAACGGGAATGATGAAGCACCATCATACATCGAGGTGCATACAAATAAGATCTAGAGTGGCTATACCCCACCGCTCGAGGAGGAGATCCAAAAAATCATCCAAGCTGAAGCTTCTAGGCATGCTAAGGAGGTTGAACGTAGGCCATGGTTTGAGTCCGAAAAGGCACATGGTACTATATGTGAGTTGGAAGTGGAGGAGATTCATCTAGAGTTGGAGAAGCTTGCTAGAGGTGGGGTCTCTACTTCTTCTTCACCAAGTGTATCGTTCATGGTGTTTGAGAGCGAATTGCTGGGGAGCTACTACACGGCCCACTTCAGGGCATAGGTTTCATTCTAGTTCAATGTGCTTCTGAATCGTCGATTAGGGAATTGGTGGGGCGCATGTTTTAGTTCTCTACTGCATCAATGCTTGTCCTTGCATGGTGTCCTGATTCAGCATCGACTACTTCCTCCCGCATGACTGTCTGATGTGGATTGAGTTTCCAGGGCTCCTGTCGTGGCTTGGTAATAAGATTGGAAAATTGATTGCTTTGCTTG
This sequence comes from Dipteris shenzhenensis, assembly GCF_047967505.1. Lineage (NCBI taxonomy): Eukaryota > Viridiplantae > Streptophyta > Polypodiopsida > Gleicheniales > Dipteridaceae > Dipteris > Dipteris shenzhenensis. The sequence goes on from NC_141617.1 coordinate 37,343,944, forward strand.
GGAGAATTCTACAGATTCTCCCGGCTTTGTGGCTCCTGAAAGGAAAAAAGAGAGTGTGGATACTCTAGGATAGAACACAGGAGATACCAGACTTCATCAGCATTAGATTCCCGAATGGTGCAAGCTTCACTCTTCAGGTTAGATTCAATCCTTTTTCGAACGCTTGTTATGTTTGCAAGAGGTTTGGTCATTTTGCCAAGAATTGTCCACTCAAGCCTATGGATACATCATTAGCTCTGGGAGATTCAACCATCTCTTTTCTTGATTAAGGAGAGGTTTGGGACGATGATTGGAGAAATATTGTCCACTGGATCCAAAGATGAAATATTGTTTCTCGAATAGATTAGTCAGTTTCTAAGTCCCTACAATCTAAAGAGATGATTTATGCCTTAAATTTAGCAAAAAGCCAATATTTGAAAAATAAAAACATGGTATCAGAGCCCTTTGATCCCCCTTGATCCCATTTCTGCCACATCATCTTCTTCTTCTCCATCTTCTTCTTCACCATCTCTTCCCCTTCTTCCCAAATCTTGCTAAAGCCCGTTCTCCTCCGTTTCTCTGCCATTCTCCAAGCCCTTCCTGCTGGAGATACATCTCGAAGGGGCGAACCTCTGCCTGCAACGAATTGAAGTATCATCGCCGCTGCTCAACGACATTGCATGAAAATCGGCGACTCTCTTTCCTGTGTTTTCTCTAAGACTGCTTCATATTTCTCTAATCCCTTCCAGAGGGAGCTTCTCCATACCTTGAGCTATCTTGTGCTGAAATCTGAGCAGCAATGGCTGCATATTCAAGGTGAAAACAGAGAACTGCATATTCAAGGTGAAAACAGAGAAAAACCAGTCGAAATTGAAGAGGCAAGCTATGGCGCTCTGACGCGGATTTGCGCCCCTTCTCCTCAGTGGACCTTCTGTGGTATATGAGCTTTCTTTTGCCTCAGAAACCCCCTTTTTCTTTGCTTTGGAGAGTGAGATACAAGCCCTCCAAGTTCAATCCTTTGTTTTGACAGTTTTGACAAGGTTTTGAAAGTGATGCTACATTAGATGCTACTTTAGCATTTTTGAGTTTTTGAAGTTTAGAATAGCATCAGTACAACTGTGGCTTCAGCTTTGCTTTGAGTTGCTATACCTGGTTTTGATTGGAAAGCTTTCATTTAGCCACCTCTGTGAAGCATATAAGTGAAAGCATCATTGATTGAAATTTGGTCACAAGACTTTGCTACATTAAATGATTATATTCTGAAGTTTTTCAGTTGTTATTCTAAGCCTTGTAAGAGAGAAGACACTGCCCAATTCTTGGGTTAGATGCTCTCATGGCTTGCTTATGCAAAATATGTAAAAAGCCAAAACATAAAGCAATGTCTTGTTATGCTACAAAGGAAGAGAATGCCAACATGGCTTCCTTGTTGAAGATTGCCAAGATAATGGTTGCCAAAAAGGAAGCAACTTCAAAGACAGAAAATGCCAATCTACTTTCAGTTGATGTGCCTCCACAAGATGAGGCATCCTTTGAAGATTATGCTTTTTAAATCATCTCTATGTATGCTCCAGATCTCTCTTTTTATGTTGAGTCAAGGTACTCAGCCTGGATAGTCCTCCGAAATGAATGAAATAAACTATTGTGTTTTGTGTGTTTTGTAAACACCTCTGGTCACCTTATGATGTAGGCCATGTGTATGTGTTTTGCTCCATGGTACCTCCTGCAGACATTGTGTGCATGTACATGCAAGGGAGATAACCATTGGAAGGTCTTTTGTATCCCTTTTGTTTACCTTACACCCATGGGAACCCTTGCTAGCTTGAGATCCTAGCCATTGATAGATCCATGACCACCATGAGATGGCATGAGACACCTTGTGCTAGCTGTATCCTTGACATAGCCTGAGGCATTCCCTTGAGGGGGGGTTTGTTGGGATATCTCAAGGTGTATGCCTCAGGCACACCTTGGTTTCTATGTGTGAGTGCTAGAGGCACAGTTAGGTGCCCATAAGCACTGTTAGGTGGTGGTAGATGCCATCTAGATGTTGGCTAAATTCTAGGGGAGTAGATGAGCTCGGTGGCCTTTGGTCAGAGGTCATCGATGATATGGCTCTCATTGTTCTTCATTCTATGAGCACTTCTTTTCATTGGGTCTATCTTCTGTTGCTTCCATGCTCTCTAACAACACAGCCTTCAAGCCTCAAGGAGCCCCCCCCATATGCATTGCTACGACTGCCTTCATGCTCCGTAATCTCTTCTTCAATATCAGTTTGACTTGCCTTGGTAAACCTGTGAGCAGCATATGGAGCAAGTACTGAAGGTGCAGCAGCACGTACAGAAGCCAGAACAGGACATTTGGTACAGCAGCAGGTACAAGCAGTCTGGCAGCAATTGCAGGGCTTCCTGGAGCATCAAGATTGGCAGAAGATCTATTGTAAAGATGCCATGGTGGCTGCTCTGAAGGACTGTGCAGTACTGTTGTGGGCTCTGGGCTGTATTGGGGCAAGAAAGGACAAGCAGACTACGTCAGCATATGGCAGGCCTGGAGCAGGAGCCAGTAGCCTGCACACAGGCTGGTTGGCTGGATCTACAAACTGGGTCGACCACTCTAGGGGGCCTGGATCCCTCTATAAATAGGCCTATTTGAGGGCACATTAAGTAGTTCAGACTGCTGGGGGCATCACTCACTCATTGAGGAGCATCATTTGGTGCCTGGAGAGCATATGTATGCAGGACGGTGCTGCCTAAGGAACTCACACTACAGATGGTCACTGAAGCTCACTGAGGAGCACATGTAACATGCAACGGTTAATGATCGTGTAATCACAGCGAGACCTTCTTTAACACTTGTGCAAGGCATATGTGTATGCATCATAAAAAGGAAGAGAGAGATTAGGGTTTAGAGAGAGAATGTAGACGACATCAGATTGGGTCCCTGTACCCACTGTTAGCCCCCTTCCCTAATAGGGAAGAATTTGCTTTATGCTTGGAGAACTACGAAATATATAATAACACTCCTTCAGAGAGCACAAGCTGCACTCTCTGAGGATGACCCTTCAACCCTAAGAGCTGACCCATGAATGCCTAATCTCAACCAAGACCAACACTGCCCACATGGAAGATGTGGACCACTGTGCAAGGCTATTGAAGAGGCTTGTGCTGTCCCCGGGCATGCAGACGAGCTGCGTGAGTGAGAGAGATGAAGGGAAGACAAAGATCTGGGAAGCATTAGGACTAACCTAGGGCTAAGACCTAACTAGCAGAAGGGGTCTAGAAGAGCTGGCCTAGCTTCAGGTGTGGCTGAGCTTGGGTGGAGTGATCCCCAAGCTAGGGCAGAGCCAAATATAGCCTAGGTAGCCCTAAAGTAGGAGTTGCTGGCTATAGATGGCTAAAGCCACATAAAGCAGGATGCCTAGCCTATAAGTATAGGCCAGGGGCTCAGCTCATGGAGTCCTGAGGATGCGATCCTCAGAGACCAGGACCTGCTGGCCAGAGGGCAGCAGGTAGGGTGAAGGGCTTGTGGTATGGGACACAAGTCTAGAGCCTGAGGCTGGCTGGCTCTCTTCAGGTGGTTTAGACTTCTAGCTTGGGGGTGGCTCGGATGAGCCTACGGCTGGGAGGTGAGCTGTTAGCATCAACCCTTATGGGACGGGGGCAGATGCCCTGACCCGGATCGGTTGTCTGCAGGCTTAGTTCAGTTTAGGGTTCTGGTTATGGAGCGGGTCCAGTATACCTAACCAGGGTATAGGGTTAACTAGACTTGGCGAGGGTTTGTTACAGAGCTAAAGGGAGCTGAAGACACAACTGTGAAAGAGCTCAAAACTGGAAAAGGAAACTGCTGAAACGAGAACCCTAAACCTCTACTCCGAGCCGGGCTATGGTGCTGCGTGGACACCTTCCCGGATCACTCTTAGGGACTGCTGAAATGATGCTGTCTTGCAGGGCATGTTTGGAAGGGCTGAGGACTGCACCAGGTTGGAGGAAGAACGCTGAACTGAGGGGAGCTGAGTGAGGAATGAGGGCAGCAAGCCCCCCTTTACATAGGGGGCTGTGGGGCCTGGTAGGCTGAGCCAACCAGCCTGAAATGGACCGACTAGCCAGTCAGCTGGTTGGCTGGCTGGTTGGGCTCACTTCCCCACACCTTTGCTGCCTAGGAAGGGGCACAAGGCAGCCTTCCCCAGCCCTTTTTCCCTTGATGGAGAGCTGCCTCAAGGGCCCTTCTAAGGCTCCTTCCTTGGCTGCTTCTGTCCCAATCCTTGGCCCTAGGCTGAGACCTAAACCTAGCTAAAACCCTATGAACGGAAACACTAACCTACTGTTCTCCAGTGGGTACTAGTGAACAAGGACACAGACTGGCCTACGTAGCTCGTGCCTTACTGTCCTTGGACAAGGGCTCACAATAGGGTCACGGTATACGACAAAATAACCTATAATAGGATCTATTTGCACTTTGTCGATGAGGCCAGTTGTCGCCTTGCACCGAAGTGCAGGGGTGCATGTGACAGCACACAACCTGAGGACTGCAAGGACAGAAATAAGAGCAGTATTTGTGATCACCATAGAGCATCTAGGCAGCGGATTGCTAAGTGTTTTGTAATCTCTGGTGAAGCTTTCTGTAAGGAGAGGGTTTGGCTCAGATTTTGCACAAAACATTTTGGACGGTTCTACTGTTGGCTCTCCTGAATTTGGTGCTTTTATCTCTTGTGCACATAGAAAGTTGAAGCTTCAAATTAAAACATTCCCTTCTCCTCTCTACAGATTCTTCGGTTGCACACTTTTCCATTTCCACTGCATGGAGGAACTAGCCAAGGGTCTAGGTTTTTCTAACAACATTTTCCTTCCCTTGGTCATGCGATTTCTCAACTTTCGTTTCAATCTCAAGAGCACTCAACCTGGGTTCTCTGGAGATACTTGATTGCCTTATTGCTCTTTTGTTTTTCTGCAAACACTTCTCCCTATCCCCTACTTTGATGGAAATATCACATACAGGCCTCATCATTCATTGTCCATGTCTTGTGCACTTTGCATATAAGATCTCATTGGTTCCACCTCTACTTCAAATACACAATTCTTGTAAAACCTTGTGGCCAGGCATGCCGACTTCACTGAGCGATTATTCTTCTCAGGGACTACAAAGTCCATCTACACAAACCCCATGCTAGCCAAGTTGGGAGACCTCGGATACCATGGGGGCCCACAATTAGATCTGGTGGCACGGCCTTGAACAGATTGCACCAAGCCAACTCCGTCGAGAGCTAAAACTACAGCTCATAATATACCACCCCACCATGGTACCAGAGCATCCTCCTCTCGTGATGTCCCCACTCGAGACTTCCTTGAGGATCATGAGCATGCTCAAGTTTTATATTCCCATTTAGGAAAGATTCAAACTTTCTCGTATATTTGAAACACCATATGTAAGGGGTTTAATTAGCCCTGGTATGGGTGGTTTCTATAGGTGACCCCTCTGAGCCATGATCACATCATCTAAGAGGCTGTAGTCTACAACACAAACAAAAAATAATGTGGCCCACAACTTCCATAACCCACTGACCTCCTCTTAGTCCACCATAAACGTAAACATGATTGCCAACCGATGCAGCAGCATGACGGCAGCGTCGAGTCATTTCCACAGAAGCCTCTCCTCCAGCCGCATCCGCACTGTATCTTCCTGTTCGTGGGGTTGTGACAACTCCTTTTCGATCCAACCAAACTCCAGCAGCCGTGTCCAGCACTACAGTCAAAAGGCAGTCACAACTCTAATTAATATAGCATCATAAAATCATCCTCAGACCTCCAGTCTAGTCAAGCTTGTGAACTTCAATATAAGCTTCCATGCAATAACAATGAAACAGGGTTTCTTTGGACTAACCTGCCACACTGGAGCCATCTTCAACCATCCGGCCACCTCCAAGAGCTCCACCAGAAACATACAACCTGGCATTCACAAAAACCTGTGAAAGAAAGAAAGAACCGTGAGGTTAGCTGCAGAAATATATTCACCCCATCTGGCAGCTATCCCTAATTACTCTTAAGCATTCTCCAAAACAAACACAAGTGTGTTCCTATGTAGACATTAAAAAAGAAAAATATGAGAGAACCTACAGCAGCATGTTGATAGCGAGGAGAAGGAGAAATGCCAGGCGCAACAGCCCATTCCCATCTGCCATCTCGATGCTTTGCAAGGCCATAAGCACTGGCAAGCGGCTACAATGAGCACAATAACTTCATTTATCAGAAACCACATAATCAACACTTTTGATTGGCCCCCACAATTTCTTTAAAAGAATCTCAATTCAATATTAAAAAAACATGCAGCTCTTCAGTTCTCAAACTCTTTAACTCTGCTCAGCCACTTGTTGTGCAACATTATATTTCCTGCATTTACTAAAGTGCTCGAAGCATGCCATACATCCGAATAAAAATATGGAACTAGTATAGACAACTACAAAGGGCTAAAGTAGACTGCCCAGTACTTTTGAAACCTGCAAAATTACAACGAGGTCAATCCACACACACACACACACACACACACACACACACATATATATATGTATACACACACACACACACACACACATAAATATAATCACAGTCAATTATTGCATCCATCTCAGTTCCTTTGAAAGGAGGCAAAAAGCCAACATGAAAAGTAGAGTATTACATCGGTACTGTTTCAAAACTTCAACATTATGCACAGTTGCCACGACTAGGTGCTGTTTCAAAACTTCAACCCTATGCAAAGTTGCCATGATTAGGTGCAGCAGTGATTCTTCAACATGGTAAGGCAGGATGATTTAACTATTGTTTTAAGAAGTTGAAGCCGATAACAAAGCAAACCCTGATGAAAGTATCTCTCTGAAATAGCTCTTGCTACTAGCATCACAAAAGCTCACGGAAATGCTCACAAGCATGGACAAATGCACATGCAAACACCAGAGAGAGATGAAATGTCTAAAAGCCTTCACCAAAGGATCCATCAAGGTTTATGGGACATCATAATACAGAAATAATGATCCAAAAGCAGCTCTAGAAGAACTAATTCTGCACCTGCACACATTCATATGCACGAATGCATGCACACACATACACCAAGAGAAAGAACATGCTCTACAGAACAAACCCATCAAGATCTATGGGACAGTGGCAATTCAGACATATACCACCCAAAAGCAGGTCTACGAAAAGCCACTTCTGTACCTATACCATGCTTTGCTGGCATGCATCTATATGAATCCAGGAACCTGCCCGAACTCATCCTCTGAACCTAAAAAAATGTGCAGTTTTGACCTCATGACAATCACCTACAAGGTAAATACCACCATTGCACATAGCAAGAAACAGCTACTACAACATCCCCACCGACATCATCTGCGCCCAATGGTGGGTGTAGACCATAGTATAAACATACGCTCTCGCACATATGCACACATCCACACACTTACAAGCAAAAAGGCCTTCCTACTCAGTTTCGGAGCACCTATTTACACAAATGTCTCCCTCCTGAAGTGAAGGACAGACTCAGCCATGACAAAGGCAAGCAATAAAGCAGAATGCTAATCAAAAAGTAGTCCATGTTCTCTACATCAGAGCTACAACTGCTTGTGTACAGCAGCACATCACCACATATAGAAAGAGCTATAGCAATGTCAGCAGACCACAACTTGAAATAGAGCTTCACAGGGTGAAATGTGCATCTCCACTAATATGGCAGAAGACATACATCTAGATGAATCCAGAAACTCTTCTCTAAGAATACACAGATAGTGTAGTTTTAACCTCATGACAACAAGCTTTGTCTAACAATAAATCCATCCCTAAATTTTCCCTAAGATAAGCTATCTTCAGAATTTCTAAGGCCTTTTTCCAGCAATTCAATTACCCCTTTGACGTAGTAGTTCACAAATAGTCCAGTTGGCTACTCCAGAAGATGGTGCATGCTTTTTGGCAGCAAGGTGATGTACTGATGGAAGAATAAGATCCATGTGTTTAGATGAGGAAGATGCCGGACTCATCCTTTAGAGACCCCCTCACCAAAAAAAAGTAGTCAAAATGATGAGCCAGCACAATTAGCAACAATTTATTAGAAAGCCTTTAAAGCTGAAGAGATGAAGGGTACTCTATGAATTTAAGGGAGAAGCTATGTCGGGAACTTTTGGGGTGGTTGTATCTTCATAACTTTCACTTCACACAAACATTGAATCATCCCCCCATAAAATAAACCTCCTTAATGTGTAATTTCCAGAAGATAGTCACAGCCGTATTTTTGCTCACATTCAACATAATGTCATAACTGGAAATTACAGCACATACCACACTGGCTGCATCTCTACCACCGCAAAGCAGCAGCAGGCCATCTCCACGCGCACTTGCAGTTGCATACCTGGACACGAATTCATGTCAAGACACACCTTGATCATTTATTTTCCTAAAAAGACTTTTTCACTTTAAACTAGATGAGCCAAGGTGCCTTGAAATAATGAGAAAATAGGGTTTATAAAACCTCAGATCTAATCATATTATCATACATGCAAGGAGGTGGGCCCTCTCCCTCTGGCTCCAACTTCTTCCATTCATATGGTTTTGCTGTTGTGTCCAAGGCCCACACATCTGCCAGGGGGGATTTTCCTGCAGGATGTAATTTCCATATTAGTGCATGCTTATGAGATGTGTGAAACCCCCCAAAAAAAGAAAGCTATCATACTTGCTACAAAACTCTTAAAAAATGAGGAAAAGTCTGGGCTCACTACCTGTCATTTCTCACGTCTAGTAACAAGAAAAAAAGACAAATTATATAGCAGTAATTGATGACCAACCATCATTTCCCCCCACAGCTAGAAGGAAGCGTTGTCCCACCAGGGCCATCACATGACCGTATCGAGGTCCAGGTCCTCGTCCTTGAACAACTACCCTGAGAAGCCAAGGTTTAGGCTTGTGAGCATGCTTAAAGATGCCATTAATCTCTAAATACAAAGAGGTAATGTTGAGTTTTCTAGAATACCTATGCCACCTTGCTCTTGGCTGTGTCAGATCTAGGACGTGAAGGTCTTCTGTAGATAGCCCAGCAGGACCAATCCCCCCCTGAAAGTTAACAAAGTTTTGCTAAGTCCAAAAAAAATCCAAATCAAATGAGAATTGCTATACCCTGAGAGGAAGACGCACTTACTTGAATAACGACCATTGTACCAACGGCTGTAGCAGCATGAGCAGCACGGGGAGATGGAGGATCCCCAACTGGATGTAGTCTGCACACATTGGCTCGGGCAATTCAAAGCAAGTTCATTTGACCCTCTAGGATTAAAAGGTGTTTGAGTGCCGCATATTGCTTTGCAAAAAAGACTGCGCTTGAAGGATGCATCACGAGTCTTACCTCGTCCATCTGTTGGTCAGAATGTCGTAGCAATGTACGTCAGCAGTAGCTCCCGCCAACCCTGGAAGACAAAATATTTTAAATTCGGCTATGATGAGTAAAGCCAATTCCAGTTCAAGAGATGGATGCTTACTCGATTTCAACTGCACTCGAATTTCGAACGTTTACAATTCTTAATAATGCGAAAAGCAGAGAGATCGCTGAAGTCAATAAAAACCCTTACTGATGCCAGCATTCCCGCTAGGGCTCTGAGGGCCGGCTTGAGCGGAGCTGCCTTCCAAAGCCGTGGCACCGCCGAAAAGAATGAGCCGAGGACCAACGTATCCCGGCGCACCTTCCTCCTGAACGGCGGCGATGGCAGTCAAGGTGTGTCCACAACGAGGACCGGGGCCATCGTCCTTCTTCTCGATCACGGGAGAGACGAAGCGGTAGGCAGGGGCAGGCTTGGGCCCGGCGGAAAGGGAGGGGTGAGTGACGGAATGCTGCGGATGCGATTGCTGCGGCTGCTGCGGCGGCGGCTGCTGCTGCTGGTGTTGCTGCGGCTGCTGCTGCTGATGCTGATGCTGCTGCGGCGGCTGAGGTTGGGGCTGCGAGAGGGCCATGTGGGGGAGGGAGTGGGAGGGGGGAGGGGGGGGGAGGGGCGATCCTGGGGGGAGGACGGAGGAGTCGACGTCCATGGCGGGGGGGGAGCTAGGAAGGGGGGGGGGGGGCAGGAGGCCATGGGGGGGGGAGGTCCATGGGAGGGAGGGAATTGGGAGCTACATGAGCTGGGAATTAGGGCTGGAAGCTTGGGAGGATGGCTATGGCGGAAGGAGCAGGGCACAGAAACAGAGCAGGAAGCAGAAAAATGGCAATTTTGAGAAGAAGAAGAAGAACAAGAAGAAACAACCAAAAACGAAGAAGAAGAAGAAAATGAAGAAGACGACGAAAACAGAGAAAGACCCTTCGTCGTAGGATCCGAGATTGACCCGGCCTTTAACTTTACCTTAACCTACCTTTTTACCCCTCCCCCCTCCTCCTTTCTACTTTTCTTTAACCATCCCCCCTGCCCTGGTTACCCAGCGTGCCCTCCCTACCCCCGCCACGTGTCCGCCGTCTCATCATTTGCGTATTATTATGGGTTTGTACTAGGGGTACCCAGTTCGTAAGGTTTTCTTTTTTTTTTTTTTGGGGTGAGGGGTTGGTTTTGAACTTTGGGGACTAGATATCCCCCCTTTCTCGTCTGTCGGAATAGCGAATCTTCTTCATCCCCCCCCCCCCCCCCTTCTCTCTTGTCCCTCATGTTCACACCTTCCTCTTCCCATAACTCACCTAGGTCAACCCTCCATGCTACTATACTCAGCCTTGAGTCTTGACTTTAACTCTCTCTCTCTCTCTCTCTCTTTCTCTCTCTCTCTTTTGGCAAGTTCTAAGGATGTACGTCTTGTAAAGACTATGCTGACCCTCTCTCTCTCTCTCTCTCTCTCTCTCTCTCTCTCTCTCTCTCCATATGTATATACCCCATTCTTTGGGTAAGTTCTAAGATAAAAAGCTACGTCTTGTGAAGGCTATATTAAGCCTCTCTCTCTCTCTCTCTCTCTCTCTCTCTCTCTCTCTCTCTCAAAAGGGCTACATCCATAGATTCCCTTCCTTTTTGAAACCTCATATTCGACCTCCATTCCAAAATAATGAGATTGGCATCTAAATACTTAATACATTTTACACTTTACAACTATATTAAACTATAATGCTCCAGCTATTGCATACCACCTTAGTGAATAACTAATTCAAACAATGGACTTTACCTGCTCTTCAAAAATACAAATTGCAAGTGAAACCTCACCACGAAGTTTATTTTTTAAGACAATTACACTAACCAATCTGCCAACAAAATCAGAGCACCACTATTCCATCCAACGTGGTCTCATGCAGGGGAGCTTCGGCACATGACATGTACTTTGATAAATGGCAAAGGCAAAGAAAGGGGGGACCTATGTGGATGTGTGTGTGCATGCACGTACACACGTACATAGGCACACACATGTATCTACGCACGCATGCACACGCATACGCATGCCTACACACACACAAATAGAGTTTGTATGTCACGAGGTGTGTGAATCTAAAATGATCGAAATAACGGTCTCCTCTTCTCCCTTCCCTTTCACCTCATAAATTGAAGATTCTATTCTAGGAGCCTATTTATTGTTGATTTCATGAAACACTAATATTTCTCACAATTATTCATCTTAATAGACATAATTACCCGTCCTTGCTCGCCTAATACTTGGAGCGTCTAAAAAACCTATTTGTTGTTGACTTGTTGAAATTTGACCTCTCATTGATAGAATTGTCCATATTTTGTAAGGACCAAAAGGTCATCAATGTGCTCGTCAACTAAGAACGTTCTTGCAATCACTAGCCAATGCACGTGCAAATGTGTAGAAGAATTCAATGAAATTGATGATGAGCATGAGGATGCCCTAGGAAAAGCTTTGTCTAGACCCTCCCAACATTCTTGGTAATAAGTTTGATCTATACATGCTCAATTCTAGTAGCACTAGTATGTCTTATAATGGGACATTGGATTACTTTTTTCAAATAGGACTTTAGATTTTGAAAATTTGTAACACACATCACCTATGTATCAAAGTTGAGTACAAATGGGAATATTGAAATCCAAGGGAGTTGGAATTGAATAAAATATGAAGTACAAGTTTCCAATTTAATTATGTACATAATTTGTGTCTTTAAAGCCTTTTCTTATCGATATGTAAGGAGCATGTAAAAGAACTAAACATATAGATACACTGGTAGAGAAACTCCATAGCAACCATAAGCTAGGATTGGATATTTTGCAAATTAATTGTCCAAAATGATATCTAAAATTTCGTGTGTGTGTACGTGTGCACGCACACGTGCATGCGTACATGAGAGAGAAAGAGAGAGAGAGAGAGAGAGACAGAGCTTCCCTCCTTCATTTCACTCAAGCCTAGCTTACCATAAACAAAAATCCTAGGCCCAATCTTGACTATATCAAGGCAACAATCCCCCCTTATTATACTCACACAATTAGTTTGCACAAAAGCTAGTTCAGTAGTCCACAATCTAACAACACCAAAACTAGTACCAATAGCACAATTACAATCATCATCACATGAGTAGCATATTGATGTGGACATTGGAAGGGCACAACAATTTATCAACAAAGTTGTCAGCATTAATAGCATGACATAGTTGTTATCAACAACATTAGCTTATAACACCAAGAGCTAAGAAGGGCAAGTGTGGAGGACCTTATAAATATGTGCAACAAGGTGTTTTTTGAGAGTTATAGAAGAGCAACGATACATAGCATCACATCATACTGAATGTGGTATGTATTAGATCAATCTAAGAATGCATCAAAGCAAAAAATGCATCTAAAATGAAGCTAGACAATTGCACCTCACGACTGATCACATAGCCAAAATTGACTTAGCTCTATGGAAGTGATGCAAAACACATTGCATTGGGATGATAAAAGAATCCATGAGTAATGAAGAATAGCTACAAGACATAAGCTATATACACACACATAAGAAGCTAGCAACAAATAGGATAATAGTGTTGCATATGGACTAGCAACTTGCATGGAAACAATAAATGAATCTTCTCAAAAGATTCCTTACAAAATGTTCATTTTTTTGTGTGGAAAGTCTCCAAAAAACACTTAAATTTAAGAGACACATTGTTTTTTCTCATACAATAGTCCAAAAATTGCATGAGAAACTTGACACTTTGTACAACAAAGAATATTATGAAAGGCCCCAAAATTCATAATTATAACAAACTTGTACTATCAACTTCTTCAAAAGCTTAAAATTCAATAAATCATCAACCCATTGTTCACTAATACAGATCTACCTCCTCTTTCAAGGAAACAACACCCATGATATGCTCGCTTCAAGTGATGTTTGGTGTATATGTGGTTAACCCCTCCTCTTCTATGCTATTGACATCTACACTATTAGAATCTACTTCTGCAAAGGAAAACCTTAGGCTCCTTTTGGATGACCCTCTTCTCCTATTATCCTCCATGCAAGGGCCCCACAAAGAAGTGACAACTTTTGAGAAATGATATCTTGTGCTTTAATTTTCTATATTTGATCAAGTTAAAGGCATACACTACAATGTCAACATCCTCGAGAACCAAAGCTCTTCCTTTACAAGAATATAGTTTTTCCCATAACAAAGTTTAACCAATTGTACTCTTCCTTATTCTAAACTGATACAGAAAGCTTTGATCATTCAAATTTGCAATGCAAGGCTCATCTTTCTAGCATGAAATATAAACCACTCAAATTCAACTATATCATGAAGTTTTGAAACACATGGTTTGGGATATCGGCTGATCTCATAATTTCTTCAAGAGGAACACCATCACAATCCTTCTTTCGTCACAATTTGATAAAGAATTTGCTAAATATTTGATCAACAAGCTTGTGTGTATGATGAAACTATAAGGATTCAAGCTTAACATTTTTAAATGTGCCCTTCTCTAAGTCAACACCACTTGATTTTTTACCTCTCTAGTTGTATTGTCTAGTTGCACATATGAAATAGGTTGCATGCTTTTACAAAATATCATTTTTTATTCTTTCTAAGAGATTTAAATCATTTCTTAGACTTGGAGTGGTCACATATACCTTTGGCACAAGTTGTGTGTACCATGCAAACAAATCACATGGTATTGTATGATATACTCGTCTTTTAGGTATCTTGGAACATATTTGAAATGTGGGAGATTGGTCTTCTTTTGGTTCATATCATCAATGATATCGTTCATATATCTATCATCATGCTCTCATGGCATATTCTTCCTATGCTTTGCCATATTTTGCCTCACTTTTGCTTGCATTTTTTAATGTGTTTGTAGATCTTTCATCGCTCTAGCTACAAAACACACCAAAGACATAGTTAATCGATGCTCCTTAAACGTTGATGGTTCTTTGATTACTTTAAGAGCTTTATTTAGCATGTGTGTATTTATATATGCCTTTCAAGCATATCATGGTAGGCCTTCAAATTTACACAAGTTGTATATATTGGGTATCTCTGTGTTGTCGAATTCGTTGTTCCAAATACTAGCAAAATGCTCATATGAGCAATAGGGCCCCTTAGTAATGCATAAGAGCAATAGGGCTCCTTCATAATGCTCATGAGATCCTTACACACCATGAATTTATCACTTTGACAAAATATCCCAATTGATGGCGAACAACAATAACTGGCAATAATTTTGGATGTCATAGGAAGAAACTCTCCATCCATCCTTGCAAAGATTGCCAATAGAATTTGGTGTCCTCATTTGCTATGACATGCATATTCGAGGGTTCTACCTCAAATTTTTCAGCAATTTGGCTAGCTTATGATTTCCCAATAAATGAGCAAGTTTAAACACCTTGAGACATACCCAATTGGGTATTGGTTTCAACGGCTCATTTGTGAGCCACGATAGCTATGAGGACACAACAGTGAAGCTAAGGTGAAATGTTAATCTCGAGTTAGCTTGTTTGCGAAGAGTGGAAACCATGCATGTAAGATAACTATAATTAGCTCAGATTGAGAGCATTCGGATGGAGTTGAGCAAACAATGACAGTTGAAGCTGTGCATCCCCCCCAAGTTAACATGAAAAGGTAGCAAAGGCCACACAAAGAGGCCAATCCATAGTAGTGGCCCAGCAAATTTTGAGGCCTAGATTAGGAAGGTGGTACATCTCAACCGCCTAACTCTATAGGTACCTAGAGGATGAGTTTGAGTTAGGATGGGCTCACTCGCTCACTTCAGGTCCTCTTGTTTCATCTTGTTAGGATCTGCATAGGCTAGAAACTTGCTACTCATAGAGAGTGTGGAACCTCTTGTCTTCATTTGTGCATGCTCATCCACTCATCTTCATATGGTTTAACCCACGTAGCACAAATCCTTGCTTTAGTTCTTTCTTGATGTCTAATTCTTCATCTTGAGAAGGGTTTAGGCAACACTTATCCAACAACCTGAGGAGTATAAGAGAGGGCATCTTTGTGTTCAACATTAAGCATCCACACCAAGCATTGCGTACAGGGTCCATTGGTCAATGAGGCATGCTATTTGCTAGAAGGTTTCCACCAGCAAGGCATAGAGTTGATTTTCCTTTGCTTTGGAGCACCCTCTATCACTTTAGGGTGAATGGGAATTACCTAATGAGGGTTGGAGCAATGGAAGTGTGAAGAGCTTCTGAAGTGTTGACTAGCACTGCTTGAACCTCATGCTCAAGCTGCATGGAGGGTGACACTAGTGGCCATGAGTAGAGTCCACTAATGTCTATTAGCTCTCGCTCCGGGTTCTTACACCGTTCCTTGATCCATTCCCTTGCTACCTAGCCAATGTCACGATAGAGCTGAGCAACCACTCTATAGGCATGTTTGTACATGGTGGTAGCCTCAGTATGCAAAAGCCAAGTAACCACTCTATAAGCTGTAGTTGTTGTGAAGAATAGGTGGGGAGGTTAGCCATTCTTGGTCGAGGCAATCTCACATGCTTATCTACTATTACTTCACTCTACTACAAAAGCTTGTATGGGCTTGCCCCTCAGCAGAAGTCTCTATACCAAATGTCTGCGTAGGAGTATCCTTGCTCGTTTGCGGGGATCTGGCCACCTAAACCCAGAGGCACCTTCATCCTCGTCTGGTCCTGGGTGGTTAGGAAGAGTACTCAAGTGCTCCGAAGTTGTCTAGCTGTTGCAACAAGGCCTGGATCTGTTTGAACATGGTCACTTTGATGTGCAAGGTGGCATTTTCCTAACGAACTTATTGAAGCTCATTAGTAGCAGAGTTGATAAATGTATTCCAGTTGCATTATCGCTCGACATTGAGAATCTATAGTGAGCTCGGAAGTTCTAAGCATGGCCATGGCCTCTTCATACTAGAGTGGTAATGCCTTGTGCTTAGCTTGCAATTCAACATAGGACACCTTTAAATCCTTGAGCTCAGCCTTCGTCTACTGTTGCCATTCATCCACTAGCTCAACTAGCTCATAATAAAAATCACAGGTGCCCAAATTACCCTATTATGCTCATGCTTCTCATGTAGTAGCACTTGAGGAGGGACCCAGTAAGTCATTACATGCTGCATTGTACGTGTAGCATCCATTGTTGTCTCTCATAGCTATTCTAACTCATAGAAATAATATCCTGAGACATGGTATCATCAAAATAAAATAAGGGGTCCCCTCTTTTGTTGGTAAGACATGCCTGAGAGGTGAAAGTAAGGGCACTTGTTGTGGATGGTCGAGGAGATGCTTATGCTCCTTAGGTGACTGCTTCCCTTTGTTGAATTATTCCCTGCACTCAAAAGATTCGGTTGATAAAGATTTGGCATAGCCATTGCTATGGTTGGGTCAACCGGTCATGTGCCTGAAAGTCTTACAATTATTGTCTCAAGGAGAACTAACGTTGCTCATCCCCCTGGTATCTCTAGTGGAAAACTTAGACTGGAAGATTCTTTGCAGTGGCTTTACCCTTTAGGTCTAGTGTGTTGACAGTAACTCGGGCTTCATCTTCATTCACCCATGCTACAGGGTCACATAGTTGACCGATGCCCATCTCTTTGTGTCTACAGAAATTTGGTTTGTGTCCTTTGAGAGGGACTGGTCCTCATCATGCTTGTGATAATCCTCGTTGTTCTACTCCTTTTGCACATTTTCCTTAGTGCTCTCCCCTTCATTTGTGGTGCCTTCCTTGTCCAGTGCTTGAGTCACTCAAGTCTGTCTCTTTATTTTGTCCCTGAAGCTATCTAGTAGGAGGTTGGTCTTCCCTATAGACCCATCCTATCTCAGCTTCACTTTCGTTTTCAATGGACCAAACTTAGCATTTCCTAGCAAAACCAACATGTCCTTCTTAAGATTATTTTTCACAATGTGCCAGTTGTACCAAGCTTTTATTCTTCTCTGAATCACCTACTATGGCCATGTTGCTCGAATGCATAACTCATCCAACTCTACTAGCTGATGCAATTATCTGCTTATTGCATCTAGTTCCCATAGCTAATGTTCTAGAGCCAGCTGGAGACTCGAAACAATCCAAAATCCATTTGGAAAGGCATCAAATGAATGGTTACCTTGTATGCTGTGCAATAAGCCCACAATGCAACATCCAACTTTGTATCCCAATTTCTACGATGTGTGCTCACTATCTTTATGAGTATCAACTTGAGAGTTTTATTGGTTGACTTGGCCTATCCATTACACCGAGGCAACTCGATGCATGACCATGAGCTCTTTAGTAAATAATTAAAAACTTCATTCATGAAATGGGTTCCTTAATCATTGATAAACTCAATTGGATAGCCATATTTGCAAATTATATTTTCAAAGAGAAACCTGGATGCCCTTCAAGCTGAGTTATCTCTATAGGATTTAGCTTCATCCCACTTAGTAGTAGAATCAGTGGTCGCCAAAATATACTTATTCTATGTATCCTTATTTGTCTTCTTGAAAAGACCCATGTAATCTAATCCCCAATGCTTGAATGGTTACCATGGTTCACTTGGTTGCAATGGCATGTGATTATGTGGAAGAAATCTACATGTTCTTTGATAGACATTACATTCCACACACCAAGTAGAGTGCTCCACCACCATAACCCTACCTGGAAAACCTTTCAAGTAGTGAGCTCTCTATTAAAGTGACCTGCAATTGGCCCAGTGCATACCTCAATAAGGACAATGGCACGTTCATATGGTAATACCCACCATCATGTACTCCATCTAAACCTTGGTGGTACAATTAGCCACTGATCAAACTATACTTCGGGGATCTCAAAGCCAGTGTGCTTATCTTTGGGCATATGATTGGGGAAAATTCAAAATTCTTTGTGATAGATTGTGTAACGTCTCATCATGCTCAGCTTTTGAAAATTCCACAGCAAACAAGTGAGCATCTAGTAGCTCAATAGTCACTCCTTTAGCATCATCTAGGGCTATCACCGGGACAACAATCTGCTCTTGCATGGTATGTTCCTAGTTTATGAATAAATTTAAAATTAACTTCTACAATAACAACATCCATTGAGCCAACCTTCCTTGGAATAATTGAGGTAGAGTAAAGCTTGATGATCAACATAAAAGATGGATGGATTTTTGAGTAAATAATTCCAAAATTATGCACATTATATACCATCCCAAGAGCTTCATGCTCGGACATGCTATAATTACACTCGGGAGGAGCCATTAAGTTGCATAGTACACTAGATAATCCAAATTTCCATCTAGTTTTACAAATTTAGTACCAATTCCGCATCTACATGAACACGAAAGATGACATCCCTCTTGGTTGGTAAAGTATAGGTGCCTCAAATACCCATTCCTTTAGTTCAAGAAATACTACATACAATTCCTTAGTCCATTGGAACTTACTATCTTTGTTAGTCATTTCATATAGTGACCATGCGATTTTGGCAAAATCCTTTAGACATCATCTTTAGAGCTGATGAATCCAACAAAGGACCTCAATAGTATCAAATTCTATAGTATCGACATCTTTTTAATGGCTTGGATCATTATTCAACTCAGTCCAAAGTCCCTCTTTGGAAATCACATGATGGAGTAAGACACTAACTTGTACACAAAAAATGGATTTGTGGGATTCTAGTCTATTTACATTTGGGAAACACCTTCTAAAGGCAAATTAAATGCAAGGAAATAGCAGAGTAGACACAAAAACCATCCAAATAAATGGAAATGAACCCACTCAATAGACCAATCAATATGCTACTTTGACGCGACCCATGACTACGCTATTAAAAGATGGGGTTGATTTCTCTTGGGATGAGGATTGTGATCATGGGTTTGTACAAATCAAGAGTGCTCTGGCTTCATAACCCATTCTACGCAATCTTGATTGGTCAAAGACTTTCTATATCAATCCTGGGTTTGGTGAGCACACTCTGGCGGGTATTCTTCTCTAGCAAGGGAGGATCGGTTCATGTATACTATTTGATTTGCTTCTTGACAATTGCTCGAAACTGAATGATGCTGTTATGAGGCTGACAAGCATGCCTTGTATTTGGTGTTCTACACTGAGAAATTTAAGCATTATGTGGCTAGAAAGTCCTTCATTATAATCTCTAGCAATGGTCTTGCAAAGCAGGTTCTTCAATTACCAAATCCCACGGTTGGCCAAATTGTTGGTAGTTCTACAAGAATATGATTTTTCATGCAAGAAAGAGACACAAAAATCATCCAAATAAATGGCAATGAACTTGTTCAGATATTCCCAAAATGTTTCAACCATCAATCTCTAAAAAGTAGATGGTGCATTTCATAGACCTTAGTGGCATATGCACCCCACTCTACTATGAAAGCATTTTTAGGCTAATCCTCATGTGCTATAGAGATATGATTGTATCCATTGTCACCATCCATAAACAAATACATCTTGTGACTTGCAACTTGATCAAGTAGTCCATCATCCATGAAAGGAATTGGGAAAGGATTTGGTAGTATTTAGTTGGTCAGCTTCCTAATCTACACAAACAAGGAGCTTGACTTTTTTTAAAGACACTATCATAACCAATCATTGTGATCCAATTTCATAGATGAATCCTACTTGGATGAGCTATTCTGAATTGAGGCTAGGTGAATGTACACCCTTATCATCCAAATAGAGGCTAGGTGGATTGCAAGCTACTGAGAAATTAGGTGGTGCTAAGGATGTTTTTTCTACATCCTCTCCATTCACTTTTTGCATGATTCTTTATTCAAGGTCTATACATCTCCCTTGTGTTTCTAACCTCCCCAATGCTTCCATTCATGCTATCTAAGGTAGTGATGAACATAATAAAGTTGAACAAGAGGAGGAGGACAAAGACATGGAAAATTTGTGAGTCTCCATAGAGCTATAAATAACTAGTGATGCAAGAAATAGGAACCTCACCAAGTGGCACAGACAAAAGTATAATGCAAGCTTAAACAAAGATATGGCAAAGCTTTGATTCTCCATCAAACTATTAAATGACTGAATATGCAAGATAGACCTCTATAAGGAGGCCTGCCAAGTACAAAATTTATCTTAAACTAAAGTCAAGGTGCATGGTATCACTTATTAATATAATTTAGGGTTTTTTAAGTTGTCAACCACATTAGTTAGCAATGTCATTTGATGGATAGTGGCAAGTCCTAGAGCTAGGATTGTGCCTCGGAGCCAAATGGGCCCAAGTTGATAGTAAAGAATGAGGAAAGAGAGTGGTATAAAGAGATTAGAGTCGGCCCTCCCTTCAAAAGGTGGCATGTATAAAAGGCCAAATGGTTGACTTTGGTCTTCACTTGTTGGTTGCACACATTGGAATACAAGCTCACCTCCTCTTTGGAGTTCTCTTGTTCCCTTATAGTGCCTTTTGTGAATGCCATGTTCTCTTCTCCTCTCCCCTTCTTCTGGTCCTCCCTTTCCTCTTCATTTGCTTATGGATTCATGATCGCAACAAGTGAGAAGTCGCTAGAGTGACACTAGTGCATGGCATTTGCATGCACTGATCTCAACCTAGAGTAGTTTGGAGGAGTACTTCATCGACATTCCTGCAAGATCCCCATGACATGTGAGTCATCGCTAGAGGCTACACAAAAGTATGGAAAGCTTCTAGAATAAAAGGCTAAGGAAATTCATTGCAGTCATAAGGAATTGGCGGAGTCTTGAATCACTCTACCCCACGCCATGAAATAATATACAATGGGTGGTAATAAAGTGTTAGGATATCCATGTCCTCTTCCAAAACTAGATTTTCATGGAAGTAAGGCAAATGTGCTTGGACTATGGTGTGGCAGAAGGCCTCATTAAGGTCGTGCAGTGTTAGAGTATTTTCAAAAAGGATGTTGTGGGGAAGAAGTGCAGTGGCGAATGTGTGCAAAAAATATGTGTAGGTGTCATGGATAGTGCATTCTGTGAACTAGAGTGTGGAAGCACGGGACGACGCTTCTTGCAGCCTCTCATGGAGAAATATTAGTTCTTTTGCTAGAGGGGAAGATGTTTCGGCCACCTGCAGGTCCATTTGGAGTGCTAGTATTTGCTGCTCTCATTGATTTGCAGCAGTAGCTGCATGTAATTGCTGAATTAGTGTAGTCTATTGCTATACTTGGTGTTCAAGGGCATGTTTCTCTTCCATGACTCGAGCATGTTGTCGTTGATCTATGGTAGCTTGTCATTACAATGCCTCCAAATTCGCCTGGAGGGTGTCCATGCAAGATCGTTCAGTGGCAAGGGCCTTTTACATCTGCAACAGCTCCCGTTCCAACTTTTTGGCTATCTCCATTGTTTGAAGCCAAGTGGCTTCTACCATAAGGTGAGCGGCCTACTCCTTCTCAGGGGTAGCCTCTATTTGCTAGAGCTTGCATGTGGTTTGTAATACCCCCAGGTACTGGCATCAAAATGTATCTTGGTGCTGATGGAGAACATTTTGTGGTTGTGAGGGCAATGATGGATTGCATGAATGCCATCTCTTTCATATTAAAATCCCTATCTTGCTGCATGAGATCTCGATATCCTTCCACAGACTTGTATGCGCTTGATGTACGAAATTCCATTGCATGTTGAAAAAGACATAGCTGCAGACATAGCTCTGCAATCCCTTCCAAGGATTTAATCTACTTCTTTTGAATAAGCACATCTCTTATTTGTTCTTTCCACAAGGAAAAGTTTGTCCCATCAAACTTTTTAATGGTGAAAAACTCCTTTTCAGACATGGAAGAGGATGCTTGATGCAAATAAAGCAAAATCCCAAATGCTAGTGCCTACAAGAAAGAATCACACCAAATATGGTTTTGGAAATCGTGGTCCCAATTGGCGAGTCCAACTCGTGGACCAAAAAACATTTTTGCAAACAAATCTATTTGTAAACACCATTAGAGTGCGAATGATGAGCAATACAAATGTTTTAAGACTGCCTGAGTCCACTACAACTGAGGGATTTTCAAATGGTTACTTCAAACTTGAGTTCCAACACACTAGCAAAAAAAAATTGAAGCAGAGACAATGAGTAAAAATGATCCCATATTCAAGAATAAAGGGGTTTTCTAACTCCCAAAGTGTAATGGACACCAAAAGCAAGCAATGGTTGCCTCTGTATGTCATTCTAGACTCTCAGTTGTCGAAAGGAAAGGGAAATCATCAAAAATCATTTTTTTGCTCCAAAACCACTTGCAGGCTTGGAAAAATCACTTAAAGAATTCCAGGCACCACTTGCAAGCTTCTATAAGGTTCCAATATCACCTAGGTAGCTCAAACAAGCACCCATAGCTTGCTCCATCCTCCCATAGAGCTGCATCAGTAGACTCTAGGCTCCAAGCACACATACAGGCTCAGCTAGACCATCCACAAGCATCATATGGACCACCCAAGCTCTGATACTAGTTGAGAGATCTCAACAACAGAAGCAGAACTGAAGAGGGTGAGAGAGAGAGAGAGAGCCAAAAGAGAACCACACAAGTTTTGGTGGGTGAAAAGTACCCTAATCTTCTATGTCATCCAAACATATATGTGTTTGAGTATTGTACATAGTCGGGGTTAAAGGCACAGTTGCCTTTAACCCCCACACAGCGGACTTACAGACTATGTACACTAGTAGCAATGGAGATAGAGGAGCACTTCTTATGTGTTTACCCTGCTTATTATGAGATCCAAGGATGCTACCACCGCTTCTTTTGGGAGGGACATGGATTCAGTCGGCTCTCCTGTCTGATCCACTTTCATGACCAAGTGTGTGCTGGCCTCTTTTTGATGGAGGTGCAGTGACACATGAAGACTCTGTTACACCAGATCAGATAGCATGAGGGGACAATACCATAGGGAACAGATTGGGCACATAGGCACAGCACTTATTTTTGTGCTTTTGAGTCAACTCCATTTTACATCAGAATAGAGGACAACTAGATAAATGAGGGTAGTATGAATCAGCGGGCAGAGATGATGCAGAGTAGCATAGTAAGCACCACGGAGGATGGTGGTCAGAACATGCACAATAGAGGTCAAGCCATTCACTACTCTACTCAGAGGAGACGTGGGTGTCACCCTTGATGTCACTCACCATATGTAGAGATCCTAAAGAACACACCCCCCTCCATGATGAGAGGCATCTCGGTAGCTTGACAGCTACTACAAATACGTGACATCTTTGCATCCTATCAAGGGATACCATGACTCTCAAATTTATCCTTGGAGCTTTTATACTACCTACTAGAGTCTCTTGAGAGCCTAAGTGAGTGTTTTTTTTTTACATTTGAGTTTTTGAGATCATTAGCTCAACGTAGCGCTCAACAAGGGCCTTAGTGAGCCCTTTGCTTCAGCCCATGGTGGCTTGTATGAGTTATTCTATATTGTACTTTGTCCCATAGGCCCATGAGGCCTCTCAAAGATGTTAATGTAAGAAAACAATACGTCTGTGCTCAACAGATAATAGGATCTCGTATACAAGAGAGAAAAGTAGATAGTATGGAGAATCAAAAATTTGATTACTGTAAAACTGATACAATAGATGGTGCTGCCTCCCAGCCGTGCACTCCTGTGTGAGAAGCTTCGCTCGCATGCTGGAAATAGTAGAGGACAGAGGCTGGATGCTAAGGAATCAGGGTTGCTGTAGCCAGTGATGATGATGGGCTTCACGAGCTTGCTAATATATAGCCACCAGTCGTAGTCAGTTAGACCCAATTTGGTGACCAACCCAGTCCACCCAAAACGGCTGACTAGAGGTTAGTCCTGAAATAGGCCATTGACCACATGATAGAACCGGGGCGCAAAACCGGGGCGCAAAATAGAACAACTAACCTATGGTCTCCATTCGGCCTAGAGCCATTTGGGATCATCTGGGGCTCCAAACGGGCCTCGCAACTCATTTAAATTTCCACAACCTCCCAAAGCTTTCGCTATCACATGTCCACTAACTCTTCACACTCTGTCTCAGCGCACAACCTCTTCTCAATGTAGGAGCTCACTAGGGAATTTTCCTTTGCCCTTCATCATTTTGGTACCCCTTCCACATCCCGTACCATCTCCATACCATTACCCAATCAAATGGAGCAGGAATAGTTCCATGAGCTAGAGTCCTCATCACAGCAATCCACTAGATGCACCCTCCACAACCATAGAATCTAGGACACAACAGAGGTCCTTAACTTCTCCAAGCATGCAATACAGGTCACGAAGTTCTCCCCTCTTGGCCAAGAGTGTCTTGAACATCTTCAAGGCATGGTGCTGCACTTGTAGTTCAGGTGCAGTATCAAGGATTACATACTGTACTATCACAATGTGGTGACATACTAAGCACTTCAAGACCCCAAGGTGGTGCCCTATATCAAATCAATTGGATTGCAGAGAGTAGTGGCAAATTCCCTTGCCATCGCAACCTTCGACAGGCTATTGAATTTGTTGCCAATTACAATAGGGCAACGAGCACAACAAGCTGGATGCATGCAGATGGAGAGTACCACTTCTGCCAGTTTATGGTAGAGACAATCCAGTGGGTGGTCAACCTGTCCTCGATCTCCCAACCGTTTTAGAAACTATGAGTGATGGAAAAGCGGCTCGCAACAATAGCGGTCCCTTACAACTCCAAGATCCACCACGGAGGGGTACCCATTAATTTGATCAAGAATTAGGAACTGGCCAAGGTAGCCCAAGTAGTCACGTTGCTAGCACACGTTCAGCTAACTGAGTATCACACTCGGTCATCCTCCCTAACTTCCTGATATGTCTCCACAAGCTTGAGCCTACAAACTAGGCAGATTTTTTCTATCAGGAAATAATTGGCATCTACTCTCATGATGAGAAGACAAGGAATCTGATGTTCTTGATCCCATCATCCATCACCTCTTCAGTGACCCCATCCTAAAAGGTTATGGTGATGCAGATAGGGACATCGGTTTACTCTCGGCCTCCTCCACCAAGTTTACACCCACAAAGAGGAGAAAAGAGGAACAAACTCAAAAGGCCCAACAAGAAGTGGCAACCAAAAGACTTCAAGAAGAGGAGACAACTTGCAAGATCTAAGAAGAAGAGGAAGCCCGACATCAAAGAGAGGTGGCAGAGAAAGAATAGCAAGCACTCCTCAGGCGCAGCAAGCATAACTTGAAAGGCTCCAGGTAGAAGAGGAACGAAAAAAGGAAACCAAAGCACTTGAACATAGGCAACAGTA
The DNA here is from genome assembly GCF_047967505.1 of Dipteris shenzhenensis. Classification (NCBI taxonomy): domain Eukaryota; kingdom Viridiplantae; phylum Streptophyta; class Polypodiopsida; order Gleicheniales; family Dipteridaceae; genus Dipteris; species Dipteris shenzhenensis. The sequence goes on from NC_141617.1 coordinate 37,369,464, forward strand.
GCAAAGGTCGAAAAGACCCATCGTCCTAGGGGAGAATAGTACAAACTTAAGATTCCCAAGAGCCAAACCCCCTACCACAAACTCAGTAGCTAGCACAAACTCAGGGACAGCCACCCCTCCAACCTCCATTCTTACCATTGTGGCAAGAAGGGCCACATGGAAAAGGATTGCTACAAGCTTAAAAGAGAGCAGAAGGATAAGGAAAAGAATGCAGATTGCGGTGCAAGTAAGATAGAAGAGAGTTCGAGGGAGGACAAAGGAAAAGTAAAGATTGAGGAGATCAATGCAGTCACTGATGATAGTGACAATGACATTCTCTTCATGTCTAGTCTACCTGCATAGTTGCTTACCACTTCAGATGATGCATATTCCCAGGATTGCTTCATTCCATGTTACTCCCCATAGGGAATGGTTCTCCACTTATGACAATGGAAAGACAGGTTGTGTGCGTCTATGCATGTGACATAGTTAGAGCAGGTGACATAAAGATTTCTTTTGCAAATGGGTCCACTTTTGTTTTAAAAAATATGAGACATGTGCCTATGCTGACCAAGAGTCTCATTTCAGCAGGTCAGCCAAATGATGCTGGCTTTCAGACACCTTTGGCTTTTAGAGTTTGAAAATTCAAAAGGGCTCTATGGTTTTTGCAAGAGGTGCCAAGTGTGGGACATTGTATCCCTTACATGTATCAGGGGTGGCTGATCATGTAGTTGTAATAACCGAGCAGCCAAGTATTTCGTTGTGGCATTGCCAGTTGGGGCACATGAGCTAGAATGGAATGAAACTCTTAAGTCGCTTGGGATATGTACCGCATTTGAGTTTTTCTGACTTTGAATTTTGTGAGCATTGTATCTATGGGAAGTACATACACTAAATCAGCCCATAAAAGAAGGGGAAAGAAAGAGCTTGAAAAGCTTGATTTGGTGCATTCATACGTATGTGGTCCCATGTCTACACGATCATTAGGTGGGGTTGAATACTATGTGACATTCGTTGATGATGCAACTAGGAAAGTGTGGCCTTATGCTATAGCTCGTAAGAGTGATGTGTTTCATGTATTTTAGAAATGGTTGGCTTTGGTTGAAAATCAATCAGGTAGAATGATTAAATGCCTATGGACTAACAATGGTAGAGAGCATCTCTCTCATGACTTTCAGAATTTATGTGATACATGTGGGATAAAGAGGGAGCTCACGTCCCCTCGTACTCTAGAGTAAAATCCAGTTGCAAAAAAGATAAACTGCACCATTCAAGAAAGGTTGCAATGTATGCTTTCCATTGCAAGCCTTTCTGGTGGTTTTTGGGCTGAGGTAATGAAGATTGTAGTGCATGTGATCAATAGTTCACCTAATAAGAGCTTGGATGCTGGTATTCCTCCTGAAGAGGCATGGAGTAGCAAAAAGCCCTCTTACTCTCATTTGTGTGTGAGGAATATGCGCATGTGCCAAAAGAGCTTCGAAAGAAGCTAGATCCTAAATCTAGGAAATGCATCTTGCTAGGTTATGGTGAAAGTGGAGAGATGGGCTATCATCTCTGGAATCCAAAAGCAAAAAAGATATTACGAAGCCATGATATGGTCTTCAATGAGAACAAGATGCACAAGACACCCATGAGGGATGTGGAAATGAGGAGAATCACTTTTCAAGATGTGAATCCACCTGCATATGTTGACAGACAGCAAGCTATCCATGCACTAAATGTGCAGGAAATGGTACCACTAGGTACTCCCACAGGTACACAATCAAGGGAAGATGATGGATCATCTATTGGTGGAAATGATGAGCCAAATCTGGCTGATATATGCAGGCAGGACAGCAAGCTAAAATGCCCTTGAGAAGATCAACTAGATTGTCTTGACTGCTTGATAGATTTGTTTCAAGGGTAGACTATTTGCTTATTGATTGCGGGGAGCCTTCTTGCTACAAAGAGGCTATGATACACAAGGATTAGTGCAAGTGGGAGTATGCTATGCAATCAAAGATGAGTTCACTCATGAAGAATAAGACTTGGGACTTGAACAGTGTAACATCTATTTCAGGTATGTAACATTGGTACCTGTTTTGAGATTCCCTCAAAAATTCATTAAAATTATAACTTTTTAAAAAAAAGCTATATTTTGCATAGTTAAAAATTAAAAAGTTACAGAATTCATATATTTTTCAAACATCATGCCTGTAAATTGAAAAGGTCCTCCACTATATCACAAAATATCTTTCGATTTTCTATATTCTCAAAGTCTTAAAGATTTTTCCTTCCTGTGCCCTTTGTATTTTTATCAAAAAATAACTTTTATTATCATAACTTGTTCCACCTAATAGCATGTTCTACTCATTATTGTCCAAATGAGACTTTTCACCCACTTTTTAAATCACATAAAGAAAGAATGGAAAACTTTTATTCGAGTGAACCAAAACCTTTAAATGATTTGAGAAAAAAAGTAAAGTTTTTGTAGATTCATAGTTTGGTACATTTGACATTATAAATGATCTCGAAAGGCCCCAAAACCCTGAAAACAACTACAAACATGGATACCTTTCGACAATTTTTTGAAAATTCTAGATGGGAAAGCATGCACCCGGCTCTCGGTTAATGATATCATCGACCTAGCACGTGGGTGCATAGTTTTCCCTCTAGGCTTTTTCAAAAAATCATCAGAAGGTACCCATGTTTGCAGTTGTTTTTAGGGTTTTGGGGCCTTCCAAGCTCATTTTTTGATGTCAAAAGTACTTAAATATGTATCTCCAAAAATTTTAATTTTTTTCTTCAAAGGTTTTGGTTCACTCAGTCAATGATATCATTGACCAAGCATATAGCTTGGTTGCGTAAAGCAAGGAAGGTAGAGCTTGGTAGATGATATCATTGACTGAGCAATTGGGTTAGATATTTTGGTATATGCATTTTAATTGAGACAAGCAGGGCAATTGCCAAAGGTGACACAATTCATAACATTATCCTGAAAGATTCCAAAGACATTGATTGGATGCAGTGCACAAGTTAAAGCCAAGACACACCATGCAAGAAAGAGGGTGGCATCTCAACTTGGCTAGGTTGACTCAGAGAATGTTCTAGTGGATAGTTTGGAGGAGGAACGCTCTTACAACTTTTACCCCACAAAGCTTTAGTTCTAGTGCATATAATGGTATAGGATCCAAGGATAAGTACTATTCCTTGTAGAATCAATGGCATGTATATTTGTGAAGCAATGTAATTTCTAGCATGTTAGACTTTTGAAATATGTCATGCCATGGCCCTTTTATTTGCATTGGATGCATAGGTCCATATTGTAATGATTTTGAAACATTATTGTATTTTATGTGAATTTTGTATTCTAAGTAAAGGTTTTCATGCATGTTTTCTGAAATACCATTGTCGATTTTTTTTTCCAAAAAAGATGGTTTTTATGTCTTTTGTCAAAAGACATTGTGCAAAATGGCCATTGTTCTAAAAAATATGTAAATTTCACATGAAAAGAAGGGAATCTTTGAAAGATTCCCGTAGAGTTCTCATTTTGAGGTTACAGTTCTCGAATTAGATGTTACAATATTCTTGGTTTCTTTGCCACATGGAAAGAAAGCATTGCCATGTAAATGGGTCTACAAGATGAAGGTCACAGGTGATGATGTGCCTAGCTACAAGGCCCGTTTAGTTGCTAAAGGGTTCAAGCAAGAGAAGGGTGTGAATTTTTATGAGATCTTCTCTACGGATGTGAAGTTGACCACACTTAGATGCATACTTAGACTTGTGAAGGGTATGGATTTTTATGAGATCTTCTCTCCGGTTGTGAAGATGACCACACTTAAATGCATACTTGGACTTGTGGTAGTAGAGAATATGGAGCTTATGCAAATGGGCTTTCTTGCATGGGGATATGCTTGAGGAAATTTACATGGTACAACTGGAAGGCTTTGAAGAAAAGGGCAAAGAGCATTTGGTTTACAAGCTAAAAAAGAGTCTTTATGGCCTTATGCAAGCACCTAGAGAATGGTATCAGAAGTTTGATGCTTTCATGATTCGGTCTTATGCATGTTATGATAGCTACTAGATTAGACATTTCATTTGCAGTGGGAGTTGTTAGCCGGTATATGGCTAATCCAAGAAAGAGGCATTGGGAGGCAGTTAAGTGCATCATGAGGTACATGAAGGGTACCAAAGAGATGTGTAATTGTTTTGGCACAGGAGAGGTGTGTGTACTTGGGTACATAGATTCAGACTATGCAGGGCATGTGGATAGTAGGAGATCCACTTCTGGTTATGTGTTCACCTTTGCAAGTGGTACAATGTCGTGGATGTCTCGCACACAAAAGTACGTGGCTTTGTCTACCACAGAGGCCGAGTATGTTGTAGCCACAAAGGGTTGTAAGGAGGCTATATGGCTTGATAGGCTAGTGGGAGATTTGGGGATTCATACATGTGTACCGACATTGCATAGTGATTCCATGATTGCTATTCAGCTAGCACAGAATCCGGTCTTTCATGCAAAGACCAAACATATTGAGGTTAGGTACCATTTCATCAAGGATATACTTGAGGACAAGCGCATAGAGCTTGTCAAGGTTCATACAGATGATAACCCTGCAAATACGCTGACAAAGAGTCTACCTCGTCATCAACGGTTTGAGTATTATCGTGTATTGATGGACATTGGATAGTATGCTCATTGGATGTTCTCCCTTAAAGGCACATGGGCCTTTATGTGGGAGGTTATGGGGGTTAAAGGCCCTTGTACCTTAACCCGAGTTATGTACAATAATCAAACACACACATATATGGATGACATAGAAGATTAGGGTGTTATGCACCCACCAAAACTTGTGTGGCTCTCTCTTTTTCTCACCCTCTTCCGTTCCGCTTCCGTTATTGAGATCTCTCAACTGGTATCAAAGCTCGAGTTGTCTATCTGATGCTTCTAACCCTGATTATGCACAATACTCAAACACATATATATATGGATGGCATAGAAGATTAGGGTGTTCTGCACCCACCAAAACTTGTGTGGCTCTCTTTTGTGTGTGTGTGTCTCTCTCTCTCTCACCCTCTTCGATTCCGCTTTCAATTGGTGAAATCTCTTACACTGCTCTCTAGGTACGTGCAGCTCTCCTTGCCTCGATCCTCAACTGATGAGACAAGACCTACATCTATCCTATCGCAATCCTCAGGCCATGGGGAATGCGTATGTCCTCTAGATATTGGGGCCTGATTATCACAGTCCATCCTCTGATACTCTTAGGAAGTGGTCCCGGTAGTATTGGATCTTGGTAGGGAACTCCTGGTCCCCTACCCAGTTCTGTGATGTATATATTTGGAGTAGATCCAAAAGTGTGATATGGTTGATCTCATCTCGTGGGATTTGAAGGGATATGGAGTCCAAACTATACTGAAAGGGGGGGAGGCAATCCATTTGAATGCCTTGAGACTGAAATGATTTGGAGATGCTTGCATACCAAGTTTTGCTGTCCCCATGCTCAGCTCGCCGTTGAGACAACCAACCTACGTAGTCTCCATCTAGGTGAGGACCATACCATGTGTAGATATGTCACTGTTTGGAAGATGGCATTCAATTTATAGTGTTGTCATAGTGAATTCAGCCTATATGATCTATTGAGGGATTGATGGATTCCTCTTAATCATCCTGGACCCATGGTAACATGTAGCCTCTCATATCTCTACCATTCAGCTGTCAATAGATCACATCCCCAAAGGGGTACTACATACATGGATGTCGGTCTCACTGGTGTATCAAAGAGCCACCCCTTCATCGGGGATCTTGAAAGTGTGCTTGGAAGCATTGTCTCTCTAGCCGAGCTAGAGCCCTTGCCCTCGTGTGAGTTGCACCTGAGCTACATGTGTCATCCTAAAGATAGGTCCTGTAAAAACAGCTCCAAGGTAGGTATATAGCTGTACTATCTCCATTGGCTCCCCTTGGTATGTAAAACTATGTTGCTGAAGTACTACTCGTGATGTGTTGAAGATCATAGCCTTGGTTTTGCCAAGGTTGATAGTCAAGTCTCTTTCATATAAAACACATTTAGAGCATCAAGATGTCACTATACGCCTGCTATAGAAGAGGAGATGAGAACTATGTCATCTTGTATAGTAATATTTGTATCATCAAATCTGCAAGCAATGACCCTCTCCTCCTAGGCGGTCAATGAATGTCATAATCTCATCAATATACAGCCCAAAGAGTATCAGAGAGAGGGGGCATCCTTGTTTCACTCTGATCATGCTCTCAATCCAAAAGACCGCCAGGCGCATGCACCCTCCCTCTGACAGACTTATATAAGCTCATCACGCCCCAGATCATATCTACATCTCTTGAACCCTCTGAATCAGGTGGTCTCGTGGCAGTGTGTCAAAAGCCTTCTAAAAGTCTACAAAATTTATAGGATTTGGATCTCACCTCCTCAATGACTACAAGTAGAGTAAAGATGTGGTTGAGGGTGTAATGTTCCCGTGAAAAACCCACCTATCCTATTGTCCTGCTATCCATGTGCCTTAGTATAGGAGTTGATCTCTTGTTCTAGCACAAATCAATATATGTTGGCCAATGTATGGCCTATCATGAGTATGTAGTAGTTCCCCGTATCCATAGGGTCTGCGTCTTGTGTATCGGTACAATAGTAGTGATGCTCCAGGCAGGAGGAAAGCCATGACATACCGCATAATTAAACACCTATGCTAGGATTAGAGCTAGGATCTCATGTGCACGTGCAAAGTATTTTGTCATCGATTGCTCATGATCCATAGCTTTTTGGTTGTGAAGCTAGCATAGCATAGCACATACTTTTAGTGTAATGAAGAAAGAGAACGTGGTGGGCTTGGGTAAGGAGGACAATTCCGACAATGCCTGCATCGGGACAATTTCGATCTTCAAGGTGAAAACGTTGAAGAAGAAGATAAGAACAATTTTTTTATGATAAGAGGATGGGAATTGCTTGATAAGTTATCAAAGTCTCTCAACAACTTATCACCGCCCTCTACTCCTTTTCTACCGCTCTTATTTCTGCACTATTTCTCTCATATCTTGAGCTTACGGATAGCTCCCCTCAAGTTGATTCTTGGAGGCTCCTCTACTCCGGCAATGCTATATTCGGCAACATCCACAAGCCGTAAAGCTCTTGTCACTAAGCGTCGAGAAGGTTTCCTCACATACTAATAGCATCATAAAATTGGTACTGTGGATCTTGGCGAAGACGATTGGCAACGCATGTGGACGCTCTCAACTTGGGTGGCAAGCGCACAAGAGATAAGTATAACGATTAAGCAAATTTCATTTTTTTTATTGAGTGTAAGAGAATTTATTTGCTTCCGCAAAATGGCACAGCATCTTCCACCATCTCATATGATTCAAGAGCAAATTAATGCACTTCACCTTCAACTTTTGCAAGAGAGAGATCAACGAGAGAAGTTAGAAAAATAACTTGAGAGATCTAAGAGCAAGAAAAGAAAGAGACATGCGAGAGATGAGAGTTCATCAGGATCTAATTCTGAGGGAGTGATTCGTAGAGCTATTAAATCTACATTAAGAGAGAAAAAGGAAAATTAAATTAGTGGGAAATCTTTTACTTTCCAAAAATATGATGGGAAGAAAGATGCCAAATTTATTTTGGCATGGATTAGTCAGCATGATTATTAATCCTCTACTTTTGGATTTGGCTCAATGATGCATGGCCAACCATAGGAGAGTATGCCCTTGCTAACTAGTAGAAAGTAGTCATTTTCCACCCACAAGCATAACTCCTCGACCTTAGAGAGCATTGCTATTGGTAAGGTCAACTATGTGGCTTGATTATGATTTCTTTGCCATTGCCAAGGACAGGCTATGTCATGCTACAGTAGAACTTTGGAATTTTCATAAATCAACAACCATTCTAGAATCCACACTTCATTTGGGGCTCATGTTTCCTAACTCCTTGATGCAAACATTGATCTCGTGGACAGTGCAACATGCTTACATGAGGGGGAGGTGGGGAAATGGGTGGTAAGTTCATTGATATAGCCTTGAAGGAAGACTCCTATCATTGACGTACGTGTACACCATTTTGTAGGAGGTGGGGAAATGGGTGGTTAATTCATTCATCTAGTCTTGATGAGAGATCAAGGGAAGAACCTATCATTGATGTGTACTCCATTTTATAGGAGCAACTATGCAGTTCATGAGGCTGATAGTTGCATACCAAGCACGATGTCCATATTGAGCACACCATATTTGTGCACGATGTTCATGGGTTATTGTGAACACAAGCATGCAAACTAGCATACGGATAGGAGGACATGCATGTTTTAGAAAGAGGGCTAGAGTTTAGGGTAGCTGATTGATGATGAACAAGGGCTCTTGGAGTGTCTTTTCGATTTGTAAGCAATTGGGGATAGCGAAGAGCTTGCAAATTGAAAAAGGGTGACATGGGTCCTTTATTGAACGTCAGAGGTGACATCAAATCTTTCTTAGACTGATCTTTCTCCAATGTGACAAATGCAAAGAGGCCACCAGACGAATTTAACCGTGTAATGGAAGTGAGTGTGTGTTTAGGAAGGTAGCTATATGGAATAAAAATAAATTCTAGCTTGACATTGAGCCACGTGTCTACTTTGTAATGCTTGGATTATGGGCTAACCTTACTGTAGAGGACAATGAAAAGCGGGGTGATTATGGGTTAACCTTACCGTAGAGGACAATGATAATGATTATGAACAGGGATCGTCGGATCACCGTGCTATCCACTCTTCTTTGCATGTCAACGCATTTTTCTTTACAAATACAAAAAAATTAAGTTGAAAATTTTAAAGGTTTTATTGAAAATTTCCAAGTTCCAAGCAAAAATATGGCTATAATGCCTTGAGATTTGGAGGGTTTAAGACCTTCTGTTTTTGAATTTAAAGGTTAATTTCCAAAATGTACCACTTACGTCGATTTTTTGTGAATACGATAGTGCATATGGTTTTCGTGCTTGCACAATCGCCATGTACCAGAGAGAGAGAGAGACAGAGAGAGAGAGAGACAGAGAGAGAGAGAGAGAGAGAGAGAGAGAGAGAGAGCATTTGGGTGCAGTAAGTGTACAGGGCCAGCATCACATGTCCAATCCGTCCGTAGAGTGACCGTAACTTGTAAGCCTCCCTTTGAGACTTGAGCATACATTTAATTTTCCATAGGTTTCTGGTCACAATTTAGAGAAGTCAACACCAAATCAAAAATGAGATGGATTCCTTTTTGCAGGCATATCGAAAAAGAAACATGCCATAAAACATGGATCCCAATTAGACTTTTATTTACATTTCGTATGTCTACAAAAGGAAGCAAGGGTCTACAAAAGAAAGCAAGGGGTGAAGAAGAGGAAAGGAAGAAAGCTCTCTTTTTGTGATAAGCTGCCCTTCGACTGATAGAAAACTAAAGAAAGAAAGAAAAGAAATAGAGGGAGAGGGGACTTAAAAAGCCCAATTGCTTGCACTCTTTGCTTTCATTCACATTTGCGCTCTCTCTCTCTCTCCCTCTCTCCCTCGTCCTCCCAAACACCGTCGAACTCGCTCCTCCTTCTCGCGGTTGGCTGGGCGCAATTCACTCGACTTTCTCTCTTCTTTGCTCTTCCAGCATCTCCACAGCAGCAGCAGCAACCGTAGTGTCGCTCATCTTGCTGCTCTCTCGTATTCTTCGGGCGAAGCCGGAGCGGGCGCTCATATCACACCGCGTTCTTGCAGCTCGCCTCCGGATCACGAAATTTCTTCCGTCACGCGCAGAAATCCCCAGGAAGCAGGAGGGGGGATCACAGAAGCTCAATACAGAGAACTGTGAAGGGAAAGGCACAGCAGGGAAACACGGTAAAAAGCCGAAGCAGAAGGGGCAGGGGAGCTTTCGAAGGCATGGTGGTTTAGAGAAGGAATCAAGCTAAACGAATTATTTACATTTACTATGATCTGCATAACGATCGATTCAATTCTTAACGCTTCCAATTCTGGTTAATAGGTTAAAGATATATATATATATATATATATATGCAACACAATTATTTGAAACTCGCAAAGCTTGCACGCTGAGGCACTTTTGAGTTGGGCGAGCCTTGCTTTGCGAATTTGGGAGCTCGATCGTTGGTGTGCGAGCAGCACATGCGCTCATTCGCTAGCTCACACTGAAGTTTTCCTGTCGAATTGCCAAGATGTGCATACCAAAAGTTGAAGAGGAAATGGGCAGCCAAAGTCATACACTCTGCCAAAGAGACATGGAGCTTTTCGTAGAGACCTAAGATCGAAGCAGCAAAGCCTGAACTTGAAGGTTCTTTGACATACCATTCTCGGAGCTCTCCGGGAGGCCAACGTTTATTTTCTTGAAAAAACCATTCTAAGGACTGAAGCTGGTGGCTGCATTCTAAAGGGTTGTCGGAAGATTATTCGAAGGAGGCACTTGCTATCCTGTGTATCAGCTTCAGGTCTCACGCAATTGTTGCTGAGTTCTCAACAGATGGCAAGAGGTACCTTGTTAACTTTGTGCAGATATGTTGCAGTTGAATTTACTAACTGGGTTTCTTCAATCCAGCTTCTTTTCCTGCCTCCTGCAATTTTCTTGCCTTCACCAGCCTTGGACTTTTTCTTGTTTGTATGGGCAATCCGCAATGCAACTGCACCTGATTTTGATTTGCATTGTCGTCAAACTCCTTGTCTCCTTGCTTCTCGCCCTTTTCCCCCCTTTAGCATTTGCTGGATCCGCACTAACGAGGTATTTGATTCATTTGCTCAATTTCCTAAGAATTAAGACTTTACCTCCACGTTTATGGCTGCCTATCTTCTTCTCCATGGTTAGTTCCATTCTACTAAACTATTTTCTCGATAGCCTCTCCTCCTGGGACAAATTATTGTGGCTCTTGGGGGACCCTCTGGCACTTTGTGTTCTTTTCCCGCTTGGATTGCTTTGTTGCTGGGTTCTATGCCATTCCATCCTTGATTATGGTGGCGTGTTCACGCATAAAAAAGTATGCTTAAATGAGATTGAGACTTAAAGTAAAATCTGAATTTTACGGGCACCTTTTGCGAAAACCATAAAATGTACGGAGGAGCTTACAAGCGCAAAATATAGGAATTTTTAAAGCTTACTTCAACTTAATCTTGCTATCCTCTCCTGTATCGAATAAACTTTTGAATGGTCAATATTTGAAGTCTGCAAGGTTTATACGAAATTCGTGCTCCGGCTGCAAATCAAATATTTCTGGAATAGTACTTATAAGAAAAAGGCTAACTTGAGTCTAATTTGGATTTGATGTAATGAGTAATTGGCAATTTTCTTTTTGAGCAGAGATGCCCAGGGACCAGAAGGAAACGGTTGAAGATAGCAAGCCTTGGACTTAAGAAGAGTGCATCTTTATTACCTCCTCTCATTGACTCTAGAGAACGAGAATGATATCATTTCTCCATTGACACAAGCTGTACCTTTAAGCTATACTTTTTCAGAGTTTGAGAGCCTTTCCAACAACTGGGGGCCTGCGTCTATGAATGGCGTGTCCAGTTTGTCTTCTGTATGTCTGCTTCAAGTCCATTGTCCATTAAGCAATGGAAAGTTTTGCAATTGGGAAACCTGTCACGCTCCCCAGGTAGCAAAGCCAGAATTTCGAGTTATGGTGAAAATATTTATAGTAAGAAGTACTTTCTGAAAGTTTCATTTCGTCTAGCACATGGTTGGTTCTCATATGGCTAGTAGTGTGAGCTCGTTAACTTAAGGTGTCTGGCTACTCAATGACTGTTGCTATTGTGACTAGCCAAGTCAGTGGATTCTTACTCAAGGTTAGTACCTGAGGGTGGAGGCCTCAACATTGGTCATCCCAGGAATGGGACGTGACACGGTATGCCTTCAGTTGAAGTGAGAGGGAAGGGGTCAAAGACCTTCTCTTTAACTGACTGACTGGCCCACAAATCGTCAGATCTGAGCCAACCGCTGCTGTCATTCATCTGACCGGTTGCTTTAACCTAGATCTGGCTGACACCACTCTCTTTTATGCCAAATTGCTGGGGGCCTTTGAATGGCCTTTAATGGCAAGCATACCAGCCTGCCTAAATATGTTTCGTTTGCCAGATGGCAGCCCATTGAGTTCAGACATGTGGCAGTCCCACACGGTCCATGCACTGCCCACGTGGCATGTGCTTAGGTTCCGTAATACAAACCCTAAGAAAGACTCCAGCAACCCTTTGAACTGTCCTTAATTTCACACCATACAAGTGCATGGAGTAGATAAACTTGAATCTGCCCGAAGACAGCAGGGCAAGTGGCAATGATCCTGTCCTCATGTTTCTTCTAGAAAAATGATGTCTATATCCTCCCCTACTGGGAGGTAAAAGGAACAGTTTTTTTTGGGGGGGTGGTTAATATAGACTGTGAGAGAGGGGAGGGTTTTTTTGATGTATCGATTTGTAGAAAAGAAGCAGGTCCCTCAAAATTCAAGGAGTAAATTGTGGCCTTGAATTGATCTTGGAACATACATTGCTTATGTTATAGTGTCTTTTATGGCTTTGTCCAAACATGTTGTGTAGTTGTAAGGAAGGGTCCTGACTGATGAAAGCGCTTTCTACTTAGGCATCCTTTACATCATTTGTTTTGATGGTTTGATTGCTTATGGATGAATCCATTTCCATTGGTTTGGTATGCATTGCCAGAATTTCTTATATGTGGATCCAACCTTTCCTAACACGGGATTTGACTATTGTGTACAGATGATGTGAGCCAAGTTGTTATGCTACTTGATGTTAATCCATTTTTCTGGGGTGAAAGAACACTTTCAAATGCTAGCAACAGTGGGTCAACTGGACTAAATTTCTCCCAGTTCATGCAGCACGTAAATGTTATTCCAACCAATGCGTAAAAGTGCTTCATTTAATAGAGCAGTCCTTAGAATTTCAAAATTTTGATAGAAAGAATTTTGAGATTTGAATTTACTTTGCATGTTGACTATGCAGGTTGTTTCGTTTGTGAATGCTACTCTCTTGCTCAATAATCTTAATCAAGTTGTTGTCATAGCTGCTGGTGCTCGATCTTGTGGTTTTATCTTCAACTCACAAGGTGGGGGAGCAGAAGCTATCGGGAGTAAGCAAAAGAAACAATATATCTCACCATCAACGAAGATACTACAACAACTTGACAAGTTTCTGCAGCAGGAAGATATTGCTTCCACTGAATTGGAAAATGAGAGTTCTAATTTTCGCTCACTCTTGTCAGGCTCTCTCTCCTTGGCATTATGTTGTATCTTTTGTCATGCTTAAATTGACAATCATTGCTTTAAGGTTGCGTTGATGTGGGCTTTAATAACTAAGCCTTGTTTGCATGAAGGATAGCTTGCTTGCTATCACCTTTACATTCAATTTCTCCTTGACATAAATTAGATATCCAGAGACTTTTAAAAGCTGGCTCACCTCATCAACAGCCACGGGTAAGCAACTTGGAGACGTTATGTAGTCATTTGTCTCTGCTGCCATTGCTTAAAAAAAAAAAGTAAATAACTTAAATTAGTTCTCTCCCCCCCCCCTCTCAACTAGACAATAATTGCACTGCATACATTTCATGCGTGAATTCTCCCTGGAACAAAGAAAAATCCAAGCAAATAGGAGGCACGTTACACGGGATAGAGCGGACAAGATGAGGATTTGCATCTATAATGGAAAGATACAAAGTAACCCTAGGTGACAAAAAGGGCAATCTCAATCACCTAGCAAATTGTAGGGCAATTTGAATTGCTATAGCATCAAACAAGCCTATATCACAGGCATAGAATAAAAGAAATTGTGTAATAAAAAACTGGAATAAAGTTTAAACAAAATCAAATGGATAAAGTTTCCGAGTTTTCAAGTTGTAAAGGGTGATCACAAGCTTGCACCCCAGTGTTTTTTGGTCCCTTCATTGGGTGTGTGCACAGCCTTTGCTCAGCTCAGCAGCAAGTAGTTCATCTTCTTGAGCAGGTCGTCGAGCAATAGCATGTGTTGCACTCGCAGCTGTCTGTAATAGCATGATGGGGATCATGTATGGGCTGCTTGTAAGCATTGCACGTGCAACAGGTTGGCGATCTGGGCAGGTACTCATGGGACATGGATAGCAGGGTTGTATGGGAAGGGTTCTGGTAGTACAGATCAGGCCTTTCACACAAGAAGGGCCTCAATGTTTTTTTAAAAGGCAAATGTTAGAAAATTAGGCACTTATTTGGGTTTGGGACAAAGAGCTGGGTGACCATGGTATTCAAATATTTTTTTTGTGGAAAAATCTATGTTGACCACCAATATAGCTAGACTTTGACAACCTATATCTTTTAATTGACAAATCCAAATAGGGTTATGTAGCATCTCAAATCAAATGGCAAGACACAAAATGGTTTTTGCTCATTTAGTAAACTTACATGCATCAACATAAGAATTTTGTGAACTAATGACTAATTTTCTCCACCAAGTTTAGAGCATGATTTCCCATTTTAGGCTATCATTTTTTAAGTGTGAGGATGACTTAGGCGCTCTTTTTTTGGTCTCCAAAAAATACTGAAGAGCCTTTGTTACGGGCGCACTTAGTCCTTCTCAAAACAGAGGAGTGGACCTTCTTTGCAATAGACGGTGTCTGTGTCAAATAATAGACTTCATACTGAAAGGGCCTGTGACAAAGTAGAGTGACAGGTGTCTGTACTAGGACATCCCTCCTCTTGTGTAAAGCAACTTATTGAGGGATGTCCTAAACCCTAGCACTCAAGTGTCTCTATCTTGAGAGACATCTAGTCCTTGCAATGCTTTATTAGTGTGTAGCTCCCCCTCTCCATGGCACATTATGTCACCTATATGATGTGATGGTTATGATAACCTTCTTGAGGTAGGAGTTGTGGAGCTAGGAACATTGAACCATGGGCTAGACTTATGGCCAAAAGCATATTCTTATTGGGGAAAACATTAGATAGAAATGTATGGGTATTGTAGAAAGTGTTGCTGTCATTAGCTCGTGCAGCTAGAGGGTGTGTGAGGTGGCAACCACCTAGCATTTTGAGAGGCTTGCCTAGTATGGGAGAGAGATTTGAGGTGGGGTTGTCACACACATGAAGGTTGGGAGGTGAAAGACATCTAGGTCTAGAGGTGAGTGGGAGATCCTAGTAGATGTCACACTAGCATCGACATCAGAGTTGAGAGGATGGATAAGGCACGTGATGTACACACTTCTAGGAAGTGCCAGAAGTCATTTTTGAACTTTCTGAAAATTTTCGTATGGACTGTACGGACGTCCGTACAGACGTGTTCAGCTGCCTCCAACAGGTGCCTAGAGTTGTCTTTTGCTATGCTGGACCTTTGTGCACATGTTTTTGGCTGCGTGGTGGCTTCTGGAGCTGTTTTGGACGAGTGCAGGCTGCAGGAGGAACTTTTCTTGCTGCTTTTGGCACCTTCTCTTAGGAGGACTTAGGCACAGATCCTGAGGCAATCATTTCGAGGCAGATTTGTGAACCATCTTTCCTCTACAGCTCTTTCTTGTTCACCCTCCGCTCTCTACCTTCATTTCTTTCTTCTCCTGATTGCTGGAAGACACTTGCACCCTATGGGGAGCTTGGACAGAGGATAGGTGCGAGGAAGGAGCTCGCCCCTCTACCATAGACAGCGGGAGTTGGTTCCAGGTTCGGTTTTTCCTTGTTCTTTCTTGCTTTGCAGCTTTTTGCAGTGCATGCGTATTGTGTGCAGTCCTTTTAGGACTCCAACAGGTTCTAGGAAGCACCCAAAGGCAAGGGTGATCCTGTGGAAGGCCTAAGGACAGTGTGGATGCATGTTATCTATAGCCTTGAGGCTGCCTTGAGCTCAGTTTGCCAGTGGTTTGGATGCCTGAATGCCTCTAAGTTGTGTCAGATCAGAAGTGAATGCCTGAGTATGCCTTGCCAGTGGGAATTCTAGTGGTGCACTGGGATTAGATGCCTTGAAGACAAGTAGAGGATTTGCAGAGAGGAACAGTGCAGGGTTGAACCCTTGTTGTAAAGCATTTCCATTCATAAGCATTAAATAAATACCGTAAGGGGGTGCCAAGGCATTTGGGGCCAGTGGGTGCACTGTGTACTATTTTCATTGAGTAGGGGCATTCTAGCCTCACCTTTGTTGTTGTTGAAGCTTGTTTCTAAGTTATGCTAAGTGATTTAAGTGACTAAAGCTTGCATTGTGGCTATTTATGAAGTTTATGATTGAGTAGAAGAAGATCACTGCCCTTTTGTTTATCGAAGGCCGGTTTGAGTGGTTCCATTGCCGGGATCGTCACCATCTTCCTACAAAGGTGAGCCCTGGTAGTGTTGGGTGAAGGACACCTTCAGTGCAATTGTTGCTATACCCATCAATTTTAGCAAGCATGTCACACCGTGAGAGGTCATTGACCATTTCACAGCAGGAGGGGCAGGACGAAGACAAAGCATCAGAGAGCTTTGAAGAGGAGCACAGTACCAGCGGGGGTGATGACCAGCAGGATAGTGGGGCTCATCCAGTCTCTCCTGAGCATGCCACGGAGGACTCACAGGATGAGGTAGATGAGGTAGAGGAGCTTGATCCCAATGCACTTTTTCAGCTACGAATGCAAAGTGTAGCGGGAGCCTTGTCGCAGTTGCAACATGCTGTCACGGAGATTATGCAAGCTCCTCCCCCTATGGTTGCTTCCCTTGGAAGCAAAAAGTCATCTCAGAAGAAACATAAGAAGCATAAGAAGACCCCTAGGCATGTTTCTTTTGGTGGACAGCCGTCAGAGATGCCCTCGATCACCCCTGTAGTGGGTAATGCCAATAACTTCTATTCAGTCAATCAGGGACAGCAAGGCCTTCCTCAGCCCACGATGCATCCAGGATATTTCGGAGGGGGATCAATTTTTCAGGCAATGGTGGCACCATCCGCAGAGGCACCCGGAATGCCAGGTAGCTTTATGGGCAGCACGCAGACGGGAATGCAGAATTTCCAGCAACCTATGATGGGTGGAATGCCCCTTACAAATGCCAATATGATGTACTCAAACATTGGGATGCAGCCTGGAATGCAGACAGGAATGCTTGGGACAATGGGCAATACTTGGAATATGCCACAGATGCAGGGAGTGGGACCTGGAATGCCAGACCCCACCATGGGTACGGTTGGAATGGCTCAGAATCAAAAACAGCGGACAGATTTTCTTTTTCAGTTTAGGGACTGTTTTTTTGACTCACTTCCACGAGTTGTCCCTTGAAAGGCCAGAAGACCACATGATAGATATAATCCTTGGTAGCTGTCCTCCTAACCAACCTCCTTATAGGGTCAGTGCAGCCCAGCAAGAGGAAATTACGAACCAGGTCAAGGACCTACTGGAGAAGGGGCTGATTCAGCCCAGCTCTTCACCTTACTGCTCACCCGTGCTCTTGGTCCAAAAGAAGGATGGATCCTGGTGGATGTTCATTGACTATAGAGCCCTCAATAAGATTACCATTAAGAACAGATTCCCTATACCTCGGATAGATGATATTTTGGATAGGTTACACGGGTCTGGAATGTTCAGCCGCATTGATCTGAAGAGTGGTTATCGCCAGATCATAATTCAGCCAGAGGATATTCACAAAACAGCATTTCGTACCACATTTGGTCTGTACGAGTTTCTTGTCATGCCATTTGGGTTAACTAATGCACCTGCCACCTTCAACAGAATGATGGACAGGATTTTTAGAGAGCACCAAACCTTTGTTGGCACTTTCTTCGATGATATCATCATGTTCTCTCAAGATGAGACTAAACATAGGAAGCACCTGGCAATTGTTCTCGAGGAGCTACGGAAGCATACGCTGCTTGTCAATGCCAAGAAAAGTGAATTCTTCATGCATGAGATCCATTTTCTCGGGCACATTGTTTCCAAGGATGGAGTTAGGATGGACCTTGCCAAGGTAGAGGCCATCAGGAATTGGCCACACCTGAAGAACATCCATGAAGTACGTAGCTTTCTGGGCTTGTGCTCGTACTACAGGAGGTTCATTCGGTATTTTGCAGAGATTGCATCTCCTTTACATGACTTATAGAAGAAACGGGTCACTTTCAGATGGGGTCCCAAAGAAATTGCAGCTTTGACCTATTGAAGGCGCGACTCTGCTCAGATCTTGTGATTATTTTGCCAGATCTTCGCAAACCCTGCGCTGTCCAAGCAGATGCATGTGGGAACAGCGTAGGTGGGGTACTTATGCAGAATGGAAGAGTCATGGCATACGAGAGTAGAGTGCTCCAGGATGCTGAAATGAATTTTGGCATCTATGAGAAAGAGATGTTGGCTGTCATACATGCTCTTTCGACTTGGAAGCATTATCTTTTGGGTGCTAAATTTCATGTTTAGACCGATCATCAATCACTGCGGTACTTTCTCACTCAGAGAAAGTTGTCTGAGAAGCATATGAGGTGGGCAAATTTTCTTTCTATGTTTCATTTTCAGATTGTGCATGTGCCTGGGAAGAAGAATGTTGTTGCAGATGCACTGTCACGCAAACCCACTCCAGATGCAGTGTCTGTTAAGCCACAAGTTTCAGCGGTGACCATTGCATATCATGATGAGCTTGATGCCATCAAGGATCAATATGCCAATGATGCTGATTTTTCACGGATTTATGATCAGTTGGTTGATGGATAGAGGCATGAGCACTATACTCTCAAAGACGGATTTCTGATGATGCATGGCAGATTGTGTGTCACGAAACAGTTGAGGCCCAAAGTGTTGATAGAGAGTCATGCTCCACCCTATGCAGGACACAGAGGCATTGATGCCACCATCAAAGCTGTGGAGCACTATTTCTTTTGGCCATCATTGAGGAAAGCTGTCGAGGCATATGTTAGGACATGCATCACCTGCCAAAAGGTGAAATATGACAGGCAGAAGCCGGCTGGACTGCTGCAGCCTCTACCTATTCCCGATTGACCTTGGCAGAGCATGTTGGAAAGGTCACCTCCCCATCTGTAAGCCCCCATATGAGGAGAACATGGGGGAGGGAGACCTAGGGCAGTACCCAACAGGAAAAGAGAGAAAGGGGCTGCCACATAGACAGCATAATGGCTGGCATGAGGGCAGCACATCTAGAACTGTTAAGGGCAGGACAGAGGTCCAGGAAAGTACGGAGCAGAAGCAAGACAGTCTGGGACAGATTGCGGAGGATCTAGGACATGGAGGCGCACTGTTTGCAGAGGCGCAGACATGGCAGGGAGTGCAGGCTCAGATCTGCAGCAAGGAATGTGACTGTCAGTGGGCAGGTGGCAGGCCTTTTATAGGCTGCATATTTGCCTTGAATGGAGGGCCAAAAGCCCTGGAAGTTTGGGCCATAAAAGGCCTGACTTGTGAGCCCTTTAAGGGCGGTTTTTACAGACTGGTCGGTTTTTTGGTGCAGGCCTTGGGGCCTATATAAAGAGGCCGTTTAGCCTCATTTTAGCATCATCTGGAGCAGCAATTCCACCAGCAGAAGGAGCAGCAGCAGGGCTATCTTTGGGCCTACAGTCAGGAGGAGAAAGTAGTACCTTGTGCTGCAGACTTAGCTTGCAGGAAGCTGCCCACCTAGACTGGTTTCCAGACAGCAAGGTGGAGAAGATCATTCTAGACGGAAAGTCTACTCACGCTCAAGGTGGAGCACGCGGACTCTAGTCTAGAGATAGCCAGCAGATACGAGAAGGACTTTTGTGGTAAGATCAGAGGACCATACCATTGGTGGGACTCTGGATCTGTCTCTTTTGTATTGTGTCCATAGTTGTGGACGGAAATATATTATTTGGTGGTTTCTCTATCTGATTGGTTCATTGTCTATTGATGAGTCTGCACACCTATTGTATGCACATAAGTAAAGAAGTCTGTGATTCCACACCCACACCGCACACTGTGTGAGCTCCTGGGCATTACTATAAGTCTTCCGCTACGTGTACCCTCTGTTGGGTATTTTCTAATAGAGCATTGCCATGGATTTTGTCTTTGATCTTCTTCGTACACCATCTGGACATGATGGGATATGGACCATTATTTGCAGATTCAGCAAGCAGGCCCACTTCATTCCCGTCAGAAAGAAAATTACAGCAGACCAGATGGCGAGACTCTTTATGTCTCATGTGTTTAAACATCACGGGATGCCTCAATGAATTGTTAGTGATAGAGACCCGCGGATGACAAGTCTTTTCTGGAGAGGTATCTTTGAGAATATGGGTACCACGCTGAATTTCTCATCCTCTTTCCATCGTGTTTCTGATGGGCAGTCCGAAGAAGCCAATTCCACTGCCCTTGATCTTCTCAAATGCTATGTTTCGGATCAGCAATCGAAATGGGAGCAATTTTTGCCACTTGTTGAGTTCGCGTACAACAACACTGTACACTCATCCACGGGGAAAGCCACCTTTGAAATTGTGGCAGGAGAACGGAAGGTACCTCCCATTCTGCATACGAAAGAGAAGATTTTTGAAGCAGACAGATTTGTGGAAAGTATGGATGTTGCTTACGAGAAGGTCAAAACAGCCCTCCAGAAGAGCCAAGAGAAGCACAAACGGGCAGCCGATAAGCATCGCCGCGAGTTGCTCTTGAAAGAGGGCGATTGGGTGCTGCTGCATTTTCAAAAAGCACGACTCAGGAAGATGAAAGGCAAGACGAAAGTGTACACAAAGCTGAAGATGCGGTATTATGGTCCTTTTCAGATTTTTGAACGCATTAATGATGTAGCTTACAGGCTGAAGCTACCTGCCACTTGGACCATACACAATGCCTTTCATGTGAGTTTATTGAAGCCTTTCCAGGGTGATGTGCCTGCTGACCTGCTGCATGAGGATCAGCCCGAGGTGGAAGAGTTGGATGAAATCTTGGTTCCGGAACAGATTTTGGCACATATGGAAAGAAAAGTGAAAGGTAGAGTTTCCCGTCGCTACCAGGTGAAGTTCAGGAATTATCTTGCACTGGATGCGAGGTGGATGGAGGAGGGTGACCTGGCAGACTCACCTCAGATTTTGCAGCTCTACCTTGACGCGTTTCAGCTTGTGCCAACTATGGTACAGGCTCCTACAGGTTCAACAGAGCAGAGATCTGGGGCATTGCCTGGTGCTCAAAAGGAGGGTAGCACCTCCCCTTCCTTGATTCAGACTGCTCATATATCTGGAGGTCACTTGGTGGCACCGATTGTCTTACCCAAGATGCTGCTCGCTGACAGTATTTTTGCCGCGAGGTCTCCATGATGGGTGTTCGCGACACTCAACATAGAGGATGCATTGATGTATGGATGGACTCTCAAGCTCTCCTAGCCCATATTATCATTGTAGGTTGTATGTGATAGATGATGTATATTCTAGTATGGGCTATTTCTGCCTATTTGTACTTTTTCAGCAGCAACCTAGGTAGTTTGCTGTTTTAAGAGGAGGGTATGTCACGAGGACGTGAAAAGTGATGTAAAGTATCTTCGTAACTCAACCTACACTTAACCCAAGGTTAACCATGGTTAAGTGTTGTAATGGTTTGGCCGTGAGGGACTGGCTAGAGGAAGTGCACACTTCCTAGAAGTTCCCAAGGGCAAAGTCTAGGTGCACCACTAGGTCCTAGGGGTAAGGCAAAGGCTTTAAAAGAGGGGTCTAAAAGTTGGGTCCAAGGACAACTAACGTTGTCCTTGGTATGGGGGTTAGACTTTAATGAAGGGGCAAATGGCAAGGAGGAGATGCCATTTGTCATGCATGTGTATGCATGCCCTTCCCCCACCTTCCATCTCTCTCCCCTCACTCTCCCAGAGGTGTTGGACGTTTTCAGTTGTTCTTGTGCAGTTTTTGAGCTGTTTGAGCTGTTTCAAGCTTGTTTTGAGCCGTTTTAAGCCGTTTTAACTCTGTTTTGACTGTTCCAAGGCTAGAACACACTTCTAGGATGTGGCAGAAGTCATTTCTAAACTTTTTGAAAATTTTCGTACGTCCGTACGGACATGTTCAGCTGCCTCTAGCAGGTGCCCGGGGTTGTCTTTTGTGTGCTGGACCTTTGTGCACATGTTTTTGGTTGCGTGGTGGCTTCTGGAGCTATTTTGGACCAGTGTTGCTGCTTTTGGCACCTTCTCTTAGGAGAACTCAGGCACAGATCCCGAGGCAATCATTTCGGGGCAGATCTGTGAACCATCTTTCCTCTACAGCTCTTTCTTGTTCACCCTCCGCTCTCTACCTTCATTTCTCTCTTCTCCTGATTGCTGGAAGACACCTGCACCCTACGGGGAGCCTGGACAGAGGATAGGTGCGAGGAAGGAGCTTGCCCCTCTGCCACAGACAGCGGGAGTTGGTTCCAGGTTCGGTTTTTCCTTGTTCTTTCTTGCTTTGCAGCTTTTTGCAGTGCATGCGTATTGTGTGCAGTCCTTTCAGGATTCCAACAGGTTCTAGGAAGCACCCAAAGGCAAGGGTGATCCTGTGGAAGGCCTAAGGACAGTGTGGATGCATGTGATAGCCTTGAGGCTGCCTTGAGCTCAGTTTGCCAGTGGTTTGGATGCCTGAATGCCTCTAAATTGTGTCAGATCAGAAGTGAATGCCTGAGTATGCCTTGCCAGTGGGAATTCTAGTGGTGCACTGGGATTAGATGCCTTGAAGACAAGTATAGGATTTGCAGAGAGGAATAGTGCAGGGTTGAACCCTTGTTGTAAAGCATTTCCATTCAGAAGCATTAAATAAATACCGTAAGGGACGCGAAGGCATTTGGGGCCAGTGGGTGCATTGTGTACTATTTTCATTGAGCAGGGGCATTCTAGCCTCACCTTTGTTGTTGTTGAAGCTTGTTTCTAAGTTATGCTAAGTGATTTAAGTGACTAAAGCTTGCATTGTGGCTATTTATGAAGTTTATGACTGAGTAGAAGAAGATCAATGTCCTTTTGTTTATCGAAGGTTGGTTTCAGTTTCGGACTCCTATCCAGTTTTTTGTCTTACCCAAATCAGAGATGCCTAGCAACTTTCATTGATGAGGCCGTTCGACACAGGGAGCATTGGCTCATGACACAGGTAGATCAAGGTGTACAACTAGACTCCACGCAAAGCATGATCACTGAGTTTTCAGCCAGACAGCACGGACCCATAGGGAGATGATAGGTCTGAGGCCCAAAGCGAGAGACATGACAGATTCGGCAGCGGTTTGAGGTTGTCACCAAGCTGTAAATACTCCAAAGTGAAAGTTCTAGTTGACCATTTATTTATCATAATTAATGAGTTCTTCACTTATTTAATTATGTTCAAAGAGTTATATTTATTTCGTCAAAGTATTGACTTCGGATAAAGATACTTAACCTCAGTTAAGTAAGCCTAACCCCGATTAGGAAGACTTGGCTTCGGCCAAGATGGTTAACCACGGTTAACCAAAGAACCAAAGCGTTGACTTTGGTCAAAGAGTGTTGACTTCGGGCCATAATTAAGACACTTCGATTAATGGTCAAGCCCTTTAATTAGGACCAAGAGGGTTGACCTCGGTTGACCAAAGAGTTGGTTTTATGTTATGTGCATTGGTGGGGACGCCCGCAATGACTAGGATTAGTCCACAGATTACTATTTGCATGCAAAGCGCTAACCATTAACGGATGCCATGGTTGTGCGCTTTAGTTAATGATTGCAGGTACCAAGAGAGATTGAAAGCTTAAGCGATATGGAGCCTAGCAAGCGACCAGTAATGGTTCGTGTGACCAAGTGCTACGAAGACCCCAGAAAATCCCAGAAATTGTCCTTTGAGGCATGTAATTAAGGCTAGTCTAGGATTTAGACACTTGGCATGTTGCCAAAAGAAATGAGCTTTGAGCTCCCTTGTGGTTTGATTCATGTATGATTTTCTGTGAGAGCAGCGCTGAACTCTCGTCTCAGTTTTTCTCTTATGAATAAAGACCTTGGGGGGGGGGTCTAGCCCAACGATTGTCTTGGGCCCTAGTGCTGAGAGAGAGAGAGAGAGAGAGAGAGAGAGAGGATGTGATTTCCAAACAAAGTACTTCTGCACGGCCATCTAAAGTAGAAGAAATCGATGTTGTTTTTGGGTGGAACTGAGTTTCAGAGGCACAGATTAGGGTTGGGGATCCACATTCACCAAATCGGAGGCACGGCCTACGAGGGTGATAGTGGCACTTGTCCTACACAGGGCCACAACTAGGAAACCACAAAACACATACCCACCGTTGCCATCGCCCCATCACAGGTTTTGTACCACTGCAACCTCATACACCTCTGGCAGCCTCCAAAGGATCATCACAGTGATCCTGCACCACAGTTTCTCATTCTCTCCATGGATTCATACGTTTTTATGTTTTTGTGTTTATATGATTATGCTATATTTGTCTTGGGTGTGATGCTTGCTTAGAAGCTCCGCCCATTCAGCTCATTGTATTAGGTTCTTCAGTCTCATAAACCTCGAAAACTTTTAATAAACTTTCTTTCTTTCCTCGTCACTGGGAGTGCATAGATCACATGATGTACTTTTTTTTTGACCTTACAGACCATTTTGGCATTTTGCCTCTCTCTCTCTCTCTCTAGCTCCACACTCTTCACCGTGGCATGCTTGAAAAAGACCATCCACTATGGAGTATAAAGGTCTTCTAGAAAAACTGTGACTAGTGGTTGGGGAATACTTACTTCAATATATAGGTCAAGCTCTTTAAAAGAAGACTAAAAAAGTTTTGCTTCTCAAGACTAGGAAAGAAGACTTCTTTACCTAAATAGACTAATGTCTTGGGGTCTTTTTTTAGTAAAAGTTTTTGAAAAATATAACGTCAAAGTTCTTTTCAAACTTCAATACACCTTGGAAAGCTTCTCTTTTGAGGATTTGAATCTAAGTAAGCTCCATGATATACAACTTAAACTCCGTTGGATCACTTCTTAAAACTAAAACCTTTCAAAGCAAAGAACTCTATCTAAATAAGGAACTCTTGATTTCTTTTTTACTTTTCCTTCTCTTGACAAAGGTAGGGTTGAACTCAATTTTGAAGTCTCCTGAAGTAATGGATTCTCTCCCTGATTATGTGAGAAGAATTTGGAAGCATCGAGTAGTAGCTTGGAAGTACGTAAAAACTTTAAGACAAAAGGCTTCAACTATGGAGCGCTAGGTAAAAGGCTTTCAGAGCATTCAAAATCTTCTATCCTTAGAGAACCTTGTTGTTGAAAAGGTAAAAGATTCCAAAGCTTTATTGATGCTGATTTAGGACATGTAGTCACAACTGATACTTCAACTTTGCTTTCTAGTAACTTATGAGACCCTTTCACGAAAGGCACGAAATTTTGATTGTACTATTGAAAAGATTCTTGCCTTTTAAAAGCTATTGATAAGGGAATCTCAACTTTGCAAAGAGAAGAAAGTTTAGGAGTTTAAAATTTCTTATCAGAATGGAAAGGAAAGATTTTGAAGAAAGTTGCTTTGAAACTAGAAGAAGCCTCTTCAGTTAATTGCTCAAAGCAAAGTAACCATCTTTCTAAAGAAGATGACTTTTCTTCAAAAATTGCATAGAAAATTTGTCATATCTTATATGGACAGACGTTCCAATAACTTTGTTTTTATTTGCAAAACGTTTTACTTAGAATGTCTTTTAGAGAAGTGAACTCGTCTGCCAAAACTTACACCTGCAAATAGAAGAAAGTTTAAGAGTTCAAAATATCTTATTAGAATGGAAAGGGAACATTTTGAAGAAAGTTGCTTTGAAACTAGAAGCCGCCCCTTTAGTTAATTGCTCAAAGCAAAGTTCTAAAGAAGATGAAACTTTTCTTGGAAAATTCCATAGGAAATTTGTCATATCTTATATGGACAAATGTTCCAATAACTTTGTTTTTATTTGCAAAAGCTTTACTTAGAATGTCTTTTGAGAGAAGCGAACTTGTCTGCCAAAACTTACACCCCTGCCTTAGTTTCTTAAAAGGATTTGATCTCAAAACACTCAAGTTTGGTTTTTTGAAGCATTCTCTGCAGCAATCTTTCTTTGATTGCTTGCAAACGCATTGCATAGATCATGATGGTGTTAACTTTTAGGATCAGACTCTGTTCAACCTTGTAGCGAGATGGTGAGCTCTCGGCTGCTCGTTGAGCTCCCTCCTCTGCCCGTGGCGGCCTGAGGGCCTGTTGCCTGCTGCTCTTGGCCCGTCGTTGCCGGGGTCACCATCTATGGAAGAGGCGTTTTCCTCATCCAGTTGAGCGCTCCCCTGACATTGCCTCGACATTTGTGGAGTAGGAGCCCCATCCTCCTTGCCCCGCATCTTGTTTGCCTCTTTCCTTGGTATTATGGGTTCACAGTGGAGGACATGGATACGACACACCATGTTCCACGTTTTCAGGTTACACTCCGCTTCCCAGGGCTCCCTAAGGAGTATCGTGCGGTCCTCCCTTCCATTGGTCGGGGATTTGGCATAGTGCTTGAGTCCCCGCCAGAGTCAGCCACCTCAGTTTGAGTAGATGATGGAGTCCCTAGGATTAGACTGGTGGTTGAGAACCCAGAGTCCCTCCCAGAGTTGATCCTTCTCGAGACCCTTGAAGGGGGCACACTTTGCTAGAGGGTGGAGATTTTCGGGTTACCAGGCCAATGTCTTAAGTGTAGATAGATGGGTCACCTCGCTAGAGATTGTCCCTGTGGCCTCCCCTCCCTCGCAGAGTAGACAGAGTGAGCAGGCCCGATTCCAGTGTCCTCTCAGGTAGGAGCAGCAGGAGTCTCAGACCCCATGGGTTACCCCCTTAGAAGCGGACTGGACCCAGGTTAAAAAGAAAAAGAAACCAAGTAAGTAGGCCCGCAAGCGCCGCAGGCAGAGGGCGAATTGCAGAGAGAGGGACAAGGTTGACCGAGAGGCCTCGAAGGAGGAACATTAGGAGCCACCTCCCCCAGCGGCAGGGGCCACCGCCCATCCATACAATCCTCTAGCTTCGGAGGCTCAACCTCTGCACCCACCCTTGCAGCAGCATCGAGTCCCAAGAGCTGCAGTTGCGGTGATGGCGAAAGCCACAGACGCTAGCCCGATGGTGACCGCGGAGGAGCGGATCTAGAGCCCCGGCAAGCTTGATCAACAGGGGGGCCTGAGGTTGTCCTTATCCCTCCCCCTCCCCCTCCAGACCCCTTCCCCTCTTCTTTTCCACCCCCCCCTCCCCCTCCAGGGTTCCCCCCGCCCCCTCTCCCCCCCTCAGCCTCTCCTCCTATGGTCACTCTCACCACCCGTCCCCCTCCTTCTGACACCCGCGTCCCTATCCCTCCCTCTCCCGCCGCCCCCTCTCCACCTCTGCAGCAGGTTCTTCCGCCTCGACACCCCTGCCAGCAGGCAAGGGAACGATGATGCCCCCTTTTGCTTCCTCATCGTAGCAGCAGGTTCGTTCAGGGAGGGATCCTGAGGGATGAGGCTCATCTTCCCGGTCAGCAGCTCCCAACCTCCAGCCTAGGCATCCCTTACCGCAGGACTTCTGGAGGTTAGGACCCTGGAATTATCTGGAGATTTCGGACTCATATCCTCTACCACTGGAGGTAATGCTCATGGTCCTTTGGACCGGGAAGGGGGGTTTGATCAGTGCAGTGGGATCTCAGACATACCTTGTTTGGAGATTTCAGTTTTCCTCCATAGGGTTGGAGAAGTGGTCCCCAGAGGTGTTCGATGCTATTTTGGGAAATTAGATTACACTCATGATGGATAAGTGGATGGGGCCACAGGGATTGGACCTTTGGTACGCCCATGGCGCGGAGGTGAACTTTCAGTTGACTTCACGTGCGAGGAGCTGGTGTGTGGTTTGGCGACAAGAGTTATCAGATTGCTGTTGGAGGAAAAGGTGAGCATGCATACTCTTGGCCCCTCCAAAAGTGTGTGGAGCTGTTCGGGGTGGAAGCCTCCTTCATGATGAAGTGAGCACGAAAGATCGGTATTGAGCTGGTATCCACCCTAGTACGGCACCGCAGAGACACCAACTACTCGCCCTCCAAACCCCCGGCAAAGTCACACAAGGCAGTGTTTCTGGGAGAGGCACCCACTCACAGGAGAGCCTTGTTCCCGACACCCCTGTCCTCATGAGTTGGACCATAGTGAGTTGGAACGTACACGGGCTCCACTATCGTGTTTGTAGCCAGCCGCAGTACTTGATACTCCGGCAAGAGTTGCAGAGGGCAGTGATAGGGCGGGCAGTGGACATCCTTATGATTCAGGAGCACATGTTTTCAGCAGCAGACATCAGACAACGTCATCACCTTCTCCTAGGGAGAGGTCTTGAGGAGTGGTCCCACGCAGTAGGACGGAGTAGAGGGGTCTGCATCTCAGTCTTGCAGACTTTGGCTCCAGAGCTCTACGATCAGGGCGAGCTCATTCCAAGATGGGCAGTTTGGATGGGAGTTCCGACGGGAGAGTCCAAGATTGGGATCCTGAACGTGTATGCCCCAGCGTGTAGACATCACCGTTCGGCCTTTTGGAGGAGGCTATCAGAGTGTCTTTCGGATGTAGACTCCCTGATTGTTGGAGGTGACTTCAACAACTTGGAGTTTGGGGAAGACAAGCAGGGTGGCGCCTCGTTCCGTGAGATGCCAGCAACAGAGTGTAGAACCTGGGAGTAGTTCATTTTCATGATCAATGGCAGAGACCCATGGAGAGAGCCAGATTTCAGCAGGACACCTGGAAGCCTTCTCTTCTCCTTTGGAGAGAGGAGGCACGATGGATTGCTAGAGACTAGACCGTTTCTATGTTGGGGACTGGGCACTACATAGAGGCAGATCTATCGGGATTCTGGCAGGTACCACGATGTTAGATCACTCTCCAGTGGTACTTACACTTGGATCAGCGCCGTCGAGGTCTCTCCCAGAAGGGGGTCCGCATTCCAGAGGACATCCTGCAGGACGAGGAGATCCAGTAGGTCATGGCAGGGATTTGGGAGCAATCAGAGATGACACCGTGCAAGGGCTGGGATGCGTGGGTGGCCGATGCGATTTAGAGGAGCAGTGAGGAGTTGCAGGCTCACGCCCTTAGGTGGAGGAGGACCCTTCAGGAGCGTGAGTGGGCTTTGAAGAGAGACCTTGCCTCCATCGAGAGGCTCAAGGAGCAGGACCCAGGTTCTTAGTGGCTTAGTGACAGATTCGAGAGCACTCATCTTGAGCCTCAGGACACGGAGTTGCGGCAGGCTGAGTTCTCCTATCACTCCTTCCGGTCCTGATGGGTGCAGCAGGGGGACATGATGATGAAGCAGTTCTTTCAGACCATTGGGCCCCGATCGGCAGGCACACAGCTGTAGCGTCTTTGGGACTCGTAGGCATCATGCACACTGACCCGCAGGAGATTTTGGACATGACCACCGGTTTTTACAGCCAGCTCTTTCAGACGGAGAGGATGACCCCAGCTAGTCTTGTGGCCCGAGAGCTAGTTTGGGATCACGTTCCGACAGTAGTCTGGCAGGATTTGCGTATCAGACTTGAGGAGCCTTTCTCAGATGAGGAGCTCTGGGAAGCCCTCAAGGCCCTCCCGACCCAAAAGTGCCTGGGTGAGGATGGCTTGACTCCGGCCTTCTTTCGGAACTTCTAGGAGATTTTATCCACTCCCTTCCGTTTAGCTTGCCAAGAGATTTTTGACACAGGCTTTCTCCCCCAGTCCATGAGCAGGGGGTGGATTTGTTTGATCCCGAAAGAGGAAGATAGGTCAGACATCTGATAGTGGAGGCCGATCAGTTTGCTTGATACTGCATACAAGATCCTCGCCAAGGTTTTGAGTTTGTGGTTACGGCCCCATCTTATCGAAATCATCCACGACACACAGATTGGGTTTGTCTAGGAGCACAGCGTCTTGGACAACATCTTCAGGTTCTGGGAGGCAGTGGATTGGTCCAGGGAGGAGTCACAGCCGTTGGCCGTCCTTCTCTTGGACTTTGAGAAGGCCTATGACAGGGTGGAGTGGTCCTTCCTGAAGGGCACTATGAGGAGATTGGGTTTCTCAGACAGATGGGTCAGAGGAGTCTCAGCGCTATAAGCAGGGAGCTCTAGTCAGATGCTTATCAGAGGACACACGGGCGAGGCCTTTCCTCTCTCTCGCTCGGTCCGCTAGGGCTGACCACTTGCTCCCTTCTTTTTGTTTGTGGCGGAGGCCTTGGGCTACTACTTGAGATCACAGGTGGCAGGTCTCACAGGGTTGAGGCTCCCAATTAGACATGAGGAGGAGCTACTTGACTCAGTTTGCAAATGACAAGGCCTTGTATGTTGAGGGCACAATAGCGAGTCTGGAGAGAGTCAGGGGCGCCGTGGCTATTTACTGTGAGGCCTTGGGGGCACGGATCAACTGGACGAAATCTATAGGTTTCCTCACAGGCGTTGAGGAGACACAGGAGATCCGTGTGTGGGGGAGTGACTTTGGCTTCAGATGGATACCATGGGGCCAGACAACGAGATACCTTGGATGCCAGGTGGATATTGACATTACAGCAGAGCAGCAGATTGCCCCGGTCCTTGAGAATGTTTGGTGCAAGCTTCTCTATTGGAGCTCGGCCAAACTTTGCTTAGCAGATGGTGCCTTAGTGGCAAACCAGGTCCTTCTTGCCACGACCTGGTATATCGCCTCCTGCGGGTGCTTTCATAGAGGATGGATTGGGCAGCTCCGACGGTTGGTACGGAACTTCAAATAGCACGAGGAACACTAGGGCCCGAGTAGCTTGGTAGACGGTGATCATGCCGCAAGCACAGGGAGGCTTGGGTATCATTGATCCGGAGATGCAGAGCAGAGCCGAGCCCTTCTGGACAAGTTGGTGGTTCGTGGCCTCACCTAAGATCAGAGCCTTGGAAGCTCCTCTTATCGCAAGGGCTTCCAAGGAACACCCCATGTAGTGGGGGACAGTGGCAGCCTTCACATAGATGGATCTTCTCAGAGGTCCCCCTTACGGGGAAGGGCTCCCCCCTGATGAGGAGCCTTCAGAGGGTCTGGCAGAGACTGGCAGGGGGTCTCATTCGTGCTCTTCCTAGATGTAGAGAGGTGTTTGAGCGCCAGCCCCTTCTGTGGCACCCAGAGATCAGAGATCAAGAGGGACGTATGCTTGGACAACGGACTCACATTGGTTGGGCACAGTGGGATAGTGGTCCAGCAGGGTCTTGTGGCCGTTGGAGTAGATTACCTATGGAGGCAGAGGCGAGGTTTGACGCCCTAGCGCATCTGCGAGGGGTAGGGCAGCAGATGGGCGAGATTGACTTAGCTCTTGAGTCCTGGAGGGAAGGACTTCACGTTTGGAGAGACAGCAGATGGTTGGGGCAGTTTTACTGTACTGGTGTTCCCTTGAGGATGTTGATGAAGCGAGGTAGCACGCACCTCGGCTTCTTCCGTGCAGGACCTGGAGGCCTACTTCAGCCACTCACTGAGAGAGACCTTGAGATGGATGGGGGTCTTGATGGGAGTCACTGGCAGATGATCAGAGTGGTGGGACGTTTGGGGAAGGAGTGGCACATTGACACTCCCAGTATCTCAGAGCAGGACGCCTCTAGATGGCACCTTTGGTTGTGGGAGGGTAGACCTCTGAGGAAGATCCAGTCCAGTGGGATCTGGGAGAGTGGTTTTGGCCCTCCAGGGGCGGCCTAATTGAGCCGGTGGATGAGGTGCCGGTCTTTTCCTACACCACACGGATTGGCAGGAGGTTTCAGATGGACTCGTCGACGTGGACCGCCTCAAGGGAGAGGCATTGGGTGACCCGAGATGTTTGCTCCAGGTTTTGGACACGGTTGTGGTCCAGCTTGCGGCCGAGGAAGATTTCATACTTCTTCTGGCTGGCTGCCCACAAAGGCTTGCCCATCAGACCATGGTTGGAGCAGATGCGAGTGGAGGGGCAGGGCCATTGTTGTTCCGATGGTGTCCTAGAGACTATCCCGCAGTGCCTGTGGAGTTGTTGTAGTGCAGCGAGGATTTGGATGAGAGCCCTCAGGATCATGACACGTATGCAGAGTCTTCATCAAGACTACACCTGGGGGATGGTGGCTTGGTTGATAGAGGGAGGACACATGTTTCAGATTGATGAGATCTCCCCAGCCTACCGGATACAGGGTCAGAGCATCTAGAGGATTGCACTCCATGAGGCAGTCCCTCCTGGCAGCCTAGCCCCTCCTAGGGAGGACAGTGTTTGGGAGGTGGCAGCCAGCATCACGGCTTGGAACATTTGGGTGGCTCGCTACAGTCTTGTGATGGGTGAGAACCCGGTTCCACCCTCGGCTACCTTGGTTGCCATCTGGCAGGATATCATTCACACTCTACGGTCCACTTGGGAGCGTGGGGCTCCAGGCTCCAGGGCGACTATCGAGAGGTGTGCTCGTTTCTGCAAGGCTTGGCCTGCAGGAGTTTTCTACATCTTCACCCCGCGAGGGATTCGCTAGCTATATAGTCCCCCCACTTGGCTGTTAGCCCCAGTTCTAGAGATCCCCTAGGCAGTGAGCTTGGTTTCTCTGGAACAGGCCGGTTTCTTTCTTTCAGCCTTTTCCCGGTTTTTTCCATACTCAGCACCTTCGGGGCTGTTGTCTTGTATGAAATCTTTCAAGCATTAATAGAAGGTTCTTTTCTTTGAAGAAGAAGAAGAAGAAGAAAAAAAGGACCTGAGTTTTTGCAAGTCGTCAGGGTTTATTTGCAATCCAAGTATCCCTTTTCGTTGTGGTCTTGGAAGTTTCACAAAACTCTAAAGCAAGATTTATTGCAACTACTTGTGAGACTACTTTCTCTAAATGGCTAAGCTACTGCTTCAAAGGGATGTTGCCTAGTGTCCATGAACTTTGGAGGGACTTATTAAAGGAGGTAGATGTCCCCTCGCATTCGTCAAAGCTGGATAGGTGGCTCATAGAATGGAAAGAATCCCGCGCTGCCATTCATAGCAAAAACCAAACGGAGAAAGTTGCAGTCGGTAGACTATCGAATGTCACCATGCAATATTATAATTAGATTGCTAGTGGTTCCTCAGAAAAAGTAGACACGAGAAGTCAAGACGGCAAGGCACAGATAGACCTGTGCACGAAGTTTGCCGACATGTGCTCTACAACGGTACACTTCCCACTAGTTGCATTGACAATTCTTGAGGAATTGGATGGGGGAGTGGAAGGAAAAGTGTATCGGGTTAAGATAGAGGGTATGCTAGGTTTGAAGCCAACCCTATCTTATGCTGGCAAGAAGTTGAGGCATGATATTGCACATGCACATAAATATTTGAAGACCGAGCTTGCAATGGCCGTAATGCATAGGGCCGTGTGTCGCGCAATTGGTTACACACACGTTAGTGATCTTTGGTTAATTAGTCCATACTTCAATGGAGGCAGTATTCATGGCATGCTCATGAGCCTACCTTCCATGTATCATGATTATCCGAACTAGGCAAGGCGAGGAAACCCCCGTGAGCAACCTCGCAATGCGTGGCATGATACACGGAGTCAGATGTGGACACGCCTATTCTGTAAGAATGCTTTGACCATTTGCGCAGCTATTGCTAGTGCACTGAAAGTAGTGCACGAGCGAGGTTTCAAACACACTGATTTGAATGCCGGGAACTATGTGTTGGATTTCACACCAGATGGAAAATCTATGCAGGTGAGCATTATTGATTGGGGAAGGTGTCTCCATAGAACTGAGAGCAAGCCCGAGCAGATTCAGGGGCTTGCTCCAAAGTCATGAAAAAGAGTCTTCTATTCTGCTTCAAACCTGTGATTTTACTACGCTTTATACAAAGATAAAGTTGGAAGATCTGAAGTTTAGAATAAAAAAGCTAATGGCTGAAGTTTTTAAGCTGAGATGTGACAAAGATAGATGCAAAGTCCTAAAAGTTGGGAAAACAGCTTTATGTTGTGGCTAAATAATAAAGATCATGACATTGATTCTAAAAAGAAAAGATACACAAAGGTAGTAAGTGTTGAAGATGTTTGCTCTTGGACAGATTTTCTTTAAGATAATCTTTACATCACAATAGGTGATTCTTTGTTTCAACAAATTATAGGAATCCCTATGGGCACTAATTGTGCTGTATTTTTAGTGAACTTTTTTATGAATTTGAGTTTATGCAACGTCTTATTTCGATCCATACCTGCCCTATTAGAGAGAGAGAGAGAGAGAGAGAGAGAGAGAGATAAATTACTA
The DNA here is from genome assembly GCF_047967505.1 of Dipteris shenzhenensis. Lineage (NCBI taxonomy): Eukaryota > Viridiplantae > Streptophyta > Polypodiopsida > Gleicheniales > Dipteridaceae > Dipteris > Dipteris shenzhenensis. The sequence goes on from NC_141617.1 coordinate 37,403,436, forward strand.
CATTCTTTGTAGCAGATACTATGCCTGCAGGGTACTTCTGATGCACCTCAGCAGTATGTGTCAATTCTTACCTTCCTTTGTTTAGTTTTGCTCCTCGCATTTTATCATTGGAGTCACTTGTGAGTCTTAAAGGCAGCTTCGGGTTTTACAGATATGTGGCTGTTATGAATGCTGTCTTCTCAGCTCAACGTTCTACGGTGAGTGTTTGGATCATGTGCCCTAACAGTTATGTAGAAGGTATGACAAGTCTGTTTTCCATAATCCCTTCACTGCCTAGCATCCCTTTTACTGCTACGAAGTCTTTTAGTATCCTAGCCTCTATGCCATGATAGAGTTATGCTTATTTGCAATAAGAAATTAAATGTGTCCATCTGTATAAAGGTTAATGGGTTGCTGATACGCCCCCAGCACTCCTGAAACCTCTGATCTACAAGCAAACACAAGAACACACACAACATGAGGTAACTGAGCAGGCTGCTCACCACCCAACCATGACATCTACGGGATGTGATCCCGAATCAGGAGATGTCCCCTCCGAGCCACGAGCTGAGCTACTGGCACGAACTCCCAACCAGATCCTAACCAGCCTGGTGTTTCATACCACCAGGTGGCGTTGTGAAGCCTGGGATCTGCTGCTGGGCCTTGGGCTACGATATGATGCAGGCACGCGTCCGCGACTCAATCCAAGATCAGACCTAGCACCTGGGAACGAAACTTGCTCCCATCGGCTCTCTGAGAACTGAACCTCTGGGCCCCTTATATAGACTCGGGCCCCAAGCGCCAAAAATAGTGAAGACCTCAAATTGGTTCGTACCCTCGCCACTCAACCCGAGAATCAAGCCTGCCTAGCTCTAATCCTCCCCAGGCTACCTGAGCTAGTCTTGTGTACCCAGTACATGTCGGATACCAATCCGTGCACATGACATACTTCCCCTTCTCTAAGAACTCACTCCTGAGTTTGCTAAAAAACCCGGGAATGTCCTCTGGAGATTTTGTAATGTCTCCCATGTTGCATCCTCCTCAACATGATCCTTCCACTTGATCTTGTATTCCGTGATAGTTCTATTACGAATCTGTCTTTCATGAAATTCAAGAATACACTCAGGTTCGTGTTGAATAAAAGTCAAATCTGTAACTTCTATTATTTCTTGAGGAGAAACAAATTGATCATCCGCACCCAATACTTCTTTCAGTCTACTGACATGAAAGACTAGATGTACTTTAACATCAGGAGGCAATTCTAGTCGATATGCAACTGGTCCAATTCTTTTAATAACCTTGAATGGACCACAGTATCTGGGGGATAACTTCGAAACCAAACCAGTACTTAGGCTCTTGGATTCCTTAGGAATTCTCAAATATACCATCGTTCCTTCAGAGAACTCTCTAGGTGAACGATGTCTATTAGCATAAAATCTGTCCCGATCTTGGGCACTTCTAATAGACTCGGCAAACTGCAACATTTCCTGCATGTCTTGTAAGAAGGTCTTTGCAGCATCATTTTGGATTCCCTTTAACCCAACCATAACTGGTGACTTAGGTTGAAACCCGTACATAAGCATAAAAGGACTGTAACCAGTACTCGAATGCTTTGCACTGTTATAAGCAAATTCTATCATAGGTAGATAATCTTCCCATGAAGACTGTCTCTTAGAAACATATGCCTAAAGCATTATCTTCAACCAATTGGTTGACCTTCTCTGTACTGCCATCGGATTGTGCATGATCTGAGGAACTCTTACTTAGAGTAGTTTCTAACTGCTCAAAAACAAGTGTCCAAAAGTTACTTGTAAACTTTGAGTCCTTGTCACTGACTATGTCACATGGCAAACCATACAGAGGACAGGTGCTCCCCAAGGTGATTTACTTGGGCGAATATAGCCCATATTCAAATAATCATGTAGCTGTGAAGCTAACTCATCCTCCTCAAGCTAGCTCATCCTATAAGGTGGAACACTAATAGGTTGAGCCCCAGGTACTAAATCTATGCGATGGTCTACTGCCCGTATTGGAGGTAAACCTTCCAGCAGTTGAGCAGGGAATACATCCACGAAATCATCTAACAACGTTCTCAATTCACGGTGTTCAAACACACTTAAATTATTCTTGTTATTAACAGAGACAACAAATGAAGAAAGCGGAATCAAAACACACTGATAGACATCATAATGAGAAGTGTTTAATATATTCCGAAGCTGCATCGCAGATACAATAGGTCCCTGAGAAGAGGGAATGTTATCACACTGAATACAAAATTGGGTGTCCTTATCCAAAAAAGAAAGAGTATGGTTCTTCCATTCAATCCGAATATCGTGGGTTTTAAACCACTCTATTCCGATCAACAAGTCCACATGCTCCAAGTGCATGACATAGCACGTAAGAGCCGTTGTGTAGTCTTGAATCCGGATAGAAAGGGCTTCAATCTTGCGATCCCAAAATTGCTTCCCAGCTGAAAGCTGCACCTCATAGGTGTGATCGCTAGGTATCGTGGACAGCCCCATCTTTTGCACAAGTTTGTAATTAACAAAGTTGTGAGAGTTGCCTGGGTCAAAGAGAATGTGAACTCTTTGGTCCCTAACTTCTTTATAAACTCGGAAAAGATCATGAGAACCAAATAACGAAGTATTAAAAGTGCAATTACAAGAAAGTGGGCAGGTAATTACATTTACAGAAATACCTGTCATCGCAACTTGATTAGCTCCCTTGGCTTTGGTACTCGGACCCGCCTGGAGCTTCGATCTTGGCGCTTGCTTCTGGTTTTTGCGCTTAGGACAATCATTCTTAGTGTGGCCCCGCTCCTCGCAGAAGAAGCAACGTCCTTCCTTCTTTAGTTTCAAGGTACGAAGGAAACGGGCACGACCATTCTTCGCCTGAGTCAAATGTTTCTTGGAGGCGTTGTCTATAGACTTTGTCTCCCCGGTACCAGTGGTAGACTGGAAGAACTTCCGCTTGTTCTTCCCACCTGTGTCGACAATTGTGGTTCCCTTTGCACTGGCGATGGTATCATCATAAATACGCGCGTAATTCATGGCCTGTTGCAACGTGGTACACTTGTTGTTCTTGATCTGTAACTTGGAGGAGTCAGGCAAACCATCCACAAAGAAACCTAACAAGGTCACTGGATCCATCTTTGTAGCTCTGGTTTGCAAATCCCGAAATCTCTGAAGATAAACCTCAAAAGTCAAATTCAGCTTGGACATATCGAGGGCTTTGAGCTTGCCTACAATATCGTAATCTTCCTCCTTCTTCAGAAACTCTTTCCTGAAGACCCCTTCGAATTCGTTCCATGTTGCAGGCTTGGGTTGGAGTTCCTTCCACCACAATAAAGCTTTTCCTGACATAAACCCGGCTGCAAGCTGTATTTTCTTGTCATCTAGATAAGGATGAAACTGGAAGTGTACTTGCCACTTGTGCAACCAAGTGTCAACAACCTCCTTGGTACGAGACTTCTGGTCTCCAGGAAAAGGATCTGGAGTGATGTTTTGAGCTAACACTAAAGCCATGGCCACATGCGTGAGCGCCTGAACAGTGCTAGTCAAAAGTGTGAGTGTAGTCTGAATCCCTTGGAGTTGCTGTGTCAACCCCGTTTGATTTGTGTTAACTTGCTCAAACTTTCCATCAAGAGCAGTGGTGAATTTACTGAAGGCTTTCTTCGTAATCAGATCATCGTAGAGACCTTGGTCATCCTCCGCATGGTAGTTCAAATCTTGGTCTCCCATCGCAAGCTCAGGGTCTACAGAATCAGCCATGACTGAAATCTGATCTGAAAAGAAGATAGGCTAGAGAAGAGAAACAAGCAGGTGGCCTCGGAGCTCGGAGGTAGAAACGAAGTGGAAGCTGGCCAAGAAGGAGGCGATGGAAGAAGGGAAAGCTGGTCGGTGGAGAAGGTAAGCGGGCTGAGCTGAGCTGACGATTCAGTTCAGATTCTGGAACCTGGAACTCCGCTCCTGGCTGTCTGTACGAAGTGCTGTAGCAGGCCGTACCAATATTCTGGCTCTCGGGCGTGAAGGTGTAGAGGGGCTGGAATTCTGTGCAATCTACAGGCTATGGGAGAAGGCAATTTGGCCGAACTTATAGCGGGAGAGCAGGCTTTTAGTAAAGCCCCTGTTTTCCAAAAGCTCACCCTCCAAAAATGGAGGGGTAGTGCTTTTTTACGCCCCTAGGCCCCCCTCGAAAAGCAGCTGCCCCAAATTGCGATCTGTCCCTATCCTGTTTCGCACCTTCCTGCGCTCCCCTTCTAAAACCGGCCTCTAATCACTCAGAGGGCAGTGGAACTAAACCTTTAATCACTTCAGCACTTATTTACAGCTCACAAAGTATATATCACAACCATTAACCATTGCATGATCACCATTTGGCATTTACCCATTTGTTCACAAACAAAACCACTGAAAAAGGGATGGAGGCTAGAATGCCCCTGCTCAACAGACATAGACAAGTGCACCCGATTGGCCCCAAACACCGTGGCGCCCCTTTTCGGTATTTCTTTATATTTCACAGTGAAATGATTACAAGTTGGATCTGGGAGACCTTCCTTGCAACTGAGCACACAGCCCCAATTCACTAATCCTTCACAAGGCTTTCAAGCATAGAACACCATTACATAAGTGCACTTAACCCATAGGCTCAACCCAAAGGCATTCTCTTTTCCGAGTGCAATTCCATTGGCTGTCCAGATGCAATCACACTGCACCCCAGCTGCGCTCTCTTTGAGTGGTTTCGAGATGGCATTCACAAAGCTTTTCAAAGCTCCAAAATAAAATCAGCAAAGTACCCAACCAAAGAATGACTCATGTAGCACTGCCTGGGCACCTGTGAGCCAAGAAAGAGGCGGCACACGAGGCCAACCAATAGCTTATGGCAAAAAGAAATTGCAGTAGCAAAATCACAACTCACCAAGCCCTGAAAACTCAAATCAAGTCCTCAATCGCCAAGAGGACATAGTAGCCAATGCCCAATTGCATTCTCAGCCAAAGAGGAGTGCAAAGGCATGAAGAAAGAGCATTTACAAGAGCCGACCAGCAAGAATTCCATTGAAAAATGCGAAAAGAAGCACTTCTGTCGCGAAGAAGTGGGAGTTCTTGGGCTCAAAAGAAGCGTGCTTGAGAGAGGAATGCATTGAGAAGGTTTTGGAGAAGTTTCATCGCCGGAAAGTCCTCCAAAACTGAGAAAAACCAGTCAACCAGCGCGTGGGACCACTCGAAATTCAACAGAAAGCTGTAGCTTTGCAAGAGGAGAGGCCCAGGAGGTGGTAGAAGCAAAAAGGTCTAAAAAAAGCCACTTTTGCAAATTCGACCAGCAAAAGAAGTGCTCAGCTCTGCCCGTTCTACCAAACGCACGGAGGGAAAAGCATATCACTACGAAGGGGAGGCAGAGGGGAAGCCATCGGGCCAAACGGAAGTCGAGGAATCCAAACGGATGAGTGAGTTATGAAGAAAAACGGAATTCAGCTGAAGGAGGCTGAAAAACCAGTCCAAAATCTCAACAAAGGGAGAAGATGAGAGAGAAAACCACACGTGAAGTTTAGAAGGCCCAGGAAGGTCCAGGAATGGCAAAGGAGCATGTAGAAGGCACTAGAGCCACCTGGAACTCTAGGGGGGCCACTGAAGGTACATGGCCCTCTAGGGGGCCCATTAAAAATGCCACATCATCATTTTCCAACAACCACTCTTTTAATTCCTTGGAATGCCTTTGGGCCTAGGGATTAATTACGCTTATGTGCTAGGCCCCATGCCGTGTTTAATTACACTGTTTAATTACACATTATTAAGCCCATGCTTGGACTTTTAAAACCAAAGTTGTCACGGTCTTGTAGTACATTAAAGTACTTAGAATTTCACGCCCCCGTGACACCTTCTACCTGCCATCACAACCCCTGAGCAGCCAGCCGACATGCGGGATCCCCTTGAGTTCGCCCCAACTTTACACTCTCTCCTGACTCCCTTCTGACGCCTTTACCTGGACCCCACTTCTTCCTCCTAACTACACCTCTCTCCCTCTCTCTCAACCTATCACTTCTTGCAACGAAATCACCCTGCACTCTCTCTCTCTCCTTCCTTCTTTCCCTAAATCATAACCACTTCCCTTAAGCGATGAACCAACAAACACTTGCAGGGTTTGAGCACGAATTTCGAAATTAGGGCATACCTCGAGAAAGAATCGTCCAAAATTTTCGCAAGAGAAGTTCCTACCTCAGGAGTTGGCTCTGATACCAACTGACACGTCCCCAGCACTCCTGAAACCTCTGATCTGCAAGCAAACACAAGAACACACACAACATGAGGAAACTGAGCAGGTTGCTCACCACCCAACCATGACATCTACGGGATGTGATCCCAAATCAGGAGATGTCCCCTCCGAGCCACGAGCTGAGCTACTGGCACGAACTCCCAACCAGATCCTAACCAGCCTAGTGTCCCATACCACCAGGTGGCGCTGTGAAGCCTGGGATCTGCTACTGGGCCTTGGGCTACGCTATGATGCAAGCGCGCGTCCGCGATTCAATCCAAGATCAGACCTAGCACCTGGGAACGAAACTTGCTCCCATCGGCTCTCTGAGAACTGAACCTTTGGGCCCCTTATATAGACTCGGGCCCCAAGCGCCAAAAATAGCGAAGACCTCAAACTGGTTCGTACCCTTGCCACTCAACCCGAGAATCAAGCCTGCCTAGCTCTAAGCCTCCCCAGGCTACCTGAGCTAGTCTTGTGTACCCAGTACACGTCAGATACCAATCCGTGCACATGACAGTTGCTATGGCTTGTTGGATCTGGATGACAAGGATTTTGCCCTTAGCTTGGTAACAGATTTTAGTTCAATGGTTGGTTGTGACTTTTTCAAAAATTTAACGAGTGAGCACAGATTTGGCCGTTTGTGTGACTCTAGAAATGTGGTATATGCTTCCTTTGCGGGGCCATTTTCTTCCTTAGAATGTTTTTGATTTTCTCAATCTAGGATATCATGATTTGCATTTTGGTTTGCTGAATTGGCTTTCTCTGTAGATACCAATCGATACTTGTATGGTGGGGAGCGAGCATTCTGCATTTTTACAGCAGGTGAGTATGCAACCATACTCTTGTTTCTTGTAGCAAGTCCTTGCAAGATATTCATAATGATCTCCTTAGATTCTAATGTTATACACAGGCAGCACACATAACAGGTGGGATCTACATGAAGCCATCTCAACCAGAAGGCCTCTTTCAGTATCTTGCGGTCAGTGACCTTGTTATGTCTGATTCCTTGTTTTATTTAGGCTAATGTGAGCGCCTGTAATATAGTGCTAGAGGTTTAAGGCATAGGGTTCTTTTACATCACAGATATGAAAGGTAAACCTCAAGGGATGTACCAAGGGGACAGGATCTGAATTGTGTAGCCCGTATGTCACAGCAATCAGTCCTCAGTATTGTCTATAAAAGATGGCATATATTAGGAAAGATAAGGAGTTTATACGCCAAGGATATGCAACAGCACAACATATATGAGGTTCTTCTGTGGGGCTAACTTCTATGGCATTGAAGGGTCTCACCAACCTTTGGAAAATTCAATATACAAGCGGTTCCCTCTAATCTTTTAATTGAAACAGATTATGTCACTGGATGTAATACATATTATTGCATTGAAACAAACAATCTAACATTACCAATAAGGCTAGAAGGGGGCTTTAAGGACAACACGGACATTCTGACAATCAGTTTAGCCTTAGGCATTGAGAGAAAGCTGGATCCTTTGCAAATACTCAAAACACCTTAAGTTTTTCTGTTAGTTTCGTAGAGGAGTGAGGGCTTAGTCAGTGTTGTTGAGGACATAGTCTTTTAATCGTAACTATGTTGCATGGTCTTGGTTTAATTAGTAGCAAGAGTCTTATCCCAATAAGAGGCCTTCTAGAGACTCATATGGCTTGCATGTATTTTGAAGAGATATGGTGCTGCATTATCCCTCTTGTTTGAGAACCATTAGTTATGTTAAATTGATGCTTGAACCGCACTGCAAGAGTCCAGGTGGTGAATTCAGTTGAGCAGCCCATAAGGAGCACTAAAGCATTCTTGGTTAGCGTTGCTCTATTTTTCTTATGAATTTTGGGATTCCATCATTTTGTTGGAGATATCATAGCCAAAGAGTGTGTGTGAGATGTGATGTGTGATGTGTTGTACTAGGAGATCTAGTACGAGTTCATGTGTCAGTCATGTGTGAGTGCCATGTGTGACCATGGGGCTTATCCCATATGCACTTGGTGCAACTATGTGTGTGTGTAGCCTATAAAAGGCTTGTACTTCACTTGCCTTATTTGATGATGATGAATCAATGAAAGCCTTCTATTATTTCTACATTTGTGTATCATTTCTTCACTCCCTAACCTCTCTCTCTCTCTCTCTCACCATGTTTCTAACATGGTATCAGAGCAGGTTAACCCTGCCATAGCTACCACGTCATCCCTGACCTAACCCTAACCCTAAACCCTAATTCTACTTAAGCCCTTCTTCCTGCAGCCGCCTCAGCCCTGCTCTTTTCCGTCTCAAATTCAGCCTCATTTCCGTCTCCTTTCAGCTGCTCTCTACCTTTTTAGGGGTTCTGCACAGCCGCCATCTTTGCTGCCCATTTCACACCTGTCTTGCAGTCCATTTGCGCTCCTTTCTGCCCGCTTAGCCTCTCCATAGCCGATCTGTTCGGGTCACGCATCTAGGCCTCTTGGAGCAGAAGTCGGTGCAGTCTCTCCTTCCTTGTCTGTTGGTCGATGCTCCTTGCTAGCTGGTCGGTACCTAGCAGCCACAAGTGCCTGCACGTGGAGTTTTCCGGCTGGCTGGCAAGTTTTCCAAGAAGGTTTTTGACCTGTTTTAGAGCTGCTGCTTGCAATTTCGAGTGGTTCCTCCTTCAGAACTGCCTTCAACAGAGCCACTTTTGGGGCTGCTCCTAGGCTCTACTTCATCCAGAACAGCCTTTTCTCAGCAAAGACTCCTACTATAACATCTAGGAGCTGTTTTAGGGAGCTGCTTTGCACTTTGGAGCACCACTAGACATCTACATCTGCCCGAGACCAGCGCTGTCCTCCATTTCAGCTTGATGTCTGCCTTCATCAAGGTCTTTGCCATTATGACTTCATTGTCTTCGAGCTCATTGCTTGTGGAAAAGTTCAAGGGGGAAGGTTTTCCGACATGGCAAACCAAGATGCAACTGCTCCTTATGCGTCAAGGTGTTTGGGATGTTGTCGAGGATCACAAAGTTGAATATAGGATCAGCAACACCAAAAGATTTGGAAGCAACAGAATGCCAAGGTCATTGCCCTCATTGGTCTTTACTTGGCTGACTCTCTCATCCATCATGTGGACTTTAAGTCAATAGCTAAGGAGATTTGGGATCGCCTCAAGACATTGTTTGGTAATAAAATCACCAACTCTAAAGTCTTTCTAAAGCTCAAGTTTTATGATTTGAAAATGGAAGAGAGTGATGAATTGAGTGATCATCTAGCACAGTTTCAATCTCTTGTTCAACAACTTTCAAGTTTGAAGAGCCCACCTGATGATCAAGATAAGATGGCTGTCCTTATGAAGAGTATGCATGGAATTTCTCGCTTTGAGCAAACTCTTGAAGTCCTTCGCCTTGCCACTTCCACGTTTGATGATATGGTGGCACTACTCATTGAGAAGGATTGTCGCAATAAGGATGCCTCTCTCGCCTCTCTTGGTGATCAAGCATTTGCTTCCACAAGCAAATGGAAGACCAATAAGACATTATTTGCAGGTTTTGCAAGAGGAAATGGCACGTAGAAGTTCATTGCTTCAAGAAGAAGGAACATGAACAAGAGAAGCACCATGTCAATCTCCTTGCTGAAGAACAAGCTGAACTTGAAGAGACCCTTGAGGAGATACATGTAGCTACGGTAGAGGTTCACAGCCACCCTCTTGGCGACCTATACGACACGGATTGGGCTTTCTAGGCCCTCTATGCTATGTGTGTTTGTGTTGAGTCAATAAAGGTTCTCAGCCTTGAGTTGTCCCTCTGACTGAATGTATTTGGAGTCAATACGAGTACTCTGCCTTGGGTTGTCCCCCAAAAATGAATTTATTGTCTTTTACTTTGGTTGATGGTATTGACCACCAGAGAATAAGGGGGGGTGACGAGTGATGGTTTGCCCTTGCTAGTCGCAAGCTGACTGAGAAGTCACTATCACACGGGAGGTGTTAGGTAGTTGGACTTGCTCTTTGCAGTATTGCGGTGGAAGGGGGATTGCTCTACACTTGCGTGTTGGATTCACACTCTTTGCTTTGAAGGGGGGTGTTGGAGATATCATAGCCAAAGAGAGTGTCTGAGATGTGATGTGTGATGTGTTGTACTAGGAGATCTAGTACTAGTTCATGTGTGAGTCATTTGTGAGTGCCACATGTGACCATGGGACTTATCCCATATGCACTTGGTGCAAGTATGTGTGTGTGTAGCCTATAAAAGGCTTGTACTTCACTTGTCTCATTTGATGATGATGAATGAATTAAAGCCTTTTATTATTTTTACATTTGTGTATCATTTCTTCACTCCCTAGCCTATCTCTCTCCGTCACTCTCACTCTCACCATGTTTCTAACACATTTTTGGGGATTTAGAAATCTCATTGAGTGGTTGCATAGCCAAGATTGTATCTTCCAAGGGTCACATTCCCTACTTAGGACGAGGTGAAAATTGCCAATTCCCTCCTCTAGACATCTTGAGTGACAACTTGGGATCCACCGGTTTGATGGACATGTTGCGATTTGGCTTGTTGATTTGGGCTTGGTGGCATCGTTGTCAACATGCAATACATGTTCTACTAATACTGTATCCCCTCAATGATGAGGAACAACTTGTCAGTGATTGTCTCCTCCTCGGCTTCTCTTTGCCATCTTGTTGTTAGCTGCTTTTTTCCTTCACTCCATGCCATAGTGTTCCATTTTGTTGCAATAGAAGCGATGGATGACCAACCACACCAGCAAACCCAAATGCCATGTGGCTGATCTGTTACATCAGTTGCTGACACCACATAGCCATGCTGCTTTGACAACCTTCTGCGAGGCTGTTTACCACATCGTCTTTTGCACTTCGGCAACCATGAAGGTTAGCACATTGCTCCAGAAGCCACCACGCAGCCAAAAACATGTGCACAAAGGTCCAGCACAGCAAAAGACAACCCTGGGCACCTGCTAGAGGCAACTGAACACGTCCGTACGGATGTCCGTACAATCCGTACGAAAATTTCCCGGAAGTTCAAAAATGAGTTCTGGCACTTCCTAGAAGTGTGTACTAGCCTTGGAACAGTCAAAACAATGTTAAAACGGCTGAAAATAGGCTTGAAACAGTTCAAACAGCTGAAAAACTGCACAAGAACAATTGAAAACGTCCTACACCTCTGGGAGAGTGAGGGGAGAGAGATGGAAGGTGGGGGAAGGGCATGCATACACATGCTTGACAAATGGCACCTCCTCCTTGCCATTTTCCCCTTCATTAAAGTCCTAACCCCCATACCAAGGACAATGTTGGTTGTCCTTGGGCCCAACTTTTAGACCCCTCTTTTAAAGCCTTTGCCTTGCCCCTAGGACCTAGTGGTGCACCTAGACTTTGCCCTTAGGAACTTCTAGGAAGTGTGCACTTCCTCTAGCCAGTCCCTCACGGCCAAACCATTACAACACTTAACCATGGTTCACCCCGGGTTAAGCGTAGGTTGAGTTACGAAGATACTTTACATCACTTTTCACGTCCTCATGACATCATAAAATTCTAGTCTTACAAATATAAACAAACAAACAAACACACACACACACACACACACACACACACACACACACACACACACACACACACACACACACACACACACACACACACACACACACACACACACACACACACACACACACACACACACACACACACACACACACACACACACACACACACACACACACACACACACACACACACACACACACACACACACACACACACACACACACACACACACACACACACACACACACACACACACACACACACACACACACACACACACACACACACACACACACACACACACACACACACACACACACACACACACACACACACACACACACACACACACACACACACACACACACACACACACACACACACACACACACACACACACACACACACACACACACACACACACACACACACACACACACACACACACACACACACACACACACACACACACACACACACACACACACACACACACACACACACACACACACACACACACACACACACACACACACACACACACACACACACACACACACACACACACACACACACACACACACACACACACACACACACACACACACACACACACACACACACACACACACACACACACACACACACACACACACACACACACACACACACACACACACACACACACACACACACACACACACACACACACACACACACACACACACACACACACACACACACACACACACACACACACACACACACACACACACACACACACACACACACACACACACACACACACACACACACACACACACACACACACACACACACACACACACACACACACACACACACACACACACACACACACACACATTTTTTTTTTTTTTTTTGGGTAAAATCCAGTGCATTGTATTTATATTGTCATAACTTTACAAGAGGGAAAGTCTCCAAGATGGAGAGTATCCCACAGATTAGAAGCATAAAAAGAAAAGCTCAATGCAAGATGCATGTATATCACCCTCATGGCAGGCATCATATAAAGATTGCCGCAATGAGGCTCTAAAAGATTCATATGACTTTTGAAACTGACGGCCCAAGTATGCCAAATTATGCTCTTCCCAGATTGTTCAAAGAGCCCAATATCTCACCCATGAGAAAAAGAGTGAGTATTGAGATAAAGGCCTCCTAAATCTGCCAAATAACCAAAAATGTTTCCCAAATATGTGACTCGGGAAACGGAGGCGAAGATGATCTGAAATTTTCCCAAGGAGGTTCCGAGTAGACGGGCAATGCCAAAGTAAGTGAGGGACAGTCTCTGAAGGAGCGTGACACTGTAAGCAGGTGGGTGATGCAATGTGACGTTTGGCAAGTGTGATTCCCACTGACAATGTGCCGGTCATGCATCTCCAAAGAAAAAGTCTTTGTTTCAAAGGCATTTTACACCTCCATAATAGTCGGAGATTCATCCGCCACCATGAAAGGGGCTGCCTGATATGCCACAGAGTATTAGCATATTGATGAATCCAAGGGGCAAGTTGAAGAAGCTTGTAGACTTTGATGGAGGTCAAAACATGTAGAGGAATAGGGCGAGAGCATGTAGCAGAGGGGTACAATTGCCAATCCATAAGCCTGTCTGTGTCAGCCACAGGGGGAATAGGTAGAAAAGGATGCAAGAGCTCAGCAATTTTCTTCCATATCAATCTGTGATGCATTCCCAATGCATAAGAGGCAGTGGCCTAAGGAAAAGATAAGACATGGCCATGATCATCTACCACGTCATTGATGTATCTAATTCCCAATTTCATGAGATTATATGCCCGAACCGGTTCCTGTAAAGCAAGTGGAATGTCAAAGATGGCACTCCAATGAATACTTTCTTTCCTCATTGAGTTTGTCCCCGAATGATTATCAGGAGCCCATTTGACTTTAGAAAGCACTTGTTTCCAGTCCAGTATCAGAGCAGTAGAGAAAGGGCATCCAGGAATCTTCCCTACAAATCTCCCAATGACAACCTCCCAATGATTAGTAGTCCAATGGCCATAAGCATTTGTCCTCATGTTGACACACATGGATGCTATCATACAAGTCCATGGCTGTTTTTGACGGAAAAAGGTATGGAGCATAGTCGCCTTCCTTGCAAGTACATGATATCTGATATTTAGAACATTAAGTCCTCCATGCATCCTAGGGGAGCACACCATTTCCATCTTCAGCAGTCTCAATGCTTTCACAGCAGTTTTTGTCTTCCATAACAGCTCCATAGCTTGAGACATAAAGGCTGAGATATCTCTAGAGGACCAATGTAGTAAAGGCAAGAAGAACTGAACATAAGACATTACAATAGACTGTACTATTCTGAGCCTGACATGAAGTGGCCAAGTAGAAATTTTCCAATATTCCAATTTATGTTGAAGTCTTTGGAAGATCCATTTTAGCTGCTGCTTCCTGGTGATATGCCATCCTATAGGATATCCCAAATGCCTGACTACATCTTTGGAATGCACTATTTGACCAGGCCAGAGAATAGAATGCTAGTCACATTGTTTCAAGGGAAGCAATTTGGATTTGTCAAAGTTGATATGCAATCCCGCTGCTAATCCATACAATGATAATGTGGTCATAAGCATGCGGACTTCCCGAGGAGAGTTCTGTGGCATAAAGAAGGAATCATCAGCATATGCCTGTGCCAAAAAAGATGCAGCCCCAGGGATTTTAAGACCAGTCATCTGTCCTGTGCTTGTAAGATGATCAAGATACATCAGGAGAGGATGAGTCGCAATGGCATAGAAAAGAGCACTAAGGGGGCAGCCCTGTCTGACTGATCTACCCAATGTCCATGACCGAGATAGATGACTTCCGAGAATGCACTGGGAAGTAGAGCGAGAATAAAGCCAATAAATTGCATTTGCTATCTTGGGACCAAAGCCCAACTTTGTCATGGTTTGAGAGATAAAATCCCATTGTACAGTGTCAAATGCCTTAGTGATATCTACCTACAATATGAGCACATCTTGATTCGAGTACTTAGCATATTCAATTGCAGTCAATGCATTGGAGATATTGTCATGGATTTGTCTTCGCGGCACAAACCCATACTGATGAGGATGAAGGCCCGCATTCAGAGTCCCATGAAGCCTATACACAATCATTTTGGCAATGAGTTTGTAAACTACAGGCATCAAAGTAATAGGTCTCCAATCTGACATATGATCACAAAGATTTTTTTTTGGCACAAGTTTGATTATGCCATGCTTCCAAAGGTGCGGCAATTGATTTTCTTGCCAGGCAACATTGATCATTTGTAAGAGAACATCTTTCAAATCATCCCAAAAAGAAATATAAAATTCCACCGTAAGACCATCCCAGCCAGGGGACTTGTATTTGCCGAAATGGGACAATGCATTATCAAGTTCCGTGTCAGTAAAAGGTCTCTCAAATAAAAGAGCATCATCCATTTCCACTATCCCAGAAACATATTGAAGAAATTCAGTCCTCGCATCAGTCATTTGAATTGATGGGGAGCCAGGGAAAGAGAACAGTGTCTGGAAGTAATTTTGGCATTCATCTTGGAGATCAGAGAAAGAGTGCGTCCAAGATCCATCTAGTTTCCTTACCCTTAGACATGAGTTTTTCTTTCGAGTGGCATGCAGGCCTTGGAAGAAGGCTTTTGATGAGCAGCCCTTATCCATGAGGGGCTTCATTCTTGCTCTAATCTGCCATTTGTGCAATCTCCGCTGATCATTATCAGTCAGTTTGATGCGGGCTTGTGAGAGGGAATCATTTTCTGATTCAGAGAGAGGCCTGAAATGTGAGAATTCAGTCAACTGTTGTGCTGTCCTTTTTGCCCATTTGACCTCATTCCTCCATGTAGCCTTGTGCCATTTTCCATAGTCCCTAATGACATTCTGTATACGAGAGACAAAGCTGTCCCAAGCATAATTCATGTCCTCCTGAGCATGCAAAAGCAAGGGATGAATTGCAAATCTGATGCTGGAAATATTGATGTCGAAGATAAGCCTGATTAACATGCAGTAATCTGCTGGAGAGAGTCGGCAAATCATCCAGTGGCATACCAAATTGCAGATTTAACCATAATGGGGCATGATCTGACAATCCCAATGAGAAATCTATGAGGAGATGAAGGCTAAAATCTGCATATTGTTGTGGATAGAACAAATACCATCTGTCAAGCCTTGCCCAGTATGTGGTAAATGCATTATGATGGAAAGTATATCCGGGCATTGACCCTTGTAGAAGCAGCCATAAATCTTCAGCCTGCACAGAGAGAAGCATGCTATCCCATTTCTGTCTTTCCGATGAAAGCATATGAGATCTTGAAGTGGTGTTATCTCTCAGCAGAGGAGAATTGTTAAAATCTCCACAGATAAATGCATTGGATCTCCATGGATATTTGCTCAAAGAATCCCATAGAGAAGCCCTCATGGCAGAGGTCTGGGAGGCATAAACTGATGCAAGCTCAAGAATGTCACCATTGACATTACATTGTATGACTATCCATCGGCCACTGCTGTCATTGAATGCTAACTGAGGCTCCAGCTCATGTCTGACCATTATGCATACACCTGAGTAGGTAGTGGTACCAGCATAATATATATCATAGCCGCTAAAGTGATCATGATGACCAGCCTTAGAGTGTTGATTATGCTCTTGCAAACAAACAATATCTGGCTGCATTTTATGTACATAATTCCAGAAAAGCCTCCACTTTGAGACATTGCAGAGGCTCTGTACATTGTATGTAAAGCACTTAAGTGTTTGATGCATGAAAGAGATATATACAGGAAAGTATAAGTATGAAACAAGATATCAGAGAGGCAAAGCCTCTGCGTGCATGGGTTGCAGGCTTTCATGATCCATAAAAGATATGGCATTCTCCCCTTCTTCAGAATCACATATGGGGATACCCTTCTTCAAAACCCCCACCCAATTTTGAAGGACAGGAGCTGAAGTAGAAGCCTGTTCTGGTAAGGGAGAGGAAGCATCCCATTGCCGAGATTGAAAGGGGCGTTGCTTCAATACAACCACCTTCTTAGGCTGTTGAAAACCATCCCGATCTGTCCCCACAGATTCCTTCATCTTCTCTTTTTCTTTTTCTTTCCCTTTTCCAACAAGTGATTGCACCTGATTAACTGGTTTAGCATTCTTTGCTCCATTTTGATTTGCTGCCTTGGCTTGCAAATTCTCATTCTTTTCCCTTGTCTGAGGCGGCAAGGCATTAGGAGGGGGTTGATGCAGAACCATTGGGCATTCAGAGGCTAGATGCCCAAACTTGTGGCAGGTAAAGCAAGCGCTTGCAAATACACCCCATTTCAAGTCAAAAAACTTTTTCCCCAATTGCACACCCTCAACTTCCACTGCAATAGAAGGAGGGGTAGGTATGTTAGTGTCCCAGAGGATGCAAAATCTGTTACGATTTCCCATGGGGCGTGGAGGATAAATGACCTGTCCCAATGAAGCGGCCAGGCCAGGCAATTCTTCATGCATATAATCCGGGAAGTTAACAACCTCAACCCATACAGGACAATGATGACGTATAAGACTTTGGTAATCCTTGTTTGGGGACCAAGGCATGGCATGTACCATCTGCTTCCCATAGAAGAGGGGAGAAAGCTCAAGGAGCTTGTGCTTGCACAAAGCATCTGATAAATGCACCTCATAAAAGCCTTTGGAGGCAAAATAGACACCCTCTACAAAACATCCTCCAAGGATAGACTTGATCCATTGCGCAACATCACTGGCGGCTGGGATTCTTCCTGGAAAGAAAATAATTACCGCGGTTTGAGATAGCTTCCTGAGAGGATTCACAAGGGAGGGCAATTTCAATTTGTATGTGACCTCCGGAACTGGTTTGCCCCATTCCTGTCGTGACTGCTGAAAGTCATCCTTGAGTGTATCAAACACATATTGAGCTTCCATAGTAAGCTCATCATCCTGTGATGCAGGCTGAGAAGGACGACGCTTGGCATCTGCAGATCTTTCTTTTCTAGCATATGTACAGACATCGGAACCTGAAGCCATGATTGAGATATGGCAAAGCAAGGAAGAAATACAGTGAAAGACAAAGCAGACAGAGAAACTGTACAGAAAGGCACAGGGAGAAGGTGCAGAACAGTACAGCAGAGGCTGTACGGACAAGCTGTACGGAAGGCCTTGTGCGGGATAGGCTGTACGGAACAGCAGAAAGAAACTGTACGGACGAAGGGGTGCTGTACGGAAAAAACTGTACGGAGGATCGTACACGAGATGAACTGTACGGAGCAGCGGAAAAGCTATACGGGATTCTGTACGGAGGATCGTACACGGGATTCTGTACGGACAAGGAGTGCTGACGAAAATGTACGAGATTGTACGGGAAGAGGCAGGGTGGTACGGAGAAGCTGAGTACACTGACGGTGTCGCGTCGTACAGAAGGGCTGACGAGAAAAGTACAGACGTACGGAAAGACGGCGAATTGTACGGTCCTGCACGTCGGGAGAGTCCGTACGGCGATCGTATGGACGTACGGACGGAGGGGGAGATAACCTGGGAGGGTATCGGGCGCCTGCACTCACCGTCGCTCACCGTCGTCTCTCTCTCTCTCACACACACACACACACACACAATTTATAAAATTCAGAATATATTCTAGTTTAATACTAAATACATATATTTTAATCCTAATATTAAGTATCATTTTGAAACCTATCGGTTTTGTCTGAAAAGACAAATGAAACGGAATAGAACGTGTCAAAACGATAAAACAGATAGATTATACTGCAATGCCGTGAGGGCTTTAGAGGAAAGAAAATCAGAACAACAGTCCCCCATCCTTTATTCTCCCTTCCTCTTTAGCGGCATCGCCTCCTCTTCTCTTCTTCCTCTTCTTCTAACCTGGTGGAGATATTTGAAAGCTTTGCCTGGTTTAGCGAGAGGTCTTTTTGGTGATGTGAGTTGACGATGCCTTTGTAAGAGCCCCTCTTGGCACACGGAAGGTCACCATTACGAAAGCCCACTTTTACTTGAGGACAAGCGATTGGTAGACCTGATCTCCAAGATAGAGTGGTGGTGGGTTCGCATGTTGGCCTCACTCCTAAATGAAAGTGAGGGTAGGGATTGGTTTCTGTTGTGAAAAATTGTCAGGAGTCTAGTTTTCAAAACACGTGTAGACTACTGCTCGGCTCTTTTTCAAATGTATTTTGCAAGTTAAGTTTTGTGCTGCGTTTGTTCTTCAAAATATGTGATCATGATCTGTTGCTCTTTTAATTTCAATATATGTGATCGTTTGTTGCTGTTAATCTTTAATAGGATGTGGCATTGGGAATGTGAATTGGTGTCTCTAGTTAACTTTCTAAGACACAGAGCAAATACTTTCCATAAGACACAGTGCAAATTCTTTGGTGACAAAATTTAAAAAAGAAAAACTGCCATATTCAGGTCTATGGAGTGTAGAAATTTATATCACTCTCTCTAGAAAATTAGGCCAGTGCAATGGCTGTCACAAGTGTTTGAGTTCTAAATTTTACAGGTAGTTTATGCAACTGACTTACATTCACGAAAGTTCTTGCAGCTGCCACGGCCTGCTGGTGTTGATTTCCGTGCTGCGTAAGCAAATCTTGCACCTTTCTCTTCTTATTGGTTGTAACTGGTTTATCTCTGCAAGTGTATCATAAAACAAATGATCAAATCGTTCCATTAATGAATACTGATGTTATGGCCTGCATGTATTGCAGGTGCTTTTGTCACAAAAAAACCATAGATATGGGTTTTGTATGTTCTGTTTGTCTCTCAATCTTTTGTAAGAGACACAATTTATGTTCTACATGCGGGTAAGTTGTTGAATTTCTGAATGCATCATTGAATTTGCCCAAGGTCAAATCTGCAAGATTCCATGTGATTTCTCTTCAAGTAAATCAGCAAAATTTTCCCCCTTTTGTAGCATAGTTACAACAGACATTTGGAATTTCCATTGAAATCCCCCCTTCCCCCCTAATCCTTCCCCCGGCCCGGCTGTTCTTTGTTTAAATAAATAATAAAAAATATAAAAGTATAAATTTAAAATTCAACAACAATAATAGTAACAAACCTTTAGAACATCCCTTGCATTCTGATTAAGTGTGACCTGCTTTCTTTAATTGCTTAAATATACATAAAGTGCATGGGTGGGGATTGGTACAGCATGCACAT
The DNA here is from genome assembly GCF_047967505.1 of Dipteris shenzhenensis. Classification (NCBI taxonomy): domain Eukaryota; kingdom Viridiplantae; phylum Streptophyta; class Polypodiopsida; order Gleicheniales; family Dipteridaceae; genus Dipteris; species Dipteris shenzhenensis. The sequence goes on from NC_141617.1 coordinate 37,423,380, forward strand.
TAGGGAAAGAAAATAAGAAGAAAATGAAAGAAGTCACCTGAGACAATGTGAGGAAGTCACAGGAACATGTTGAAAGCTAAATGCACCCTCTCTAAACTTGGTTCCTTCTTAGATTGCTCGACATGTAAGGCCCCCATGTGAGGAAAAGGCAATGAGTGTATAGATAGATTAGGGTGTCCCTCAGCCATCATTTGGTTGAGTGTTTGGCCTGGCATTGAGCAGGCATTGCATGGCATGATCCATGTGATGCAGGCTCCATGTGCAAAAACATGCATATGCTCCCTGCAAATGCATATGCAGCAAGACTGTTATGTTGTCCACGTGGCAGGTCATCCACATGGCTGGTTGGTCCATTTCTGGGGTCCTATAAAGGGGTTGGGGTTTCACTTCAACCCCCATCAAATCCCCTTTGAGCTCCTACTCATATCCAACACTTGGAAGGAGCATAAGAAGCTATTGACTTTCTGTAGGAGCATAGCCTTGGAACGTTTGCTGCATTCCGCCTCAGCTGGATTTGAGGCAGCATCTTATGTTTATCTTCATCCTCTTCATGTTTGTGAATCACTCGAGTTTATTGCTTCTGTTTGGATGCATATGTTGTCTATAATAGGTGCATAAGGTTTGTGTGTGGGTAGAGTTGTACAATGGAGGATATGGGACCTAACGCTAATGCTAAATGTTTATATTTGTAGATTAGCTCTCTTTAATGTGACTACCTATGTGCCCTGTGTGTGTGTGTGTGTGTGTGTGTCTCTCTCTCTCTCTCTCTCTCTCTCTCTCTCTCTCTCTCTCTCTCTCTCTCTCGTCTCCTCCCTTTTTCGGTCAATTCTCACATGATATCTTAGCAAATGAGAACTTGGGGAGAGCCCGAGTTGGCCTTCCCCTCCTTGCCATGCTGTTGAGAACTTGTGAGGAAGTCGTCTGCTCAATGAAACTGAGCGGAGAACTTGTGGAGGTTGTGGGGAGAGTCATGATTGAAGTACAGTCTCAAACTTTCAAGGAGCTGAAGAAGAACTTCTTATAGGATTCAAAGACCTGGATATAGCAGCTGCTAAAGGCAGCACAGCTTGAGAAGGGGAAGCTTCTTGTAAGGGTAGTTGAGAGGAGATAAGCGGGTCAGACCTGTGTGTTCCACCGTCCGGGCACGGTCCCCTTCTCCTGTCTCCTCTGAGACGATCTCTATGTCGGACTGCCTCGTGAATAAAAGCTGCCAGGCATCTCTAGTTTGGGTATAGGAGTCGTCTAGAGAGGCCTTCGAATCCGTCTCTGAAAAGGCAATGGTATCGTCAACTAATTCAATACTAGACTGGGCAACAGAAAAAGAAGTGCTCCTCTGACTCCACCTCATGGTGCTCACACAATGTGCTAGATACGACTCTCCCTGGGTATCCCCTTTGCGGGCCCGCTTTCAATGCGGAGTTGGTGCGATGACACACGTAACTATCCAAGGGCAATCCTAAGTGAATGTGGTAGGAGGATCTGGGTGTACCCTGGTGGGATGATGAAATCCTCCACTGAGCTGTGCAAGCAGTGGTCCCAATAGAAATTGAGCTTAACAGGGAGCTCTGCCTATGCTAGCCAGGTCCTGAATGTGTGTAGCTGTAGAAGATCCTCCCGGATGATTGGGTTGAATTGTTGCCCCAGAACGGGACAAATGGAGCATCAAATGCTATACTAGAAGGGTGGCAGCCTGTCTATATGAAAACCCCATCTCTCAAACCACCCTCATGTGCATGCATACCAACATCTCTGATCACCCTGAGCTGCTAATGCCATAGAAGATGCTAGTGCCAACCAAGGTAGCTTGTGTCGCCCTGTGGTACATGAGCCTTTGGTTGTTCAAGGAAGTTGTCAAAGGCCTTTGGATAAACAGTCTAGTGCTTTTTTTAAAGGTGAATTTTTGAAAAGCAGGTGCTCATTTGCGTTTGGGGCAAAAAGATGGGTGAGCATGGCATTAAAAAGGATTAGAATCATGTGTGTTAGTGATATCCTCTAGTAAACTTTGGCTCCTTTTGGTGATCGAGTGTTGGAGGCAGCCTTATCTATTTGTCCATCGAGACCTGACATCAGCTTTACTGACTCAGGTCTCCGTGACTTGGAAGAACTGCTAGCGGGCTGTTTAATGAGTATTGAGCTACGCCAAAGGTACCTACGAGTACGACATTAGATATAGTGTGCAGGAGCCGCACACAATGGTTACTTGACGCAGATTGGCCTGGAGATGCAAATACCCACAGGTCCACATGAGACTACTTTTTCATTTGGTTGACAGAGGGAGGACACGCGTTTCAGAGATCTCCCCAGCCTACCGGATACAGGGTCAGAGCATCTAGAGGATTGCACTCCACGAGGCAGTCCCTCCTGACAGCCTAGCTCCTCCTCCTCCTAGGGAGGACAGTGTTTGGGAGGTGGTAGCCAGCATCATGGCTTGGAACATTTGGGTGGCTCACTGCAGTCTTGTGATGGGTGAGCACCCGGTTCCACCCTTGGCTACCCTAGTTGCCATCTGACAGGATATCATTTACTTGGGAGTGTGGGACTCCAGGCTCCAGGACAACTATATGCTCGTTTCTGCAAGGCTTGGCCTATAGGTGTTTTCTACATCTTCACTCTGCGAGGGATTCGTTGGCTGTATAGTCCCCCCACTTGGCTGTTAGCCCCAGTTCCAGAGATCCCCTAGGTAGTGAGCTGGGTTTCTCTGGAACAGGCCGGTTTCATTCTTTCAGCCTTTTCCGGGCTTTTCCATTCTCAGCACCTTCGGGGCTTCTGTTTTGTATGAAATCTTTCAAGCATTAATAGAAGGTTCCTTTCTTATTTAAAAAAAAAAAAAAAAGGACTACTGTTTCATGAGCAGCCTCTCAAAGTTGCACTTCTTCCACGGAGGCTTAGTACCACCTGCTTGCATTGTCACACATGTAATAGCATGGCTGAGATGGATCCTGGCCTTGAAGGATGGTTCAACGATGTTGAACTACAACAGCTAGAGTTGCATTGCATTGCAAAGAATCGATTGTTCCATGCTGGGGCAAAGCTTATCAAGGTTCAGACTTCAGTACCATTTGTTTGAGAGAAGATCCTCATCAAAGACAGCAATCTTATCTATTGTCCAATGAGGGAGAATGTAGCAGGCCCTCGGTCGAGAGACACATGAGGACTTCATGAAGTTTCTTTGTATCGGACCTCTGTCATGACATGGTCCATAAATTTGGCATTACCCTTTGGACAGAACAGTAAGCGTATAGGATAGAGTAGGATGTCACCCTGTTATCATTTGAATTAGTATGGCATGTGGTCTAGGCATTCATATGGGGAGGGCGGCTCCATGTGGAACCAATGCATGTGCTGGTTGCACATACCAGTAGGCCACTTTCAGGTTCGCCTGCTGCTCAGTACACCTACTTTTGGGGGAGCCGATACAAGGTTGGGATTGCACCCCCACTTCATGGAATCCTACTCAAGTTCCTATTCCTATCCAACAATTGGAAGGATTGGAGGGTTTGCGGCTGTATTCTTCAACCTGATTTGAGTTAGCATCTTCTGTGAGGTGTTCTTTGTTCATATCCGCATCATTTTTGTGAATCAGTTGCAAGTTTATTGCTTCCTCTTGTACGTGCATGTGCATGGTGAATCTATTATTAGAAAATGAAACACAAGAAACACCTGAAAGGACATCGGTGGAAGTGATGTGAAAGAAGCTACATAGAAAAGCAGAAAGCTAAATTTGCAAAAAACAACAATAATCCATCCATTGGATATGTTTGGATGGGCCATTGAGGACATCCACACAAGAAGAGTCAATGGCCATCCACACAAGAAGAGAAAGATATCTATAGGATATGTTGGATGGCCCCTAACACGATAGACGGCCACACAACCAACAATGTTTCGTCTGAATCATAAATGATATCATGTAAATCATTTCACGTATCAAAACTTACAGGATTGGTGAGGCCCCCTTTTTCTTTTTGGCTCAAACATTTTCAAACGTTTGAATCATTATAGTAGTCAAAATAAATATGATCCTAAGATTGCTAGTCCAGTTGTAAAAACTGTGGTTCTACTGTGTAGAGGTCATTATCATCAGAGTTCTGGACCTTTGTCATTATCCGAGATGTTTCTCACAGCATCTAGCAAAGCTGCAGTAATGAGAATTAAATTGATGCAAGAAGCTACTACATTCTCTACTTGTTCTTCTATGCAGAGCGAGTTTTAACCAGGGCAGATCTGGGAATGTTGCTGGGCCAAAGAGGAAGCAAGCTGGCAGTTGAGAATTGTCAAGCCTCTATTTGAAAGGTTTCCTTATCAGCAGGTTTCATCTGTGTGTCTTCCAAAGGTTTCAAGAAAAGTGCAAATAGCATATTGGGAGTTATTTCAAACAATTCCCAAAACATAGCCAACTCCAGATGTAATTGGACAATGATATGACTAATGTGAAAGCTTATGTTGATGTGTATTGAGGGATGTACTCAATACAAAAGGGACCATTTCTGTTCCATCATGCACATACCTGTTGAGCTCATTGATCATTTTATTGTCTTTTCCATTACAAACAAATGGCTGCTGGAAGACTAAGCCATGCAATATTTTATAAGTAACTTGTGCCTACTTTAATGCAGATAAGATTGAGTACGTTGGTTGCAATATTCCACGGAATTATGCTGTATAATTCAACTGTACTAGGAATGGCACTGATAGGCCACTTTTGAATAAATATATATATATAATAGAGAGAGAGAGAGAGAGAGAGAGGGAGAGATGTATATATATGAACTTTTTGAATTGGGAAAGTTTTGTCGGTCAAAATAAAAGGAAGACTTTGGGATTGACCAATGTAATGTGTAAGCCTTACTTATGCCTAGCGTTTTGAGTATGTTTGGCAAGAGCGTGCTAAGCAAAGGTGATTACAAAAACCCCTAGGAATATTGTAGCTGTCAAGGGTTATCTTCCCATCCACTTCTTGTGGTTATTGTTGATTAATAGAGCTGGAAATCGTGCTAAGCAAAGGTGATGACAAAATCTCTAGGAATATTGTAGCTGCCAAGGGTCATCTTCCCATTCACTTGTTGTTGCGGCATAATGCTGATTGATAGATTGGCAAGTAGATTAAAATTTTGTATTCAAGGAATATAATTTGGAAAGCACTATGTAAGGTTTTGTCTGTTTGTGTTACTGATGCTTTTGGAATGGGAACCTCAGCAAAATATTTTCTTGTCCTAGTTATATGGACAGCACATTTGCAATATAGGGCAGCGTGGTTTCTCATAATTACCAATATGTGATGCCACTGTGGCCATGGCCGTGGCCAAAGGATTCTGTGTTACCTCCCCACTTTGAATCTCCCCCCCCCCTCCCCATCCCCCATCCGACTTGCTTCTCACTAATACCCATTGTAGTTGGGGCCTCTCTCTCTCACCCACTTGTTGGAGATCAGTACCTCACATGTTTCCAGTTATTCCAATAGTATTTTGCATGGAACTGTCTTGCTTCTCACTAATACCCATTGTAGTTGGGGCCTCTCTCTCTCACCCACTTGTTGGAGATCAGTACCTCACATGTTTCCAGTTATTCCAATAGTATTTTGCATGGAACTGTGTCAAAGGCTTTCTTGAAATCTACAAAGCAACTAAGGATAGCTGCTTTTTTATATTTTGGCTCCTGATGATGCAGCCCTTATGGCAACCAAATGGTCTATTGTCGAGTGTTTGGGGTGAAACCTTGACTAGGATGCTGCCTTGTGACTCCCTGTGTCTCACCCATTTGCTGATTTGTGCTCAAGGATAGTGCCATACAGCTTGGCCATTAGGTTGCTCACCATGATGGTTTGATACTTTTTTGCCACCTTACTGTCTCGTCCCTTGTGGATCAGTACAATTCTGTTCAGTTGCCATTCTGGGCCATGTTCACAAGTGTGGTGAGTATTTTCTCTGTCTTCCCCATGTGAGCATCTTCGCTACTAGCTCTTGTGTACCTGCAGCTTCTCCATTTGCTAGCTTTTACAACCCTTTCCCCATGTCTTCATTCTGATGTTGTTTGCTGCTTTGATAGAAAAGTCATGACTCTCTCTTCTCCCTCCCTTACGTAGAGGTCTTTGATAATATGTATCATGTCTTCCCATGTTGCTTTCCTCTCCTAAGGTTTATTGTCATGCAATTTCTTGAAAAGCTTCCTCTGGGTTTTGTTTTAGCTCCTTGAAACTTTCAAGATTCTTGCTTGTAAAACAGGATCTCTTTTTGTTTCTCACCACCTGTTTGTGCTGTTTTCCAAGCCTTATTTGCATTTTTACAATCCTGGTCATACGAGTGATTGCATGGCCTTCCAGTGCTCCTTCCCTTGCTTTTAACGAAGCATTATTGGGCTGTTATCTGTAACAAATCTGTTATGTATTCTTCATTTCATGGCAAGTAGGTGGCATTTGACCTTGTGATAGTGCTGTCTCTATTTCCCTCTCATAAATATTGGCCTTTTGTAATCCATTCTCAGGCTTGTTTGCACAGTGATTCTCTGTTTTTTGACAGCATTCTTTGTCCCCCTTCAATCTTCAGGTACTCGAGTATGTGCGTTGCATGAACGCTTATGATCATATAGTCGATTACACTTGACTGGAGGTGTTTTGCAAGTGTATCCCTTTGTTTCTTTGAAATATGAAGTGCCATTACTAAATTGCAATCCAAAGCATTCAGAAAGTATGAGGAGATGCGTCCTTATTTTGACTGATTTCCCCGCCATCCCTTGATGTTCTTTTCAAGCACTTTCTTTCTTCACATCATCTTCTATTTCTTCCATCCATATTGGGTCTCTGCCCTCTATTGTGATGATACCTTGCATTGAGCTTGTTCTCGCATTAAAGTCCCCTGTCAAGATAATTGCATATTGGGGATAGGTACTATTGTGTGTATAGATTGGTGAGAGAGAGAGTTTTGGAGCATGTACATGTCATTGTGTTAGCCCATTTTATATGTTTTTTTCATGGATTTCAATAGTGTTACCATGTTTTTGCATTGGTGATGCTTGTTCGAGTTCTTAAAGCTTTCATTATTTTATATCAAGGGTGGTGATATTATGAGTTTGGATCTTAAAGCATGGAATTGTTTGTAAGATGTTCATCCTAAGTTTTCAAAAGATGGTGTGGGATTATCATGCATCTAAAGTTGAATTTTAAGGATAGAATGTTTAAATACTTAAGGCCGAAAGGGTTGTGAGTGCCTTCACCTACATAAGGGAAATTTGCAAGAGAGAATGTACAAAGTAAAGAGTAGTCTAGGATTTGAGGGCGACCCGACGCTTGCTTGCGCTTAGTTATCTTTATGAAAAAAGTGGCAAACAAATAATGCATCATCGCTGCAGTGTTTGTGTTGGTGGCTGTTTACAAAACAAGCGTGATTCTAACAATTCATCTCACATTGCTTGGTCATCTCCATTTTTAATGTGCTCCACGCAAGGCTTCCTTGCTTTATTGGTGAATTTAAGGTTGAAGACAAAATTCATTTGAGAGTATGGCTAAGAGTTCCATTTAATGACCTTGGAAGGTATTGATCATAAAGCTTAAGAATGTATAGGTTGATTTGAATGGCATTTGTCTACAAGAATAGGCACCCCATTTCGTAACAAAGGCTATCTTGTAGCTTCTAGGGCATTGGGATTTGGTTATAATGTAATAGAGCTCAGGTCGGTGGGTACCTTTTGTATCTCCTATGTTTATGCTCATAGTTTGTAATGCCCTAGTGATGCATCCCAATCATGGACACTTTGGCAAGTATTAGAAAATTACAAAATATGTTTTGTTTGGTACATATATAAACATCCTTGAGCTGCAATTCTTCAAGAGGGTGGATTAGGGGGTACATTTACATACATATATGATCGGAATTTGTGTTCCCCAATCATGTATACTTTGACAAGTATCAAACTACAAAGTATGTTTTTCTTCAGCAATTCATTAGGAATTATGGCCAATTGATATGCTTTGAAGGATGAATACTTCAAGTTTCTTATCTCAACATGAACGGTAAACAATTGTAAGTGACCCAAGGAGGGGCGGCAGGTCACCACATGAACATTGGGTACGTATGGTCCTAGACCTTTGTGGTCACTATGTAACACCCGGGATGAGAGGAGGATATTGTAGAAGGAATCATATTCAAGGGTCATCAATTTACTATTCCATTGCATATGGGACTATTGTCCCCCAAGTCTACACGGGATTTTCACCATTTCAATCAACCAAGACCATCGCATGAGGGGCATAACATACCCCCCCCCCCCCCCCACCCCCCTCAACCCCAAAGTTTGACCACCCACATATGGCTAGGCTAAGCAGTAAATTTAACTGTGTGGAAGGTTCGAGCCTCTTAGGGTCAGTGCACACGTAGCCAGACATGCGACCCTGGTGGTGGCTTTTGGAGGCTGGCGTGCATTTTGAGCCTTATTTGGTGTTGAGATTGGCACCTCCATTTTGGAGGTTGCCATTTGAAGCACCAGAGCGCCACTGCTCTTGCACCGAATCAAAATCTAAAATTTGGCGCTGCTATTGTCTTCAATGCGCATTGAGCACTCTAGAACTAACAAGATAGATTGTCCTACCCAATGAAACGTTGCCACCTGCAACCTCTAGGGCTCACAACAAGCTCCCTAGAGCTCGTCAGTTGCCTCCCTCAGCTCGCTGTTGCAACCTCGTCAGATGCTTGGTCATGCTCATTCAATGTTGAGACGTTTTGTTCACACATTAACACGAGATGCGACTTCATTTACGCACCAATAGGAGCGTGTGCACTAAGCCTTAGCGGGAAAATACATGGTGATTTCAGCTAAACCAAGGAGTTATTGCATTGGGAGTACATCTTTTTCCCTCACTTCCAAGTGAGATAGTCATTCACTTCTCACGAGGAGCACTGAGACAATCAGGCCATTAGGAGAATCAAGCTGGTACTTTGCAAGCATCTACGTTTGAGCAATTATCTGCTACTTAGTCAGAGAGACTTTTGAGGAAGCTGAGTGGCTTGGAACTATAGCACGCTTCCGTGAGATCGAGGTAAAGGACTACAATGAGAAGAAGAAGGCGTGTCCGCCCTACCAGGTCATGGATGAATATCTCACCTTGAGAGTTGAAGGGGGAGTTCTCTGCATAGCTGTGGACTCAAAATTTCTATCGACTATTGGTCGCACAGGGGTCACACACAGTTGGTAGCAGGGAGATACGGGTCTTGGAGCTTAGAGATTGACCAGGTCAGCCAGTAATGCACTCACTTCTACTCCATTTGATACTACACTTTGCCTCCAAACCTCTGCTCTATTGATAGTATGCTCTGCTTTGCTAGTATCATATGTATTCAAGCTTGGCTCATTTGTCTGTATCAAAAGGCTGGAGTTGCTTGCTGTTTCTTTGAGTTTCGAAACTCCCAGGTGATTGTTTACTTCTCTAGCTTATCTAAGCCTGCAATGAGTTTGGGAGCTTGAGTCGACTAAAAAACTCGAGGTTTCAACTGAGTGCGCAAATCTAGCTTGTATCAGTTGAATTACTTGCTTGGAAAAGTGTTTCTGGGACCTTTCTTCACCTGTGCTGCTCAACACGACAGTAATTCTGAGATCATCTCTAGTATCCAGCTTCTTCTGGCGCACGCTGAGTGCCTCTTCACGGACTTTTCTTTAGAGGCCTAAGTTAGCCATGCATTTAGCCATGCCTACATTAGCTCTATAAAACCAATTTATTATTGCGCAACCATATCGATCGCCATACTCGTGGGATGGCCTTTCTACCTGTTGAGCGAAGTCTGGCGTAAAGGCATAAGACTGAGCCACACGAGACTTGCGCTCTCTCAAAGAAATGTTCTTCACATTTTGGTCATCTCTGTAACGTGATCGGCCCATGCAGAATAGTCATTCAGACCAATGGTTTGATGAAAACTGCCTGTCGTAAATAGCTGAGTCTATTAGAAATATGAAATCTCATAACTAATCCACAATTCCTAAAGGAATGAATTGTATGCCATTCATCTTGTCTTATAATAATAATAATAGGCCACACAGGCCGAGACTACACTTAAAGAAATCATCATTAGTCTCTCTTATATGCTCAGCAACCCAATCTTCCACTGACTCCACGTCTGTATCTTGAACATAATTACAATGAAGGAAGAAATTGTTTCTTCAGCATCCGCATCAAATTGCCCATACCGAGTGCTGTGATAATGAAAGTTACTTAAGAAGTCTATAGATCTTGTCATACTTTTATAATATTCCGTAAAAGTCTTTCACTCTCTGCTATCTTTAGAGTTTCATCCCTCTCTGCTTGCCTTTGAGAATCAAATTCGTCTCTCTTCATTTGTGTTAATGGAGAGCCTTCTTGAATTCTCGCATCTCTCCTTGTTGATTAATCAGCAACCCCTTCTTTAAGACTATTAATTCTTGAATCCACATCTCCTACAATATGGTATACATCCATGATTTCTTGCAAATTTATATATATCTCGTTATATTAAAACTTATTTTATCTTAATAAAACATTTAAATAATAAAAAAATTAACTTAACTAAAGTTAAAAAAAATTTAAAATAAAGAGATTAAAAAAAAACATATTTATTATTTTTTAAATAAAATAGAGGAAGGCAAAATTTAGCAGGTTGGGAGGGGGGCTTTAATTAACTTAAACTAAAATTATCTTATCACCCCTCTCCCAACCTTAAGCCCCCCCCCCAAACTTGTGGCGCGCACGGTAGGTTGGGAGGGTGGCCTTTAAAATTAATTAATCTTAACCCCCTTCCCAACTTGTGGCGCGTGCCGCAGGTTGGAAGGGGGGGCCCTTAAAATTAATTAATCTTAACCCCCCTTCCAACCTGTGACGCGCATTGCAGGTTGGGAGGAGGGATGTCCCTTGTCACTCGTGTCGCGCCCATCACTCCTATGCTACGTCGCTCCATCGCTATGCCTATCACACCACTGTGTCGCTCCGCCTACCACTGTTCGCAAGGCCGCCTACCACCGCTAGGAGTAGGGAGGAGGAGAGGGAAAGGAGGAGGAGGAGGGAGAGGAGTTGGCAGTAGCCTGTAGCAGTCCACATCAACAAAGGAGGGGTGGCGGTAGTTCGAAGGAGGTGCGACGGAGAAGGGAGGAGGAGAGTACCGCCAGAAGGAGGGACGGCGGATGGAAGGGAGGAGGAGAGGGAGGAGGAGGGGAGGCAAGAGGAGAGGAGGAGAGAGAGGTGGAGTAGACGATGGCTTGAAGGAGGAGGGGGAGGAGAGTAGGAAAAAGGAGAAGGGAGAAGGAGGGAAGGAGAGGAGGAGCAAGGGAGGGAGAGAGGGAAGGAGAGGAGGAGCAAGGGAGGAGGGAAGGAGAGGAGGAGCAAGGGAGGGAGAGAGGGAAGAGGAGGGAGGGAGGGGTTACCAAGAAGGAGGAGGAGGTTGTCCGTGGAAATTTGAAAAAGTGAAGAGAATGAGGAAGGAGGAAATTTGAAAAAGTGAAAAGAATGAGGAAGAAGGAGTATATATAGAACAAGACATGAGATAATTAGTGTTAGGGCACGTTTAGGGATTTTTTTGAGGATAATTATAAGTCTGATAATCTTCATTAATTTTCCTCATTCCTCAACTTTTCATTGTTCTCTCTTCATTTCAACTTGTTGCTCAAATTCACAAAATTTCCAAATGTCACAACAAGTGAATGTCTTCCGTTGCAACCTGTTGCGTACGTAGCATGTTCCAACCTATTTTGCTTTTTCCTTTTATTTTAAATTTTGAACTCTCTTTTAACCTATTACAACTTGTTGCCCTTTTTGCTTTTATTTTGATTTTTCAACTCTCTTCTAACCTATTGGTATGACAACAAACTAAAATCAAATTAAATTAAAAAAATACTTTCAAATTATATTATTACAATTGAAATACTATTATATAATATAATAAATATTAATACTAAAAAATAATAATCTAATATTATAAATAATATTATGTAGGATTTTTAAAATCTAAAATAATATTATATTTAAAAAAATGCATAACACCATATATAATATTAAAAATATTAATATTATAATATAGTATAATAATATTTTAATATAATAAATTATATATATATATAAATAAAATAATAATATATTCATATACATAGACTACTTATTTATTTTTTAAATATAAATATTATTTTTATTAAAAATAACAATAATCAAACTTCCTTTTGGGTGCATCCAACGTATTGCTCAAATCATATTCTTTAGTGATTTGGGTTGGGTGCACCCCCAACCTATTGCTTAAGCAACAGGTTGGTGTGCATCCAACCTATTGCTCAAATCACTAGCTCAAATCACTATATATATATATATATATATATATATATATATAGAGAGAGAGAGAGAGAGAGAGAGAGAGAGAGAGAGAGAGAGAGAGAGAGAGAGAGAGAGAGAGAGAGAGAGAGAGATGTTGCAAATTTACACGTTTTTTCCATCTCGAAGAAATGCTAAGTCTAAATCGAGATCTAATTTGAGAGAAATCAAAGGCCACCTTGAGACCTGAGGCAAGTTTCTAACCCATCATATGTTGTAGATGAGTCATGCTACTCGTTATAATAAAGTATAATTATATATATATATATATATATATAAAGTAAAATTTCTTTTTATTCATATTCATAAACTATTTATTTTATTTTAAAAATATAAATATTCTTTTTATAAAAAATGATAATAATCAAAGCCCCGTGCACCCAACGTATTGCTCAAATCAATATTTTTAGTAATTTGAGCAGGTTGGGTCACCTCCAACAACACCAGGTTGTGTGCACTTCAACCCATTGCTCAAATCAGTATTTTTTACTTATTTGAGAAACAAGTGAGATGCACCCCCAACTTATTGCTCAAGCAACAGGTTCGGTGTGCCCTCCAACCTGTTGCTTCCAACTTGTTGCTCAAATCAGTATTTTTAAATGATTTCAGAAATAAGTGCGATGTACCTCCAACCTACTGCTTAAGCAACAAGTTGGGGGTGCACCCCAACCTGTTGCTCAAATTAATATTTTTTACTGATTTGACAAATAGGTGGGATGCACCCCTTGATAACACCAGGTTATGTGCACTCCAGCCTGTTTCTTAAATTAGTATTTTTTACTAATTTGAACAATAGGTGGGATGCACCCCCAACCTGTTTTTCACGAAATAGGTTGGGTGCATGTGCACTCCAACATGTTGCTCAAATCAGTATTTTTTTAATATTATAAATTAGAGATTTTTTGTGTTTTTTTGTTGTGGCTAATCTTAATATTTTCTTGCATTTATAGATATTCACCCTAATGGAGGGTTTACATGTGGTGTTTAGTGAGAAGAATGAAGCAGTAGCCTTTGGACAAATACATAGTCTTGAATGTATGAATGTGTGTCTATACAATCAAATGGTGTATCTATACACCCCCTTTATTTTTAATTAAACCAACTCTTTTCATATATTGCATATTAAGTGGAGGTGCACAACATTTTAAGCTTTATTAGACCATATTTGTGTGGGGTGATCTTTTTTTTGTAAATTTACCCATGATGTATCAAGTAGAGGTCACCACTTACAACCTTGGGAATTTTTAGGTTTATTATGTGGAACTTACACACCTAGTGTTGCCAAAATACCCAATTTATGAGTCTACTAAGTGATATTCACTACAATATACGGGCCTCTTTTTGACGCTATTTATCAACGCTTCGCGAGCATGGGCAAGAAGATTGTCGATATGGTTGGCGGGTGGGGAAGGTGTCGGTGTAGATGTCAAAATAGTAGTTGGTATGTATGTCAGTATAGGAGTTGGTATATACCAACCCCTATACTAACACACATACTGACTCCTACGAACCCTTGCACCACCGCTTTCACCGACCTCTGGGTACAATTTTCCATACCAACATTTTTACAGAACATCATTTCCAAGGGTCCCAAAATAATTTTGGAGCACAAGTTTAGGCATTTGAAAGATTAAAAATATAAGAGTATGTACACTAAAATTGAGATCAAAACACTCGTATATTGATAGTGTAACCAATCGAGAGCGGGAGCTTCGAGTTGGATGTATGCCACATGTAAGTTTTTAACCTTTTTACTTAATTTGGGTATTTATGATCACAATCACTACAAAATACGTCCTCTTTAATAATGTTCTTGTGTAGTACCAAAAGTACAGTGCATTGTGGTCACATGGATGGCATTTTCGTGTGGAACGCATCGATTCAAGGAGAGTCGAGGGAGACTCACATATGATTGTGGAGTCATGGCTAACTTTGTACAAGATAGTCGAGCAAGTACTTCTGATACCATCTTTTATCCTCACAGTTAGATTATTGTGGGAGGATACATGACATCTATGAAGTTGATTTTAGATGATTCAGTATTTTCATTCTTGATGTCAAATGGTTTAGAACTATCTACAATGGTCCCAATGCTACAGTCAAGAGAGATAGCTGTGGTTTCTTTGCCATTGAATCCACCAGACCCTGGACTGATGAAACTGATACTTTTGTTCTTCCAGAGCATTGTGAGCAGGCACATACTAATGAATTGATTAAAAGCCAATATCTTCATTTTAAAACAAATGTTGGTAGATGTTCTTTTTTTTTTTGAATACTTGAGAATAAATGAATATAATTACTAGCATCTAATATGTATCTTCAATGTAGGTGGTCTTTCATCTCAATCGTTTGGATCCAAGATGGTGGTACATGGTCCAAGTTACTCCTTGAGCAAACATATTTTTGAAGATAGGAAAGTGGATATGAAGATGCCGGTAGAGATCCAAATGATGATGCCGATGGATCTAGGGAAGAGGATGAAGATGATGATTTGGGCCACAAAGAATGTGACAATAATGACACTATAATGGAGGAAGGTGGAGATCACGACTTTGGGGAAGAAGAGGGAAAACTAGATGCCGGTGAACTAGAGGATCAAGTCTTAGGTAGACATACAATAGGGGATGATGATGTAGGTGATCAATTGTATGTAAACCTTGAGAGTAGACATATTTGGCATGCAAGACTTGGCTCAAGATGAAGCCGCCAATGTAGATTCTACTAATTCATAGTTTTGACATCGACGAGGCTTCTTATGCATAATTTGGCCCTCACATTTTTATATTGACATTTTGTACATTAATTTGTATGCTAAGTTTCCTCTCCATCATCTTTGGCTTCACGAAGAGCTTCTTGTAGCCAATCATGGGACATGTGTCTGGGGAGAAGAGCAAGGTCCAGTGGATATGGCACCCTCCGTCTGTGCATGACTCTAAATCTCGCCCTCTCATTTATTCTTTTTTCTTTGGCCTCTTCATATCTCTCCACCCATGTTTGCATCTCATGACTATTGAGGACACAAAATTGATTGAATTTCTCTCTTTGCTCTTCGCTCATCTTTCTTTCAACCCCTTTACTTTGGGTAACCTCCACAATGACACGATCATCGTCCTTGATGTTCCAAGCCTATAGCATATTGGGATCCATTGATGCAAGAAAGTCTATGATGTATACTAATGACTCTTGCACAAGCCATCCCTCTGCCATGCTTGCTTTAGGTCTAGCTCTTTACCTTACAAATCCCTTCAAGGTTTTCATAAACCGTTCAAGGAAAAACATCCAATGACTATGAACGGCGGTTCCTGCAATGGCGACCTCATCAACTACATGCAAGTGCACTTGAGTTGTCATAATGCTTGAGGGAAAGTGCTTCTCAAGCAAGCACACAACTAACTTCAATAGAGTCCACCTTCGCCCTCTCGATGCTCGATACAGCGATCTCTCTTTGTGAGATGCACCTATTCCACATGCACTTGTTAGATTCAATATTTTATACACATCATTTAAAATTGTATGAAATATAATGAAGGCGATATGATAGTAAGCATACCTGACAATGCCACTGATCTTGTACATAGCAGTTCTAACATCTTATGATAAGCATCCTCTCACTGTAATTGGGAGGATAAACTACCCAAGCAACAAAGGAGTTATAACAATGTGTCAGAATCATATAAGTTACAGAAAAGCATCACAATCTTAGTTCTACTCTTCTTTTAAGAAGCTAACATGTAGAATACCTATAAGACCTTGTGCCAATCATGGGACTTGAGACCACTAAGCTTATTGTCCTTTGTAAATGCTCCCCTCAAGCAACGCATGTGTCCCATGGGTTTCCAAAAAGATGCAATATCTGCCTTGATCCTTGCCTCCTCTACCTTGAAAAGGATCCATGGTGCCTTTGGGAGAACAATTCTAGCAGGATGCTCTTAGGTTCTTGAACCACCCTCCTGAGTTGTAGAACCATGCTCTTGAGTTCTACGCACACGATCGTACCCATCTCATGCAAGTCTTCTCGCACTCCCCTTATGTCTTTGTCACCAAACAACCAAGTGTGCCCAAATAGAAGCCCCCACATTCTTGAAGATATGCATGGGATCCAAGAAGTGATTGATTTGTAACTCCCCCCAATATGGAAGCTTGTGAAAGATAGAAAACCAATCCATACCAGGAGGAGGCTCCTCACTATTAGCTCTCTAATCCTGAATCTAGTGACTTTCCTTCTTATGTACCGGTGGTGGATCGAGTTGACCACATGTAGGATGATCAAGCAAAAGATATTGAGCATGACCTTTATAAACCATCTTTCTCATATGTTTCGAGTGTCATACATTCAAACTAGGGCCACAAATAGGACAAGCATGGTACATGTGTTTGAAGTCCTACATACATGTATGGACAAAGAGGTCATTAGACATGCATAGATCACACCAAAATAAATCATAAAGGTATCAATAGGCATGCAAAAGCACGTACTTGCGCACTCCCCATATCCTAGATAGTCATACATGGTCCACATGAAAATTTCCGTGATGCGCATGTTTGCGGCCTACCTCGGGGTTCTAGAAATATAAAAGACATGTATGCCCCTCCATAGGATTTGCAGCTCCTCGATCAAGGGTGCCATATATATGTCCATATTTTTGGCCTTGTACTTCCCTGACACAAGTAGGGCAAGCATGAGATGTCCCTTATTTATTGTTAGCTTTGGCGGGATATTGTAGTTCACCAAGACTATGGGCCATGTTGTCCAAGATGTGGAGCATAACCCGAAAGATTTCATGCCATCCATTACGAGCCCAAGATGTAAATTGTGTAGCTCCCTTGCAAAGCATGGCCACATGTTTTCTATGTGCTTCCAACAAGCACAATCTGCAGGGATCCTCAAAGTGTCATCGATGGACCGGTGTGTAGCATGCCACATCATATAAGTTGTGCAATGGTCTTGCATCTGAACATGTGCTGTATTCTGGGGATGATGGAAAAATGTCTTAGGACCTTCATTGGGATCGTCTCCCCAAGCAAGTCCTATCTATAGTGCTATGCTCCACACTCCAGGAAATTAACCAAATTGCCATACTCATGACAAAACAAAATATAATCATTAGGGCAAGCGTGGATGGTGTCATAATCCATCCTAACTATCGTCAACATCTTCTTTGCTACATCTCTAGAATTGGGCATGGTATTTGGGACGGGCAACATCTTTTGGAGCAACCTATTACAATTTGCATATCCAACAAATCTTGCGAATGAGATACTAATTAATTAAAACAATTAAGAATGAGATACTAAGATCAAGGCTCCAAACCTCATCAAGGCTGAGACACTTATGTCTGACCATACATACTTTGATTGCAAATTCAATATCAAGAGGCAAGCTCGTAGTTTTGTCATCCTCGCACCATCATACAAGCATGTTGATGCCAAATTTCACATCATGGTCTCATGCTCAGATATCTCACCCCCATCTCTTGTGGTGCCTCCAAAAAAAGAATCCATCATGTCTGCCATACCCTCGTCCTCCTCTAGAGGATCATCCTCAAGATCATCTTGCTTGAACTGTGGTGGTGGTGCACATGCTCCCTCGCTGCTCTTCTCATCCTGTATAATACAATGATGCAAGGTTAGTGTGTGCAACAAGGACAAGCAATATAAATATCCATGAGTCATTCAGATATTATTGGTTTATCAATGATGCACTAGAATGTCGACCCATATCATCTTCTAGTGGCGCCTCTCCATACATCTGCAAGTGGTGCATGACAATATGACAGTGAGGACGAACCCCTTGCCTGCAATGCATGCAAGGACAAGGAAATATCTCATAAAGCCACTCCAAACTCTCGGGAGGTGGCCCCCTATCCGATGAGCTATCACTACTCATCCTCTCCACCTGAACACATCCAAAACCATATCCCCAAGTCAAGTCAAACACCCAAACACCCAAATCCCCCAAATTCCCTAACACCCCCTAATCCCCTCTCTTTCCCCAAACACCTTGGGGACTAAATCCCCCCTAAATCGCCCCTAAATCCACCAGTGAAACACCCACTCACTCCCTAAAATCTCTGCTCCAAAAACCCTAAAGGGACATTGTTTGCTTGGGTGTAGCCATTTTTGGTGAGTTTTAGGGAAATTTCTGTATATAGGTATCTTGCATGACCCATAGCTTATGCATTGCTCAATGGAATTTGGAAAACTTTGTCTTCAAGTTGTAGTACATATTCCAAACTCAAACATGAGAGAAATAAATTATGGAATAAGGATTTGAAATGAGACTGTTAAAGCATTACAAGAGCTATGTTGCATGTGAAGCATGCATCTTTAAGACTATAGGAAATAGCAATTTATTGCAAAACACCAAATTTTTGTTCTATACATACATGCAACCAAGTAATCATTCAAAAGTACACTACGTGAGCTTCGACTCAACCCAAGGACACACCTAAATGAGAACATTAGGCATGGGTTAATGGTCCTCCAATGTTGTGCTAAAGTGATGCATACGCATTTGAGGGCATGCTCCAAAACTTTTTTTTGATTTGTTGAATACCAAAAAGGATTGAAAATTTGGAATCCAAACTAGTGGGACTACTACGTGGTGGTCTTAAAACATTGATATTATATTCCTTGCTTGCCTCACCAACTAGATTCTCTGGGTCTATCTAGACTACTGATCGTGGCCATGGTGTCAATGGAAACATGCAGCTTGTCATGGCTTGCAAGAGAAGTAGATAGAGGCTGCATGACAGGAAAACTAAAAAGCTAGGTCAAGGCAACAAGGAACAGATTGTGGGTTGAGGAAAGCATTGGCATGGTATCAAAATGGCAACGTAAGACACTTTTGCAACATCTACGATGGGGAAACAACAAGAAGAAAGAAGACTCCTTGCAGAGTAATAGCAAGAAGTGGTTGTAGATGCACGCATTCAATCATTGCCATCAAAGTGAAGAACACGAGTTGTGGTGTCACGATTGGTGGGAGCATTTGAGGCAGCAACATCAGGCCATTCAAGTGATTACCAATCTTGAGTCTTCACAAGCTTTAGCCTACACCCTAGAGTTCATAGAGTAACAACCCTACCAACACCTCAAGAGATGCGCGCCCAAGAGGCGATGCTCTCTAGCTTGAGAAATGGCCTACCGAAAGTGAAAGGGGTGCATAGCTTAGATCAACTAGCTACAAAGAGGGCAACATTAGCTATGTTGGTGTCCCCTGGAACACAGAAGAAATGGCTTGGGTGCACAATGTCAAAGATGTTGTCAATCAAAACGACCAACGTGGCTCTAGTGGTTGAACATAGAGCAAAAGTAATGCACAATCATCCTGATCCGAGAAGTCTCTAGGCTTCAACAAAATGCAAGAAAAGGAGAGATAGCCTAAGTGCGGAAGTCATTGCTACAGTGACGACATTTTGACATGAAAATCCGAGAGTTTCTCCAAATAGAAAGGACATCTGTAAAAAGCAGATGGGATGTAAGGTGTTTGAGGAGCACATCATACACATGCTAGATACAATGCAGGTTAGTGGTGCCTAAACCAGCCCGGTGGTTGTTTGTGATTGAGATTTAGGATAGTATACTTGTTTCATTTTTAAAACCAGGGTTGGACTAAATGTGATTGTCCTAAACAAGCCCTGTGGTTGGAACATCATGCAACCATAGGCAACCATAGGCTAGTTCAGCTCAATTGCCAGCTATGTGATTGTCATGAACTAGCGTGGTTGAACCGACATTAGTTGTTGTTTAGTCTACTAGCGTGGTTGAGCAAAAATTAACAGCAATATATTTCATAATAGAATAGCAATATATTATTATTTTACTACACCAGCCGAGTGGGTTGAATATCATGCTACTGTGGTTGCTTCAACTCAATCACCAGTTATGTTATTGTCTTGAATAGCGTGGTTGAACATACATTAGTTATTGACCAACCCGATGGTTGAAATTATTATGTTTCTTAGTACTTAAATTTTTTAAATTTAATTTCTTGCTATTCGGGTCATATACCACTATTTCTTGACCGGGATGGCTTGGACTTAATTTGAGTGACCTAAACCACGGTTCAAGACAAACACCAAGCAGTTACTAACATAAATTGTGAAATTTAGAAATGAAAAGCAATATATTGTTATTTTCTAATTGTGAAATTCAGAAATGAAAAGCAATATACTTGTTATTGTCTAATATGTGAAGTTGAGACCATCAAGCTAAACTAGCGTAGTGGTTGAAATTGTGACAAATTGAGCTAAAGCATCTACTTTCTCATCATAGATAGCTATAGTAGTTAGGAACATTTGATCTGTCCATGACCTGAGCAATGGCAAATGGCATTCTCTACATAGTGACCTTGCATGCACAAAAAAAACGTGCACAAGGTGGTAGCATGCAGGCCATCAGATCATGCAGTCATCTATGATGGGGGTATGGCAAACCATGCATTTCGGACCCTACTGCATAGCACGATAGGCATCCGATTTAAATATTGCAACCCACATCAATACCACATTCTTGCTTTATACATGATGAAGTTGCTTCTTTGCATATGTTCTCCTTCATCTCCTCCACTCTTTGCTCACTTTGTGCAATAGCTTCATTTGAATCCCTAAGCATCTGTTGAAGCTTCTTAAATTGCTCAAAAACATCAACATGGGCCATTTCCAAGACTTCCACTCTAGTTGGAAATCTCTCAGGATGACGAACTGCTTTTCAAAATTGTTGGAAGCCATGGCAAGCTTGTGCACAACCCTATAGTAATCTTGTTGCAGGGTCTTATAGCTTACTCTTTGAACTTCCAACAGTGTTTTGAAAAAACAACCCTCACCCTGGCTGCTGCAACTTACTCCACCATGGCTACTCTCTACATTGTTCCTAGCCTGGAGAGTTTCCTCATTATCTTCTCCACCCCCGCTGCTCTCTTCCCCATCCTTCTTGGCCTTGAAGCTCTCTTGCAGATCCTGCATCACCTTTTTGGTTTCTGCATTCTCCCTTTTCAGCTCCTCCATCATTTGGTCTTTTTCAATGTTCAGTGCGTTCTGCATGTTGTAGAGCTATTTGTAAAGACCCTCCTTTTCGGCTCTATCTCGGACCTCCTTAATGCGCTTCTTCTCTTCTATGCCTTTCCATGTCAACCATTTTTGCAGTGGCCTTAGCTTGCTCTTGTGCTTGCTCTTCTATGCCTTTCCATGTCAACCATTTTTGCAGTGGCCTCAGCTTGCTCTTGTGCCTTCTCTACCTTGGCTTCTACACCCTCCCTAATAAAATTTTCAAGTTGCCATCCACACAATTCTTCAAGTTGGTTATCATGCTCTTGGAGATCGCCCTTGACAAAGATACATCACGTCCTTTTAGTTGCTCTACTATTGCTTAGACCTGCCAGAGCTTGATAGTTCTTCTCATATCAGGAAAGAAGTGAATGGTCTTTTTCAGCACATCTTGGAGGTCTATTGGCAGGCTAGAAAGCTTAACTCCACCATCTTTACTAATTTGAGCACTCGGATATACATGTAGAATATCATGTCCCTACCATGGCTTCTCGAAGCAGTGTGCTTGCAAATTTCCTCTAGGAATGCCTAGCGCATTTTCAATCATGCTTTCAGTGATAGTAATTTTTTGACCTTGACAGACTAGTTGCCCCTCCACATTCACTGCTTGTACCGACCTGGTGAAGTTTTGAGAGCATCCAAATTGGGCTTTTGAAGAGCACAAGAGGAGCTCCCATGTGTCACGATTTCAAGATTAGGGGAGGAGACGCTCTCACACTGTGCTATAGAGGGGGAGGAAAGATTGTGTGAGGAGCTCTCGAAATGTGCAGGGTCTATTATGAGAGGGGATAGAAGTTGTAGGAAGAGTGCAGGGAAGATAGAAATGGTCGAGAGCGATAGAATATGAAATAGTGAAGAAAATGGAATAATGGAGGCTTGAGTTTACAAGCCGAGTGCAAGGAAGAAAGAAATGGTCGAGAGGCATAGAAGATGAAACAATTAAGGGAATGGAATAGCAGAGGCTTAAGTTTGTAGCCCAACTACACTAGCCCAACTACACTGTGAAGGTGAGAGCCATTGTGGTGGTTGGCCCGAATTTTGATTAATTCAAGAAGTCAGTACTACCTTGCATGGTAATGAGTGATTAGAGGTGGTGGCATCTAGGATTCCCAGCCATATGTGTGGTGGCATCTAAGATCCACCGGGCTGGCAATTAATTACTAGCCACCATAGTGGCCCGCAATTACTTAACTTTTAGTTACCACCACCAGGCATGCATGCATGATTACTATGAGTGCAGTAAATTACCAATCACTAGGCTTGCATGCTCAAGAGAATACTAGAGTGCATGGTAATGAGTGTAGGTGATTAGGCTTCATAATTTACTTTTGTGGTAATTACTACTCGGTGGTGTTGGCTCTTGTCAGCCACGTCTATGGCCACTGGGCTGGCAGTTAATTACCAGCCACTGTAGTGGCTTGTAGTTACTTAACTGCCAGTTACTACTAGCGGGCTTGCATGCATGATCACTACGAGTGTAGCACATTATCAGTTTCACAAGGCTTGCATGCTCAGTAGAGTACTAGAGTGCATGGTAATGAGTGATTCAAGGTGATTAGAATTCATGATTTACTTTTGTGGTAATTACTACCCGGTGGTGGTGGTTCTCATCAGCCACGTCTATCATGGCTAAGATTCCACCAGGCTGATAGTTAATTACCTGCCACAGCAATGGCCTGCTCACCACCAGGCTTAAGCATGCATGATCACTACGAGTGCAGTAAGAATTACCAGTCATTGGGCTTGCATGCTCAGTAGAGTACTAGAGTGCCTGCTAATGAGTGATTAGGCTTCATGATTTACTTTTGTGGGAATTAGTGTTCAATGGTGGTGGCTCTCATCAGCCACGTCGATCATGGCTATGATTCCACCGGGGTGGCAATTAATTACCAGCCACCACCATAATGGCCTGCTCACCCACCACCATGCTTAAGCATGCATGATCACTACGAGTGTAGTAAGAATTACTAGTCATCGAGCTTTCATGCTCAGTAGAGTACTATGGTGTTTGCTGGTGATGAGTGATTATAGGTGATTAGGGTTCATGATTTACTTTTGTGGGAATTACTGCTCGGTGGTAGTGGCTCTCATTAGCCATGCCTGTCGTGACTATGATTCCACTAGGATGGCAGTTAATTACTAGCCACCACAGTGGCCTACTCACCCACCATTGGGCTTAAGCATGCATGATCACTACTACGAGTGCAGTAAAAATTACCAAGCATCGGGCTTTCATACTCAGTAGAGTACGAGAGTGCCTAGTTAATGAGTGATTAGAGGTGATTAGGCTTCTTGATTTACTTTTATGGGAATTACTACCTGGTGGTGGTGGTTGTCATCAGCCATGTCTGACATGTCTAAGATTCCACAGGGCAAGCAGTTAATCACCAACCATTGTAGTGGCCTGTGCACTCACCACCAAGCATCTGCTTCATGATTACTAGCCCGTTTGGGGTGGCCCCTAGGATTCCACCATGGTGGCCTGTAATTAATATGGATGGAACCCCAGCTTCCAACCACCACACTGGCTCGAACTTTATAAGATATAAGATCCGTGGCATTTGGCATTTTACTACATTGCTCTCATCCATGCCCCTGCTCTGCTACTTTGCTCTATATGCTTTGCTACTTTGCTCCACACCCCTCCTCGAGCTCTTTTTCACCCCTTCTCTACTTTGCTCCATGGTGCCTCCTCTAACTCTCATCACTCATCTGCTCCCCTATTCATCAGCTGGTCACCCACTCATCTTCACCATGCCTACTACCACCCCCCCCTCGATGGACTATGATCCAAATGTTATCTACCTTCTCATATAAGGTGATTGTGTTGCACTCATTTGGAGTAGAACTGTTGGCACTAGAGGAGACCCTTTGTTCCCATAATCAATTCCCCCCATATTTGCATGTCACCACCTTAGATGACATGCTCACCTCTAGCCTCTTTATGGTTGCGCTGTATGGGTTCCCCTTAGACGTTGACGAAGGCCTCATTATTTTCATAGTAGAGTACACTCGACTTGTTGGGAGGGGCGTAATTTGAGTGAGGCAATGTGCATGGTCTTTGGCCTCTCCATCGTTTCCTCCTTTGGCTCCCTAAAAAAATTTTAATGCAATGAGCTAGGCTGGTGGAAATATGGACTTGTACAAATTCCCTCTTGTTCAAACGAGGCTCAAAACCACTCAACAATGGCTGGATGTAACCTTTTGTCCTCTAAGGCTCTCAGCGATCTTTTGGCTCATTGGATGTAATGTTTTGGTCTCTAAGGCTCTTAGCAATTGCTAAGTTTTTATTACATTTATGTAATCTCTTTTTGTTCAATTTGAGGCTCTCAGTATGCATGGTAGTTAGCTTTTATATTATGGTTATGGTCGCTAGCTGTAATCTTTTGTCCTTTAAGGCTCTTAGCAATTGCCGAATTTTTATAAATGTAAGATCCTCTGTTCACTTTTTTCTTAGTATAAGTTGTTAATTTATATATAACCTATTATTGGATGTAGATGTACATTGTAATTTCATTTGCTCAATTTTCACTCGATGAATTGTAGTTGATTATCTGGATGGCACCACCGGGCCTCCAGTCACCATAGTGGCTTGAAATACTTTTGCTCTCATTTACATTTACTGCAACAAGGACTAAAATACCAATAAAGTAGGATTACAATGTCCTTGGTTTAGGACCAAAATGGCGCTAAAATAACTCCAACGACCCACCATCGTGGTTGCATGGATATACATCTAGAAAAATACAATTAAACTTTCAAAAAATGCAATTGATGATATGACCCTTGAGGGCTCCCCTCTAGGGGCAAGGGCCATATCGACATGCATTATACAATATCTGGGATACCACTAGATAGATATGGCATGTTGATATGGCCCTTGTCCCTAAAGGGCCATATCGTCAATTGCATTTTGCTTGGGTGCACAAGGAAATACATTTTCCTTGGTACACAAATATATAACTCCAAGAACCAGTGCAGTGGCTGTCATATATCTCCTTGTGTTTGCTAGTGCGCTAGTCGTCATAGACCTCCTCCTGTAATACATAAAAATAAGTAATAGAGCTATAACTCCAAGAACCAGTGTGGTGGTCTCTCCAAGCCAACCTTGAATTCTGGGCGATGACAACTCATCAGACCAGAGACCTTGCTGAGGTGATGCTCCAAATGAAAGATTGCATCTCATTATTATGCAAAAAATCAGCAGAGTGGTCTCTCTAAGCCAACTTATGATTTGCATGGGCAAAGCCACGACAAAAGGCTATGCCATGACAGGTGGTTAGCTATGCTACGACAGTGTTCAAAATGATAGATTGTGTCTCATTATTGTGCCAAGAACCAAGGTGGTGGTCTCTCCAAGACAACCTTGAATTTTAATGATCTGCATGGGTGTGGTACCCAGTGATAGGTGGCAAAGCTGTAGCAAAAGATTGCACAATGATAAGTGGTCAGCTGCACTACATGAAGCAATGCAGAGATGCATGATGTAGTGCAGAGCTGCCATGTGTCAAGCTTTGCAGTGTTCAGAATAAACAGATTACGTCTCATTATTATGCCAGTGCACCATCGAACAGTGTGTTCACTGCTCTGGTTGGTCTGAATTTTGATTGATTCAAGGCGACAATACTACCTTGCATGCTAATGAGTGATTAGAGGTAATTAGGCTTCATGATTTGCTTTTGTGGTAATTACTACCATCTTCCATCGGTGGTGGCATCTAAAATTACCAACCACATCTGTGGTGGTGGTTAAGATTCCAACAATCTGGTAGTTAATTATTAGCCACCACCGCAGTGGCCCGCAATTACTCACCTACCAGTTACCACCAGCAGGCTTGCATGCATGATTACTATGAGTGCAGTAAATTACCAGTCACCGGGCTTGCATGCTCAGTAGAGTACTACAGTGCATGGTAATGAGTGATTAGAGGTGATTAGGATTTATGATTTACTTTTGTGGTAATTGTTGCCCAGTGGTGGTGGCTCTCATCAGCCACATCTATGGTGGCTAAGATTCCACCAAGCTGGCAGTTAATTACCAGCCAACACATTAGCCCGCAATTACTCTCCTGCCAATTACCACCATCGGGCATGATTACTACGAGTGTAGTCAATTAACAATCATTGGACTTGCATGCTCATTAGAGTACTAGAGTGCATGGTAATGAGCAATTAAAAGTGATTAGGCTTCAAGATTTACTTTTGTGGTAATTGTTGCCCGGTGGTGGTGGCTCTCATCAGTTATGCCTATCGCGACTAAGATTCCATTGGGCTGGCAGTTAATTACTAGCCACCACATTGGCCTGCAATCACTCATCTACCAGTTACCACCACCAGGCATCTGCTTCATGATTACCAATCACGTTGTAATTAACTGCCATGCCCGTTTGGGGTGGTGCCTAAGATTCCACCGTGGTGACCGTGGTGGCCTGTAATCAATATGGATGGAACATTGGGCCTCCGAGCCTCCAACCACCATAGTTGCTTGAGCTTTATAATATATAAGATCCGTGGCATTTGGCATTTTACCACGTTGCTCTTATCCACCCCTTCTTTGCTACTTTGCCAACACGCTCTACTACTTTGGTCCATACACCCTCCTTCAGCTCTCTTCTGCCCTTGCTCTAATTTGCTCCATGCTCCCTCCTAATCTCATCACTAATCTACTCCCCGACTCATCTGCTCCATTGCTCACCCACTCATCTTCACCATGCCTATTATTGTAACTACTACCACCCCTTGATGCTATGTGATCCCAATGTTATTTGCCTTCTTGTATAAGTAGATTGCAGTTGTAGAGTGGAGTGTGTGCGAGGAGGGAGTTTTTAGAGTAATTTTTAGAGCGAGTTTTCTTTGGCGACCCACTATTTCTTATTCCACCTATTCTAGTTAGTCCTCTCTCTCTCTCTCTCTCTCTCTCTCTCTCTCTCTCTCTCTCTCTCTCTCTCTCTCTCTCTCTCTCTCTTGTGACATCTCTCTCAACTATTCAAGGTTGAGTCCACTTGTGTCCAACACTTCAATCATGGGATATGGCTTTGAGGCATCTTGGGATTGTTTCTACCATATTAAAACTGCTCTCTCTCTCTCTCTCTCTCTCTCTCTCTCTCTGTGACATATCTCTCAACTATTCAAGGTTGAGTCCACCTGGGTTCAACACTTGGATCGTGGGATATGCCTTTGAGGCATCTTGGGATTGTTCCTACCACATTAAAACTGCTCTCTCTCTCTCTCTCTCTCTCTCTCTCTCTCTCTCTCCCTCCCTCCCTCCCCCAACTGCTCTCTCTCTCTCTCTCTATGCGTGTGCATGCACAAGTGCATATAACTCTCACCCCCTCCCTCTGTGTGTGTGTGTGTGTCTTTTTCTTTGTCTCTGTCTCTCTGTCTCTCTATCTCTCTGTGTCTCTGTCTCTCTCTCTGTCTGTCTGTCTGTCTGTCTGTCTGTCTGTCTCTCTCTCTCTCTCTCTTTGGTCTTTAGCAATTGTACATGGCATGTGCTTTGTAAACTCAAAAGCCTTGCATTCTATTTTTGCATTATGGGTTTTGCAATCATTGGCCAATTAACAAGGATGGTTTAAGGTCTGTGCTCTTGTTTTTTGTAAGAAGAAACCATTAAGAACAACAATACTCCTACAAAAGAAGAACAAGCGATGCATTCAAGTCCATGCTAATCACACATTTTTACAACAACAACAACAATACTCCTACAAAAGAAGAACAAGCGATGCATTCAAGTCCATGCTAATCACACATTTTTTTGGTGCATTGAACCCAACATTACAAAGGACACAATACTCTAAATTTCTCCCCACGATATTGGTGTATGATACATAATTGCACCTGGAATTATGTTCCAAGGAAAAAAGCAAATTAATAGTTTTGCTACATATTTGGGGTTTTGGGAAATGCTTTTATTGCCGAAAATGACTTGCAAATTGTCATCTGAAAGCATGGGTTGGTGTATGAACATGTTCGCATTGGCATCCATCCCAAACACACAGAGGTACACAAAATACAAATGCTTGCATGCAAGGAATGCCTTCCCCTCCATCACTTGATCCATGAAATCCCGACAACTACATGATGGGTTCTTGGCAACATTGACATTATAACTTTCCCCCATCACTCTAGAGATTTTAGTCTCTATCTTGAAAACTTCATGTTTCAAGGCTTTCAATACTATGCGGTCCTTTATTGTTGCTTCTAGAGCAAGGGCGGAATTGATCCTTGTAGCTCCAGCTTTCGAGACTCCCGGGTGCAGATGCATTCAAATGACACTCTATTGGTGCCTTGTGTAGAATAAATCCTCCCGTCTCTAGGGATTTTATCTCATTCTCAGTGTGATTTGTTCCATGAGGTATTGACCATACTCGTGGAACTCTAGCTGGGGAAAGTTTAATTGAGGAGCATATATTCCAAGTATGGTCCACATGGTTATTGCAGAACCACATGTATTGCCTTCATGGGCCGGCTTGATTGCTTGGTTGCCCTTGCGAGGTGGACCACTCAATCATCCCCAAAAAGGATGGAGCTGGCACTCCTACTACTATGTTCTTGATATTTTTCTTGCACTTCCCTTGTTGTGCCCCTAGCCATCCTTGACATTGCACTCTCATGCACAGTGGAATCCTTCTAATTGCCCATATGGTATTGTGAACTTCAGTCTCCACTACCTTCTCCAAAGATGTATCGACCGAAAATTAATGTTCACCGTCTTTGTCGACTCCAAGTACTATACCCACACCACCAAAGCATGTCGTCCTTGTGGCTATTTTCCTCCTTCTTGGGGTCTATTTCTACAAGGAGGTCATCGAACATCATTTTCATATAGAACACAATCATTCCAAAGTCTTTTGGGTATGCCATAGATTTGTAGTAGGTAGATTGATGTACATAGTTTTGGGGCTAGATTGCATAATGGGCTCCTAATTTTGTCTGCACTGCACTTCAATAGGGAGAGAGTTCATTTGGCCTGACCTTCTCATTCTTTAGTCTCACATTAGTTATCTAATCGAAATCTTTCGACTCACATTAGTTGTCTAATCGAAATCTTTTGTCTCACATTAGTTGTCTAATCAAAATCTTTCACTCTCACATTAGGTGTCTAATCGAAATCTTTCGTCTCACATTAGTTTTCTAACAAAAATCTTTCATCTCACATTATGGTCCTTGGCATGTCAAAGGATACTATCTAGTAACATAGCTGAGAAAACATTGCCCAAGTAAACTCCGGAGAAGATTAATAATTCAATAGATTACACATAGATTACATAGATTACATCTCAAAGGCTCCTTTCCTTCAAATTACATCTCAAGGACTCCTTTTCTTCAAGGGGCTGGTTCCACATTTTTTTGAATAGGTCACCTTTTTGAGCTTCGTGATTGCAAGCTTGGCCCTCCTTACTCCTTTCCAGAAGGGGCTAGTTCCTTCCTTTAGGGGCCCAGCCCCTCCCTTCATGTCGCTTCCTCTTTCCTTGATTTGAGCTTCCTGGTTGTTGCAGGCTCGGCCCTTCTTGCTCCTTTCCTGAAGGGGGCTAGTTCCTCCCTTTACGTTCCTTTTCCTCATAGTTAGGCTCAGTTTTGTCCTTTTATTTGAGCTCCTTGTCTTTTGCATTTTTTGCCCAAATGGCAAATTGAGCAGCAGCATCTACTTTCTCATCGTAGATAGCTGTATTACGTAGGAACATTTGATCTATCCATGCTGGCAAATGACATTCTCTACATGGCGATCTTACATGCACAAACACTCCAAAGCAAAAAACGTGCACAGGGTGGTAGCACATAGGCCATCGGATCATGCAGTCATCTATGATGGGGGTATGGCAAACCATGCATTTTGGACCCTATTGCATAGTAGGATAGGCATCCGATTTAACTATTGTAGCCCAGCAATACCACATTCTTGCCTATACATGATGAAGTTGCTTCTTGATTACTTCCTCCCTCATCCTAAGGTTGTAGATGTTCTCCTTCATCTCCTCCACTCTTTGCTCACTCTATGCAACAGCTTCATCTGAATCCCTCAACATCTGTTGAAGCTTCTTAAAGTGCTAAAAAACATCAACATGGGTCATTTCCAAGACTTCCACTCTAGTTGGAAATCTCTCAGGATGACAGACTGCTTTTCAAAATTGTCGAAAGCCACTGCAAGCTTGTGCATAACCCTATCGTAATCTTGTTGTAGGGACTGGTAGCTTACTCTTTGAACTTCCAACAGTGTTTTGAAAAAACAACCCTCACCTTGGCTGCTACAACTTGCTCCACCATGAATGCTCTCTATATCGTTCCTGGCCTGGAGAGCTGCCTCATTACCTTCTCTACCTCGGCTACTCTCTGCCCCATCCTTCTTGGCCTTGAAGCTCTCTTGCAGATCCTACATCACCTTTTTGGTTTCTGCATTCTCCCTTTTCAACTCCTCCATCATCTGGTCTTTTTCAATGTTCAATGCGTTTTGCATGTTGTAGAGCTGTTTGTAAGGAGCCTCCTTTTCGGCTCTCTGATCTTCAAGCTCCTTTTGCATCATTGCTAGCTCCTTGTCCACGATGTCCCCATCACTTCTCACTTATTCAAGCATATCTTGGAACTTCTTGATGCAATTCTCTGCTTCTTCTCTTCTATGCCTTTCCATGTCGACCATTTTTGCAGTGGCCTCAGCTTGCTCTTGTGCTTGCTCTTCTATGTCTTTCTATGCCGACCATTTTTATAGTGGCCTCAGCTCGCTCTTGTGCCTACAAGGCCCTCGCTTGTGCATCCTCTACCTTGGCTTTTGCACCCTCCCTAAGAAAATTTTCAAGATGCCATCCACACAATTCTTCAGGTTGGTTATCACGCTCTTGGAGATCGTCATTGACAAAGATACATCACATCCTTTTAGTTGCTCTACTACTTCTTGAACTTGCCAGAACTTGATGGTTCCTCTTGTATCTGGAAAGAAGTGAATGGTCTTCTTCAGCACATCTTGGAGGTCTGTTGGTAGGCTAGAAAACTTGACTCCACCATCTTTACTAATTTGACATTGGGGTATACATGTAGAATATCATGTCCCTACTACTGCTTCTCGAAACAGTGTGCTTGCAAATTTCCTCTAGGAATGCCTAGCGCATTTTCAATCATGCTTTCAGTGATGGTAATTTTTTGACCTTGACAGACTAGTTGCCCCTCCTTCACGTTCACCGCCTGTACCAACCTAGTGAAGTTTTTGAGAGCATCCAAATTGGGCTTTTGAAGAGCGAGAGAGGAGCTCCCATGTGTCACAATTTCAAGACCAGGGGAGGAGAGGCTCTCACACTATGCTACAGAGGGAGAGGAAAGATTGTGTGAGAAGCTCTCAAAATGTGGAGGGTCTATTACGAGAGGAGATAGAAGTTGTAGGAAGGGTGCAAGGGAGATAGAAATGGTCGAGAGCGATAGAATATGAAACAATGAAGGAAATAAAATAATGGAGGCTTGAATTTACAGGCCGATTGCAAGGAAGAAAGAAATGGTTGAGAGGGATAGAAGATGAAACAGTTAAGGGAACGGAATAGCAGAGGCTCAAGTTTGTAGACCAACTACACTATCAAGGTGAGAGCCACCACGGTGGTTGGCACGAATTTTGATTAATTCAAGAAGTCAGTACTATCTTGCATGGTAATGAGTGATTAGAGGTGGTGGCATCTAAGATTCCCAGCCATGTGTGTGGTGGCATCTAAGATCCACCGGGCTGGCAATTAATTACCAACCACCATAGTAGCCCGCAACTACTTACCTTCCAATTACCACCACCAGGCTTGCATCATGCATGATTACTATGAGTGAAGTAAATCACCAGTCACCAGGCTTGCATGCTCAAGAGAGTACTAGAGTGCATGGTAATGAGTGTAGGTGATTAGGCTTCATAAATTTACTTTGTGGTAATTACTACTCGGTGATGTTGCCTCTCATCAGCCATGTGTATGGCCACAGGGCTGGCAGTTAATTACCAGCCACCACAGTGGCTCGTAGTTACTTAATTTTCAGTTACCCCACTACCGGGCTTGCATGCATGATCACTACGAGTGCAGCAAATTATCAGTCTCACCGGGCTTACATGATTAGTAGAGTACTAGAGTGCATGGTAATGAGTGATTTGAGGTGATTAGAATTCATGATTTACTTTTGTGATAATTACTACCCGATGGTGGTGGTTCTCATCAGCCACGTCTATCATGGCTAAGATTCCACCAGGCCGACAGCAGTTAATTACTAGCCACCGCAATGGCCTGCTCACGGACCACCAGGCTTAAGCATGCATGATCACTATGAGTGCAGTAAAAATTACCAGTCATTGGGCTTGCATGCTCAGTAGAGTACTAGAGTGCCTGGTAATGAGTGATTAGAGTTGATTAGGCTTCATGATTTACTTTT
Source organism: Dipteris shenzhenensis (assembly GCF_047967505.1). Taxonomy (NCBI): domain Eukaryota; kingdom Viridiplantae; phylum Streptophyta; class Polypodiopsida; order Gleicheniales; family Dipteridaceae; genus Dipteris; species Dipteris shenzhenensis. The sequence goes on from NC_141617.1 coordinate 37,456,118, forward strand.
GTGGGAATTACTTCTCGGTGGTAGTGGCTCTCATAAGCTAACTATGTCATGGCTATGATTCCACTCGGTTGGCAATTAATTACCAACCACCACCACAATGGCCTACTCATACCACCACACTTAAGCATGCATGATCACTACGAGTGTAGTAAGAATTACCAGTCACCAATATTTCATGCTCAGTAGAGTACTAGAGTGCTTGGTAATGAGTGATTAGAGGTGATTAGGCTTCATGATTTACTTTTGTGGGAATTAATACCCGATGGTGGTGGCTCTCATTAGCCATGCCTATAGTGACTATGATTCCACTAGGCTAGCAATAGTTAATTACCAGCCACCACAGTGGCCTGCTCACCCACCACTGGGGGATTAAGCATGCATGATCACTACAAGTACAGTAAAAATTACCAGTCACGGGGCTTTCATACTTGATAGAGTACTAGAGTGCCTAGTAATGAGAGTGATTAGAGCTGATTAGGCTTCATGATTTACTTTTGTGGGAATTACTGCCCAGTGGTGGTGGCTCTCATTAGCCATGTCTGACATTGCTAAGATTCCACAAGGCAAGTATTTAATTACCAACCATCGCAGTGGCCTGCTCACCCACCATCGGGCATCTGCTTCATGATTACCAGCCCATCTGGGGTGGCACCTAAGATTCCACCATGGTGGCCTACAATTAATATGGATGGAACCCTGGGCTCTAGCCACTACACTGGCTCAAACTTTATAAGATATAAGATCCGTGGCATTTGGCATTTCACTACATTGCTCTCATTCGCCCCTGCTCTACTACTTTGCCACCACCGAGCTTGCATGTATGATTACGATGAATGCACTAAATTACCTGTCACTAGGCTTGCATGCTCAGGAGAGTACTACAGTGCATGATAATGAGTGATTAGAGGTGATTAGGATTCATGATTTACTTTTGTGGTAATTACTGCCCAGTGGTGGTGGCTCTCATCAACCACATCTATGGTGGCTAAGATTCCACCAAGTTGGCAGTTAATTACCAGCCACTGCAGTGGCCCGCAATTACTCTCTTGCTAGTTACCACCAGTGGGATTTTTCATGCACTATTACTAGGAGTATAGCAAATTAACAGTCATTGGGCTTGCATGCTCATTAGAGTACTATAGTTCATCGTAATGAGCGATTAGAAGTGATTAGGCTTCAAGATTTGTTTTTGTGGTAATTGTTGCTCGGTGGTAGTGGCTCTCATTAGTAATGCCTGTCACAACTTAGATTCCATCGGGTTGGCAGTTAATTACCAGCCACCACAATGGCTTGCAATCACTCACCTACCAATTACCACCACCAGGCGTCTGCTTCATGATTACCAACCACGTTGTAATTAATTGCCATTGCCCGTCTAGGGTGGCGCCTAAGATTCCACTGCGGTGGCCTGTAATCAATATGGATGGAACATTGAGCCTCAGAGCCTCCAGCCACCATAGTGGCTTGAACTTTATAATATATAAGATCCGTGGCATTTGGCATTTCACTATGTTTCTCTCATGCACCCCTTCTTTGCTACTTTGCTAACACACTTTACTACTTTGGTCCACACACCCTCCTTCAGCTCTCTTCTGCCCCTGCTCTACTTTGCTCCATGCTCCCTCCTCCTAATCTCATCACTGATCTGCTCCCCGTCTCATCCGCTCCACTGCTCACCCACTTATCTTCACCATGCCTATTATTGTAACTACTACCACCCCTTGATGCCACGTGATCCCAATGTTATTTGCCTTCTCGTATAAGTAGTTGTGTTGCACTCACCTGGACTGGAAATCTTGGTTGTAGTGGAGTGTGTGCGAGGAGTGAGTTTTTCGAGCGAGTCTTGGAGGGAGTTTTTTTTTTTGGCAACCCACTATTTCTTATTCCACCTATTCCAGTTAGTCCTCTCTCTCTCTCTCTCTCTCTCTCTCTCTCTCTCTCTCTCTCTCTCTCTCTTTGTGACATCTCTCTCAACTATTCAAGGTTGAGTCCACTTTTGTCCAACTCTTGGATCATGGGACATGCCTTTGAGGCATCTTGGGATTGTTCCTACCATATTAAAATTGCTATCTCTCTCTCTCTCTCTCTCTCTCTCTCTCTTAGTCGCTCCCAACCCTGTGTGTGTGTGTGTGTGTGAAACTCTCTCTCTCTCTCTCTCTATCTATGACATATCTCTCAACTATTCAAGGTTGAGTCCACCTGGGTTCAACACTTGGATCATGGGATATGCCTTTGAGGCCTCTTAGGATTGTTCCTACCACATTAAAACTGCTCTCTCTCTCTCTGTCTCTCTCTCTCTCTCTCTCTCTCTCTCTCTCTCTCTCTCTCTCTCTCCTTCCCTCCCTCCCTCCCCCTCTCTCTCTCTCTCTCTCTCTTTGTGTGTGTGTGTGCGTGCATGTGCATGTGTGAGCGAGTGCTTATATCTCTCTCACCCCCCCCCCCCTCTCTCTCTCTCTCTCTCTCTCTCTCTCTCTCTCTCTCTCTCTCTCTCTCTGTGTTTGTCTCTCTCTCTCTCTCTCAGTGGTCTTTAGCAATTGTACATGGCATATGATTTGTAAACTCAAAAGCCTTGCATTCTATTTTTGCATGATGGGTTTGGCAAAATCATTGGCCAATTAACAAGGATGGTTTAAGGTTTGTGCTCTAGTTTTGTGTAAGAAGAAACCATTAAGAATAACAATACTTCTACGAAAGAAGAACAAGCAATGCATTCAAGTCCATGCTAATCACACATTTTTTTGGTGAATCAAACCCAACATTACAAAGGACACAATACTCCAAGTTTCTCCATGATAATGGTGTATGATACATAATTGCGTCTGAAATTATGTTCCAAGGAAAAAAGCAAATAAATAGTTTTGCTACATATTTGGGGTTTTGGGAAATGTTCTCCTATTGCAAAAAGTGACATGCAAATTGTCATCTAAAAGCATGGGTTGGTGTATGAACATGTTTGCATTGGCATCCATCCCAAACACACGGAGGTACACAAAATGCAAATGCTTACATGTAAGGAATGCCTTCCCTGTGAAGAGAGTGGGAGAGAGGTAAGGAGTCTCACCTGCAGCTTTCTCACATACACAATGGGGATGAAACATATATGTGGGTCTCAAACCAAACTTAGCTAACCTAGGTGGCATACTAAGTGAGCCACTAACTAGAGTACATAAAGATAGCTATCATCCAGCTATTATTCATGGGCGGTGTAGCAACCACATATGTAGCTAACAAGTCGATGACATAAATGCACAACGGTCACCCTGGCATATCACGAGTGGAGCTCGATATCTCAACACTCCCCCTCGAGCTCAATCCCAATTCCTGCACACCAAGTAGGTCTCTGAACTTGCGCAGCTTCTCTGTGCCCAATGCCTTCGTGAATATGTCAGCTACCTGATCCTCTGTGCTGACATAAACTAGATCAATAAAACCTACTAGAACCTTCTCCCGCACATAGTGGTAATGCACCTCAATGTGCTTTGTTCTAGCATGATAGATTGGGTTATTTGCCAAGTGTATCCTGCTCATGTTGTCACAATAAATGACAACTGGCCCATCTGTAGACTGATGCATATCATAAAGCAGCTTATGCAACCAAGCTGCCTCACATGTAGCCATTGTTGCACCCCTGTATTCAGCCTCTATGCTCCACAAGGCAATTGTAGGCTGTTTCTTGGTGCTCCAAGTGATTGCAGCACTCCCAAAAGAAAACACATATCCATTGGTAGATCATCTATCAGAAATACTACCAGCCCAATCACCATCACTGTATCCATGCAACTGTATTTGAACCCCAGTCTCATAAAATAGTCCATACTGCAATGTGGACTTCACATACCTCAGTATGCATCTAGCCACATCCAAATGCGATTTCCTTGGAGCCTGCATAAACTGACTTACCAACCCAATAGCATAGCTCAAATCTGGCCTGGTAATAGTCATATAAATCAAACTTCCTACTATGCATCTGTACATAGTAGGGTCTTCTAGTAGCTCACCTACATCTGAACTCAGCTTCACATTCTGCTCCAAAGGAATTGAAATAGGCTTACAACCTGTCATCCCATATTTGGACAGCATGTCCAATCCATATTGCCTCTGCAAAAGCCATATCCCACTTGTGGATCTAATCACCTCAATGCCCAAGAAGTAACACAGCTCCCCCAAATCCTTCATCTCAAACTTTTGCTTCAATAGCATTTTCACATGAAGGATATCTTCATCACTATCACCTGTGATGATCAAATCATCAACATAAATGACAAGTAGCATAATACCTTTCTCTGTTTTTCTTACATAAAGTGAGAAATCTGCCGTGGAAATCTGAAAACCAATAGTGACAAGATATTGTCCTATCTTGTCAGACCATGCTCTGGGTGCTTGCTTCAATCCATACAAGGCTTTCTTCAACCTGCAAACAAACTCAGGATGAACAACATGCACATAACCTAGTGGTTGCTCCATATAGACCTCTTCTTGCAAATCACCATGCACGAAGGCATTCTTTACATCCATCTGATGTAAAGACCATCCCTTCAATGCAGCCATAGCAATGACTGCTCTTATAGTTGCCATCCTTGCAACCAGACTGAATGTTTCTTTATAATCAATGCCATATGTCTGTGCATACCCCTTGACAACTAATCTTGCCTTGTATCTGGTCACAGAACCATCTGCATTGTGCTTCACCTTATAAACCCACTTGCAGCCAATTGCATTCTTGTCTTTAGGTAAAGGCACCGATTCCCATGTAGCATTTGCTTCTAAGGCATCCATTTCTTCATCCATGGCTTTCTCCCATTTTTCTTTTCCCATAGCTTGCTCAAAAGAAGTGGGTTCTGGTTCTTGTATCACTTTGACCATATAGGCATAGTGAATGGCTGTAAATCCATCATATTTCAGCCTATCCACATGATACTTAACTCTGGTAGACCTGTGCAAAATAGGCTCACTACTAAGTGCTCTCAAAACATCCCTTGTTTTCCTTACTCCAGGTGAAACAATAGAAGGAATACCGAACTCATCATCAAGGCTCTGTTCTAAGCCACTGAATTCACCATCCACATAAGAATGACCTGCATTCACATCAACCATGGGCTGATCTACTTTCTCTTTTCCTTTTCGTGATACTTGCATACCACTATCTGCATTGCTTTGAGGAGATTCTCTTGATCTCAATCTGCCTATCCATGGCGAAGTATGTGAACCACTGCTAGAGGACACTACAGGTCCACTAATATTTTGTGATTGCTACTATGAATTCTATGCAGTATGGAGGAGGAGTTGAGAGAGAACGAGAGCTTGAGAGAGATGTGGGGGGGCGGGGGGGGGTAGGTGTTTAACAAATAGCATTCAATGAGTATTTAATGCAAGAATAGGTGTAAGGGTGAAGATGCCTTTTTTTTAAATTTCTTTGTTGTCAAATATTTAAAAAAATAGCTATACCCCCCACCTCCACCCAAAAAAAAAAAAAGGTTTTAAAAACCTCCAAAAAATGAGCATCTTGGCTCTTGGCATAGCAATGGCAATTATGCAACAATTAGAAAGTGTAGGTGATTCGTGTGAAAGGCAAGAAAGCCTGGAGAAAAACATGAAAACTAGTAAAAATTATATAGAATTTTTGCCAAACAGTAAAACAGCCACAACTTTTGCACACGAACTCCGATTTCCAAAAATTTTGAAGGAAAATTGACGACATAACTAGATCTATGCATAAATTTCAAAAAGCTCCTTTTTTAGAAGTCATGTTGGCCAAATTCGAAGTGGATGGCCTTTAGAAAGGGCTTCTTTGCTAGGGGGTAAAAAATTGTGCAAAATTTTTCATTTTTGGACTTTTTTGATATTTTTTGAGGGATGAAAATAACAAAAAGAAGGGCAAAGTTGGTGCCCACAAGAGTGAAAGTGATGTTGGCCAAATTTGGAGTGGAAGGCCCTCAAAAAGGGCCGTCTTTGTTAGGGGGTAAAAAATTATGCAAATTTTTTCATTTTTGGACTTTAAAAAACAAAAAACAAAAAAAAGTGCAAATTTGGTGCCCACAGGAGGGCACCGACGGCCTCCTATGGGCGCCAACTTTGCCCTTTATTTTAAATTTTTTATTTTAAAATTTAAAAAAAGTTTAAAAAATTAGCTTTTAAAAAAATAACCAAAAAATCTCAATAAAAAGGGCCCCTTTTTTAAAAAAGCGTGTGCGTGTGCATGCACGTAGAGAGAGAGAGAGAGAGAGAGAGAGAGAGAGAGAGAGAGAGAGAGAGAGAGAGAGAGAGGTGCAACAAGTAGAATAGGTGGAACAAAATATGGTGGTTGCCAAAAAAAACTCGCTTCAAAACTCACTCAAAAACTCGCTTCTTGCCCATCCTCGTTGTAGTGGACACCCTTCATTCCCATGGTTGATTCCTCGTATATCTACATGTCACTACCTTGGATGACATGGTCACAAAGGGCCTCTATATCATTGTGTTGTATGGGTTCCCCTTAGACGTCGACGAAGGCCTCAAGATTTTCACACAGCAGAGTACTCCTGTCTTGTTGGAGGGCCCGTAATCTGAGTCCTGGCAATGTGCATGGTCTTTAGCCTCTCCATCATCTCCTCCATTGGCTTCTTAAAAAATTTTAATGCAACAAGCTGGGTTGGCATCAATATTGAGTTATACAAATTTCGCTTAGGGGGTGCACCACTAAGAATTTCTAGGTATCACATGCATTCAAGGGGTATTAAAAAGCCACCTCAGCTAAAATTTTTCTCTCAATAAAACTGCCCCTCTTTACTTATGAACTAACGGATTTTTTCCTAAAGTTGAATTAAAAGCCGCTTCCTATTATTGTAACTAGTTAAATTTTCCCCAAAAGTGGAATCAAAATACCCCTCCTTTTGAATGCACATGGTACACTAAAAGTTTGGGAGGTGTACCCCCCGAGAAGTGTACCCCCCGAGAAGTGTACCTCCCGAGAAGTGTACACTTAAATTGGGAGGTGTACCCCCCGAGAAGTATCATCTTGCTCAACAAGGCTCATAACCACTCATCAATGGTTGGATGTAATCTTTTGGCCTCCAAGGCTCTCAGCAATCTTTTGGCTCATTGGATGTAATCTTTGGGTCTCTAAGGCTCTCAACAATTGCTGAGTTTTTACATTTATGTAATATCTTTTGTTCAATTTGAGGCTCTTAGTATGCATTGTTGTTAACTTTTATATTTGAGTGGTTATGGTCACTAGATGTAATCTTTTGGCCTCTAAGGCTCTCAACAATTGCTAAGTTTTTATAAATATAATATCCTTTTTTCAATTTTTGCTCACTATAAGTTGTTATTAATCTTTATATCATTGGTTATTAGATGTAGATGTAATCTTTTTTGCTTAATTTTCACTCGATGAATTGTAGTTGCTTATCTAGATGGCACCACTGGGCCTCCAGCCACACTGCAATGGGTCGGAATACTTTTGCCCTCATTTAGGATTTACTGCAACAAGGACTAAAATACCAGTAATCTAGGACTACAATTTACTTGGTTTAGGACCAAAATAGCACTAAAATAGCTCCAACAACCCACCGCTATGGTTGCATGGAGATACATATAGAAAAATACAATTAAAATTTTAGAAAATGCAATTGACAATGTGGCCCTTGAGGGTTCCCCTCTAGGGGGCAAGGGCCATGCCGACATGCATTATACAATATCCAGGGCCATTGGATAGATATGGCATGTTGATATGGCCCTTGCCCCTAAAGGGGATCCCTCATGGGCCATATCATCAATTGCATTTTCCTTGGTTTCACAAGGAAATACATGTTCCTTGGTACACAAATATATAACTCCAAGAAGCAACGTGGTGGTTATCATAGATCTCCTTCTATTTGCCAGTGTGGTGGTCGTCATAGATCTCCTCCTATAATATGTAAAAATATGTAATGGAGCCATAACTTCAAGAACCAGTGTGGTGGTTGTTCCAAGACAACCTTGAATTCTAGGCAATGACAGGTGGTCTATGCTACGATGATGTTCAAAATGGTAGATTGCATCTTATTACTACACCAAAAACCAGTATGGTGGTCTCTACAAGCCAACCTTTAATTTTCATGATCTGCATGGGCATGCTGCTTAGTGACAGACAGGTGGCAAAGTTGCGACAAAAAGCTACGTGATGATTGGTGGTCCAGGCCAGAGACTATGATGTGATGGTGTTCAAAATGATAGATTGTGTCTCATTATTATGCCAAGAACCAGTGTAGTGGTCTCTCCAAGCCCTCTGCATGGGTGTGCTACCCAGTGATAGGTGGCAAAGCTATGCATGATGATAGGTGGTTAGGCTGTGCTACATGAAGTATTATAGAGATGCACAATGTAGTACAAAGCTATTGTGTGTCGAGCTTTGTGGTATTCAGAATAAATGGATTGCATCTCATTATTACGCCAGTGCAGCATCATGATGTCAAGAAAATTTTTTATAAGAGCACAGGTCTATGTAAAATTCAAAATCTCACCCAGGAGCGTGTCACTTTGCGGCCCCAAAATGGCCCTAAAAATAGTTCCGCAATTGGCTACACCCAAGCAAACGTTGACCCCTATCCTTAATCATCACATGTCATCTATAATGTAATGTTGAGCTCCTTTTATCACCACTATTTTGAAATTGATTTGAAGCCATCGAGTGATCCAGCCTATGGTAGATGGCCGATTCACAAGATACAATAGAAGGAGGATGCAATGGAAAATAAGAAAATATGCATATCAACCATGCGAATGATATCATATGGGCATGAAACTTTGCATGGGAATTAAAGTGAATAAGATTAAGGCATGTTCAAAGTATCATACCCATCGGACAAAGGCACATATGATGGGAGCAAGGAGATGCATATTTTTTATACTCAGGTAGCAAACGCACCCAACGATGCAAACATTGTCTAATGGGCATGATACTTTGCATGAGCCTTTACATGAATAATATTAAAGAGTGTGCAAATTATTGCACCCATCCAATAAAGGTACATGCAATAGGAGCATGCCGCTACACCCCGTCTATGCATATTTCTTGATACTAACATATGAGACGTGGTGAAAATAAGAAAATATGTGTATTTCTTGATACTAAAACTTGTAACAAGAATTTGTTTCGGGGGTGTTATTTCAAACAACGTTCAATAATTTCATCAGTCTTCTATTAGTGTCAGTATATACCAACACTATCTTGATGTCGGTATATATCGACACTAGCACCGACATAAAACCCGCCCCTCCACCGTACCGATTATTTTCACACTCAAATTTTCTCATTATTTTTTGTATTTTTGCATTCTTTCCACATATCCACACTCTTTTTTGTACTTCCGCATCCTTTTTGCACTGTTTTCCACATTTTTGCATTCTTTTCTGCATTTCCATATTGTTTTTTTGCATTTTTGCATTATTTTTTATTCTTTTTCACATTTTGCATTTCTCTTGCATTTTTGCATTCTTTTCCATTCTTGTATGTATTGTTTTGTCCTCCTCTATTCTCTTCTCCTCTCCACTATTCTTTTTTGCATTCTTTTCTTCTGCTCTCCTCTTTGCTCTTTCGTATCCTCTCTCTTTCCCCTTCCTCTCTTTTTGCATTTGTGTTTCATTTATTCAACATGGATTCACAGTGCACATCTTCCACTTCAGACTAATCCTACCATTCGAAGGGCTCATGGGGTTCACAATATGTAAATCCTCATATCACATGTGTTGAAGACCTAATTTGAAAGTCCCTTATCTGTGAATGCACCCTTTTTCTTTTTGATTTGTTAATACCCCCTTTAAACGGTACCCTTATGTACGTAAAAAGTGTGGAAATTTTTTTTTTTGGAAATCCCTTTTACTGAACCCACGTGTTACACTTACATATTTAGGAGTGACCCCCCGAGTCGAGGGGAGGCCATGGATAGATAAGTCCAGAGGGGGGTCCAAAGAACTTATTCTAGCAAATAATCCCAATCAACCTAGAGAGATATCAGTCTCTTATCTAGTCTCGGAGCCTCGTCTCATGCATCTCCTAGTGCATTGGGTCTCCCTGGTGTAGGAGCATCAGCATATTCTACCCAATAGGGGTTGCTTGCCACATTTGGTGAGGCGTCATCACCTGGGGGTCGACAGCATGTCTCTAGGAAGAGTAAAACGAGTAGTTGTGGTTCATTTATAGCCGCAGATGTGGATGAGACCATGTAGCTTTCCATTGGCCCCTTCTCCACCCCTATCATGGAGCGCACCACCACCCCTCACTCTCGGGGAGGTCACTATGTATAAACCCTATATATCACATGCGTTCAAGGCCTTTTTATAAAATCCCTTATTTGTAAATTCTTCATTAATTAAATGTACCCTTTCTCTATACAAATCTGTAAAAATTCTCCAAAACTATTTTAAATACTCCCTTATGTATTTTTATTTCTATAAATTTTAGAAATAAAAAATATTCATCTATTGAACTCATGTGATAGGGTTACATGTGATAAGTGACCCCCCCGAGCCCTCACACTAGCACCCTTGGCTACACCCCTCACCTTAGGAAGAGTACGAGGAGCTCCATTTGTGGTGGATGTGCAAATGCAGCTGTAGATGAGTTTGCGCATTCCCACCTCCTCAACCACGATGAGACGCAGCTTGCTACTAGCCCCATGCCCACCTGCTGCTCCACTACCCTTGGCTCCACTCGAGGTTGATTCGTCATGCTTTGTGCTACCATCGCCACTCCCGCTAGCATTCCTTTCATACCAGAGTTTCTCACATTCGAGGACATTTCATACCTGATCAATGAGATGCGAGAGATTATTGAGGATGCGGAGGGGAAAAAAGTCATCACTTATATGAGGCACATGATGACCTCATATTCTCCCAAAGGTATATTCATAGACTGGCGCATGCAAGAGGAGACAATGAGGAATACTTTCATAGTGGCACTCAAGGAGAGATTTTCAAACCCCTTGGGATACAAGTTTAATGATTATTACATGAAAAATCCCATGGGCATCATACTCCAACATTGTAGTCAAAGATAAGAGATAGTTTAAATGCTAGACAAAGTAGGCCTTCATGGGTGGACAAACAAGATTGGAAGCTTGTCAAGAAAGAGCCTAGAGAAATGCTAGACAAGTGGATGAATAAAAAGAGGGCAGCGAGGAGACATCTCGACACCATAGGTGCTTCGCACCTTGGGAGTGGCGGAAGGCAAGCTTGCTATGAGACATGGGTGGTAAGTCTGTTTCTCTTATAATTTATTGTTCTATTTGTTTAAGTACCCATATATTGTGGCACTTCATCTAACTCTCTTAATTTGGGTCCACAAGAATCTATGATTGGCCGTCATCCTACAGCTGAGGAGTCCAGATACACACAAAAAGTAAGAGGGAAGGAATTTTTCAAAGAGATATAATAAAATATGGTGTGCATAGGGCCCAGGGTTGAGGTGGCAGGGCATGACCATGTGCCACCCTTCCACGTAAGAGGACCCATAAGATGTGATGTACATAATCCATGGTAGTAATATTATAAAAAGTAAGGTGGCATGGTTCCTCCATGTGCCAGCCCTCCACCTAGGCGGTCCCATGCCTGCATTTAGTGAGATATGGCCTAAAGTCCATGAGAGAAGTAATATAAATTAGGTGGAAATGGATATTATATTGGATTATTCCCTCCATGTAGGATAGGCCCATGTGGGGGGGGTATAGATAGTCCAAGGATGCAAGTTAAATAATGGGGAAAATAGGATGAGGTGGCAAGATTCCTTGTGGCAACCCTCCACTTGTCCTCCTAGAGGTTTGAACGTATTATAAAATTGGGAAGAGACCAAGGGAGTATCACAGACTTGAGATATGGGGCTTGATTTATGTGGAAAAATGAGACAAAGGGTTGTCGCACACAATTGAGAGTGCGTAACTGCCCAGCCCACATGGGAGACTTTTCCACACACACCATGCATGTGGGAGGATGCATTTATTGGGAGAGACCCCCTCTCTTGGCTATAAAAGGAGGGGGCTATTCCTTGATTGACACGCTCATTCTTGTAAAGCCACCTAGCTAGTACTTTGATTTTCCCCTTCCCTTCCTTTCAAATAAAGCATGACTCTCTTCCCTTGATGTCTCCATCTCTACATTCCACCTCCCATCATGTACATGCTCCTCTTTCCCCTCTTCCTTTCCCCTTGTGCCATAGTCCCCCTCTTCATTCCCACCCCTCTTAATATTTTTCCCCACCTATGTTAACACTTCTTCCCTCATGTTCTCTTTTCCTCCATGGCCCTCGAGCATCTCCATGCCTAGTGTCTAGCCTCTTGTCCTGATTTCTTTTCTAGGTAACAGAACTGGTGTGGCTGCTGGGATTAAAATCTCCACGGCTAGTGGCATAAATTTCATTTCTCTTATGATTGGGTGTGACTTTGCGACACGTTTCATCTACGGTTCTCAGCTTCTACGCCTCCAATCTACTTCTGGTCACAGTTTTTGTGCATCTGTGCATCCCTGCTTTTGCACCTCTAGTCTGCCTGCAGTTCTGGCGCATCTTCTGGTCGTACCGGTCGCATCTGCAAAACTGTAACATCTGCGCTTCCTCTAGGGTCCTATGCATGGATTCGCATGTCTCCTGGGTGACCCACACATCTCTTTGTCGCGACTGGTGCATTCATGCGTGTGTCGCACATCTTTTGGCCGTGGACAAGGTCGCGTCTTCTGGTCGCGACAGATTTTTTGAGCTTCTGCAAAACTGTAAGAGACCCTCACATCGCGCCCCTCTCCTCTATCTTCTTGTTCTTTTTCTTCTTCTTCTTCTCTTTCTCTTCTCTTCTCTTCTCCTTTTATTAAGGAGTGGGAATTGAACCCAAGATCTCCCCATTCACAATAGAAAGACTTATCAATGGGCCAGCAAATAGGAAGTGATGAAAATGTAATGATTTTGCTTATATATTGAAATCTCAGGAACTGTAACTCTCTAACCGTGGGGAGTTTCCTCTTGCTATAAAAAGCAAAAGTATTTCATTTCATGTGCTCTATTCACATCTCCTACTAGATTGCCGATTTGGAACTTTTTCAAGTTCACTCCTTGGACACACGCCACACGAGGAGGGTGGATATTTATGTCACTTCTCGATGAGTTCAAGGATTTGGTGCTTGGTCCTCCGCTCATTACGGCTACCAATTGGCAAGATCTCTTTCTTGATCTTCATGTCGACCTTCAATAGCTGATTGTCTAGTGCATTGTTCAAGAAGACAATGGGTGAAATGATACACCGTGGTTGATTCAAGGTGAAGAACTGGTGATATACTGGGAGGACTTTGATTTCACTTCTACTCATTGTGCAGTGATCGAGCTACTTGCTGCATTAGAGGTATTTAAAAGGGTGACATTCTTTGAAGGGTGGGATGTTCCCCAAGCTTGGGGGGAGATTTGGCGCATCTGCTTATTAATTCCAGTGGATAAGCTCGTCTTGAATGATTTCTTCTCGATCTCACTACAAAGGTTTCTAGGGCTTGGCTATGGTTGGTAATGTTTCGACCAAGGAATCCCTTTATACCTAATCAACCCTTTGTGCCTCATTTTGAGTTTTAAGTTGTAATTCTTTTTGGTCTAAAGATAAACTATCAATAAAGGATTGCAAGTTTATTTGGTGCTGAACATCTTGCTCAAGTGTTGAATTCTCCCCAGCCTCTCCTTCTACCTATCTTGGATTACCGAGAAACTTGGGATGTTTGGATTTTGGTCTTGGTGTAATGACATCTTGGCTACTTCAATTTGATGGAGCATACAAACCTTCGACCAAGGCTACTGGTGTGGGTGTGAAGCTCACTTCACTGAGGGGTGAGGTGTATTGTTATAGCAAGTCTACACCTGTGAGTACTTGCAACCAAGTTGAGTTCTCGGCACTCATTTTTGGGCTACAAAAGGCACAAGAGCATCACAGCAAGCAACTTGAAGTGCAAGGAGATTCTCAACTCGTGTGAACAAGTTAGTGGAAGGTGGAAGGTGTGGAGCAAAGGCTTGCTTCCATGACATCAACAAGCATTGGAACTATGCAAACACTTTGAAGAGGTAAAAATTCAGCATATCCCTCAAGCTCAAAATTTAGTTGCTGATTTCTTGGCACGTGAAGCTTGTACTTCAATCATGCATGAAACGTGTGGAAGCACCGCCCCAACAAAGCCGCAAGCCATGAATGAGGGTGATCATTTGTAAGGAATGCAAAGGTTGTGGTCATCATGAAACTAAGTGTTGGGCATATTTGATACGAATTTACCGACTTCGAAAGATCATCAGAAAGGTCCTCAAGGACATTGCTCAAAAGAAGGATGCAAGACCGCACACCCCTTGAAGAAATAGCATGGTGATTACAAGAACTGGAAGAAGCTAAAGGTGATGTGTAAGCTCTCCAACTATTGACATTTGTCATGGCATTCTTGTTTGCCTTGATGAACAACCTCATGCAGTGCCATGTCTCTAACCCTCGCTAGTAAAGATGGATGTGATATCATGAGGGTTGGCCCTTTTAAGATTGTCTATGAGCTATTCTATGCTGAAGATTCTTCCCGTGTAGTATTTCACAATACACCAGTCACACCCTACCCTGCCTATGTGTGCTTTGTGGATGTATCTTCACCTGATTTTCAGTTCAAGCTACCTCTTTCCATTGTTTGCCCATAGATAAGCCTCATTTCATCTCTCTTTTCCATTTTCCAAGCATGGCTGACATTCCCGTGTTCTGTGGATGGGTTGAAGAAAATCCAAATGAGTATCTTGTGGCCTTCAAGCACCATTGTTTTTCTCTCAACTTTCTTACTGAAGATAGATGGCTGTTGGTTCTTCCCACATTTCTAGAGGGTTTGGCTCCCAAGTGTGGTATGAGAAGCAGGCCGACGACATTCGCCAAAGCTGGCCAAGGTTAACAGTAGTGATGATTGAGTATTTTGGCAAAGAAGAGGACCGGAGAATGTGTACTTGTAGGTGGCAAACTTGAAACAATCAAAAGGTGAGACGACGCATCGATATGTGGATCGAGTGGCCGTGATCCTGGACCGTTTAATTGCCACACAAGAGGACAATGCCAGATTTTGAGCTAGAATGACTCAGCATGTGCTGGGCTACCTTGTAGCAGGAGCAAGTGACAAATTCCGCCTCAAGCTTAAATGGGAGAATCCAGAAACTATGGTGCTAGCACATGAGATTGCTCAAAAGTTGATAAAGTTCAGTCTGACCCCGCTTCAAAGAAGACGATTGTCCCTCCGCAACCCCCTCAATTCTTGCAACAACAACCTGGGGGGTCTAACTTAGGGGCATACCCCCACCCCTCATCAGCGATGTATCCACCGCCTCCACCTCAAATGTATGGTCCTCCCTTAGATGCTTACCCTCAACAAGGAGTATATTCTCAACCTCCGCCAAGAAGATTTCCCCAGCCTTGCCCACGAGGCCCCCTCCTTCCTACTCCCTCGGCCCCTCTTGCTAAAGAACCCGGAGTCAATGACCTAGCCAAGGCCTTGAATGATCTTCGGCTTAAGATGGTGGGCATCAGAAATCAATCCAATCACCCTCCAAGAGAACGTGCCAATGTTGTGTTTTACGAGTGCCACCAGAAGGGTCATTATCACACAGAATGTCCCAATATTTCAAGGGTGAATCTTCTAAAAGTGAATCAGGCAAGTGAATCAGGCACTGAGGATTCTGACGTAGAGATCCTTGACCTCGGGAAAAGAAGTCATACCACCTCGAACCCCTCTCCAAACCATGGACCGGGCCACCCTAGGAAGAAGGTGTCCTTCTCAAAGCCCTCAGATGCTGAGATGGCAGACCCACCAATAGAGAAGACTAAAAGATCTCGCACGAGTAAGTGGCCGCCCTCGGATTTTCCCATCGGCTCAAGGCAAGAGGACTATTCGATTGTTCTGGACCTTGCTCATCAGTCTTTGAGCATCAGGCTCCCTCAACTAATAGCATTAAGCCCTAAGGTGAGACGTGAGCTGCAACAAGGGCTCTCAACAAGGAGGAGCAAGAAAAATGGAAAGGTACGAGAGGTCTCTTCTATCTCTAAAGAAATTGATCGGCACCCATATAAAGTAGATGTTATCATAGATAATTGCTGTGTCAAAAGTGTGTGTGTTGATGGGGGAGCTGCATGTAATATCATGGTGCCCTGAATCATGAAGAAATTGAATTTGAAATGCACAAGGCGTTCCTTCACTCGAATCAAGGTAGCAGATGGTCGATGACTCGGCACCCTGGGAGTCATTGAGGATTTGCCCATCATTGTCAATGGGTTGACCACCACTGTCAATTTCTATGTAGTGGACATCGAAGATATAGGAAGGAGTTACCCAGCCATACTCGGGAGACCATGGTTGAGAAAGAGTGATGCAGTCAGCTATTGGAAGATAGGACACATGTCTTTCGGTGCTTCTAAGGAGAAGATCCCAGTGCAACCAGGTGCCATGGAACCAGAAGAAGAAGAGGAGCAAGACAGTGATACTCTCTCATCCTCAGTGTCTGAATTAATGGAAGGATCAGACGAGGGGGAGGAGATCTTAGAGGAGGAAGTTTACAAGATGGGGGTGTCTCCGACCCCGCAGTTGGAAAGGGTCAATGATGCGAATGGCAGCCTCAACCCTGATAAATGCACCATTGGAGCCACTCAAGGGAGGTTACTGGGACATATTGTCTCATCTGAGGGCATCAAGCCTGACCCCGAGAAGGTAGAAGCTATCCTCAAGCTCTCCCCACCAACAACCAAACGTCAAGTATGCTCATTTGTCAATCTAGCAAGATACTATCCCTGCTTCATTGATCAATATGCTGCTTTGACGCGACCCATGACTATGCTATTGAAGGATGGGGTTGATTTCTCTTGGAATGAGGATTGTGATCATGCGTTTGCACAAATCAAGAATGCTCTGGCTTCAGAACCCATTCTACGCAATCCAGATTGGTCAAAGACTTTCTATATCAATCTTGGGTTTGGTGAGCACACTCTAGCAGGTATTCTTCTCCAGCAAGGGGAGGATCGGTTCATGTATCCCGTTTGATTTGCTTCTTGACAATTGCTCGACACTGAACGATGCTACTCAGAGGCTGACAAGCATGCCTTGTCTTTGGTGTTTTGCATTAAGAAATTTAAGCATTATGTGGCTAGAAAGTCGTTCATTATACTCACTAGCACTGGTCTTGCAAAGCAGGTTCTTCAATCACCAAATCCCATGGGCCGGTTGGCCAAATGGTTGGCAATTTTACTTTTCTTTCAAAATTGTAAAAGGGGGTTGTTCCAACTTGAAGAATGCTTTGATTTATTTAGAGGAGTGCCTTGATGTAACCCTTGTAGTGGCCATAGAAGTTGGGGATCCATGGTGTGGCAGTATCTACAGGCTTCTGACTGCTTTCTCCTTTCCTCTAGAAAGTACTAGCTATGAGAGAAAGAAGATCCACAGAGATAGTAGGCGCTACTCCCTCTTTGATGGGGTGTTGTACCATCAAGGCATGGATGGGGTACTAAGATGGGCCATTGATGCAAATGAAGTACCTAAGGTATTGAAGCATTATCATGATGGATTTTGTGGAGGCCACTATGCCAGTGACTATATAGCTAAGAAGATTTTACGTGCTGGGTACTATTGGCCGACCTTGTTCAAGGATGTCACTATGCATTGCAAAACTTGTGAACCATGCCAATTCTTTGGTAGGAAGGATTTGCGTCCTAGGCAACATCACCCAGTGATGTCCATCCATTCGTTTCAGAAGTGGGGAATAGATTTTGTCACCTACAAAAAGAAGTATCTTTTGGTAGCCACTCAGTATGTCACTAAGTGGGCTGAAGCTATCGCTCTCCCCGTAGCAAATGGTAAGGTAGTTTCAAATTACATATCAGAACGTATCTGCACAAGGTTTGGGACACCCATGGAAATAGTATCTGACAATGGGAGTCCATTCTTAAATGAAGCAGTGGAGTTACTCATGGATCGCATGGGTATTGATCATCGCACTTCTAGCATCTATTATCCAACATCCATGGGTTAAACGGAGTAGACCAATGGCCTCCTTTGTAAAACAATGGGAAAAATGGCTATAGGGAACAAGAGCCAGTGGGATCAGAAGGTCACAAAACCCATATGGGCTTACAACATCACTCATAAAATGTCTACAGGTCACACTCCTTTTGAGTTGGTGTATGGTACTAAGGCCGTTTTACCACTAGAGATAGAGATTCTGACTTTGAGATTGGCACAAGAATAGAGGATGACAGAAGATGAATATGTAGAGGCCCGGTTGGTGTAGCTTGAGAAGCTAGATGAAACCCGACGCCTTGCCCTACATCAAATAAAGATTCAAAAGAATCGACAAAAGGCTTGCTTGGATGATAAGATTCGCAAGGGATGGGAAAGACACTTTGCTAAGGGGGATGTTGTGCTATGCTTTGATAACAGATTGGACCACCAAATGGATAAGAAGCTCCTTCCATTGAGGACCGGTCCATACCAAGTCATCAAGGAACATAGCAATGGGTCTGTACAAGTTCGGGAGTTGCATGAGCCATATGGCAAGAAGGTGATCAACAAGCGTTACCTCAAGCCCTTCTTTGTGCATGATGGACCCAGGCATGGAAATGCTATGCATTCCTTGCCTGGGGGGAGAACTGTTATGGATAAATTTATCTAAGGAAAAAGGCATAAATATGTGTGTGTGTTTGTATGTGTGGCAATAGTATAATAAAATATGGTGTGCATAGGGCTCACGGTTGAGGTGGCAGGGCATGACCATGTGCCACCCTTCCATGTAAGAGGACCCATAAGGTGTGATGTAGATAATCCATGGTAGTAATATTATAAAATGTAAGGTGGCATGGTTCCTCCATGTGTCTCCCCTCCACCTAGGCAGATGCCTACATTTAGTGAGATATGGCCTAAAGTCCATGAGAGAAGTAATATAAAATAGGTGGAGATGGATATTATATTGGATTATTCCCTCCATGTAGGATAGGCCCATGTGGAGGGGGTATAGATAGTCCAAGGATGCAAGTTAAATAATGGGGAAAATAGGATGAGGTGGCAAGATTCCTTGTGCCAACCCTCCACTTGTCCTCCTAAAGGTTTGAACGTATTATAAAATTGGGAAGAGACCAAGGGAGTATCATAGACTTGAGATATGGGGCTTGATTTATGTGGAAAAATGAGGCAAAGGCTTGTCGCACACAATTGAGAGTGCGTAACTCCCAGCCCACATGGGAGACTTTTCCACACACACCATGCATGTGGGAGGATGCATTTATTGGGAGAGACCCCCTCTCTTGGCTATAAAAGGAGGGAGCTATTCCTTGATTAACACGCTCATTCTTGTAAAGCCACCTAGCTAGTACTTTGATTTTCCCCTTCCCTTCCTTTCAAATAAAGCATGACTCTCTTCCCTTGATGTCTCCATCTCTACATTCCGCCTCCCATCATGTACATGCTCCTCTTCCCCCTCTTCCGTTCACCTTGTGCCATAGTCTTCCTCTTCATTCCCACCCCTCTTAATCTTTTTCCCCACCTATGTTAACGCTTCTTCCCTCACGTTCCCTTTTCCTCCATGGCCCTCGAGCGTCGCCATGCCTAGCATCTAGCCTCTTGTCTTGATTTCTTTTCTAGGTAACAACACACAGACACACACACACACACACACACACACACACATGCATGCATGCATGCATACATACATACATACATTCATTAATACATATTGTTGACAAATTGGTTAACAGTATGCCACTGCTGGTTAAGTGATGTGATTTGATGGACAGTGGCAAGTCCATAGAGCCAAGATTGTGTCTTATGGGCCCAAGAGGATGGTAAAAGAATGAGAAGAGAGAGTGATATAAAGAGATTAGGGTTGGTCCTCCCTTTAAAAGGTGACTTGTATAAAAGGCCAAATGGTTGACTTTGGTCTTCATTGTTGTATGCACAAGTTTGGAATGCAAGCTCCCTCTTCTCTTCCAAGAGTGTCTTTGGGTGTTCTCTTGTTTCCTTTGTAGTGCCTTGAATTTGCCACTCCATCCCCCTTCACTCTCTCCTTCCCCCTTCCTTCTCGCCCCCTTCTCCACTTTCCCTCTTTCTCTCGTGGAAATACATTGCAACAATCCAAGAGCTGCATGAGTGACACATGTGGATGGCTCGTGCCTTGCATTGGAGTGAAGGCTCTATTGGCATTCCTTCAAGATCCCCATGACATGTGAGTCATTATCGAGACAACACATTTTTGGTGCCGCTGTCAGGAGTTCAAGGTATGCTTTTGCATTGCACTTGCTTTCTTTTGAAATCTACCCATTGCACAAGGCTTCAAGCTTAACTTGGAGCTTTGTTAGTGGAGTTTTAGGAGAGGTATGAGGAAGGAAGTGTGAGTTTGGACGGCTAAAGTGAGGAAAACTATCATTTTTTGTTGGAAAGTCTTTTTGATCATTTGAAGCTTGTTTTTTATGTTTTTAAGAGTTTTGAGTTGGTAGGAAGATAGTTTGAAAGATTGCTAAGGAGTGTATGGTGTCAAAACTCACAAAAAACAACCAAGAATAATGAATCATGCTAAAAATCTAAGTGGTTTTGAGTGTTGACAGTCACCTCTTCAAGAAATCTCTCATTTTGCAGCCAAATGTTGTCTTTCTTTCTTCTCTTTTACGTTGGGTAGCTAGATTAGTTTAGCATCCCTCCATGACAAAAAAACATGAACAGAAACTTCCAAATCAACAAGAATCAACGAAAACCAGTCGGTGAAACTACGTGTTCCTATCCCCATGGGTCGTCGCTACCCCATCGGTCAAACTTGCATTGACCCATGGCCATAGCTCTATCCTACTGTCGGTCAAACTTGTGTTGACCCATTGCCTTAGCACTATCCCACTAGTCAAACTTCCATTGACCCATTGCCTTAGCCCTATCCCCATGACCTGACACATGTCAATACCTAACCCACTGCCCTAATTAATTATTGTCAGTCAGCTATCCCATTGGTCAAACATGCACTGACCCAATGCCATAAGGCTATCCCGCCGATCGTTGCCTTAGCTCTATTCCCACAGGTCCTTGCCATAGCTCTATACTGCCGCTGGTCAAATAGATGTTGACTCATTGCCATAGCCCTGTCCCCATGGGTCATCACCATAACTCTATCCCACTGGTCAAACATGCGTTGACCTAATGCCATAAGGCTATCCCGCCAGCCGTTGCCTTAGCTCTATCCCCATGGGTTGTCACCATAACTCTATCCCACCGATCGTTGCTTTAACTCTATCCCGCTGACTTTCTATCCCCATGGGTCATTGCCATAGCCCAATCCCCATAGGTCATCACCATAGCCCTATTTCGTCGACCGTTGCCTTAACTCTATCTCGTCCACTTGCTATCCCCATGGGTCATCACTCACCATAGCCCTATCCCCATGGCCATAGGGATAGCTCTGGGAACATAAAAAATCAAGAAAAAGCACATGAAAATTGGGACCCCAAGAATCAAGAAATGATGAAATTTGCACGCAAATTGCATTGAAATAAACACCATTTTGTCGCCCCTTGACCCCACATCGAGGCGGACTCAACCTAGAATTGGGGCCTCAATTGTGACAATGAACACATGATCTTGAGATTAGGAAGAGTACTAAAAGCTCACCTTGAGCCTAAAGATAGTGCCTCAAATACCATCTCGTCGACCTCCATACCTAGCTTGGCATCCTCAGGGTCAGCAAGCTCAAAAGTCGGTTCCCACTCATTGCAAGAAGCACCACCAGGTAAATTATCCAACTTAAAAGAGTCCTTGAGTCAAGACGGAGACATGGGTGAACCCTCTAATGTTAGAGCCTCAGTGGCTCCGAACTCCATCCCCGCTGAACTCCACTCTCCTACCCCATCTACAGCATTAGCTACATTAAGGGAAACCTTTTCCAATATCATTAAAAGGTTTGGATTGACAGACCCAGTAGAGTGGCTAAACCCATTTGTTGGACAGACTTTGTTGGACAGACTAGGGTAATGTTAAAGGCTCAAACCACCGATCTCAAGAAGCAATACTCAGGGAGCCAAGTCCCACAATACCCAATGGCAATAAACCCCCGTTGTACCAATTCTTTGATGATACACAATCCTATGGGGATGGATTTGGAACCACATTCTCACAAGGGTCCCAAATGCTAGAACAAAGGGGGTAGAGGAGTAACCTTGAAGGCCCACAATTAAGACCCTCCACCACAGAAGCCCCTATCATGCCTCCTTAGCAACAAAACATGGGAGATATTCCCTACCGAACAAGTGCCCCTTATAGGCCTATGCCTGTAGGGAACATACCACTCCCTAGAGGACCTCTAGTCCACCAACTTGTTAGGCCCAAATTGCAATGCCAATGCCTAGTGGGCGTGGATCCTCCCATCCCAACCTCATGCCATCTAATACATGGAACCCTTCATCAGGACCACCAATGTACAAGACAGTGCCCACCATACCACAACCTCCTCTTGTATCACAAATGGTCCTTACGGATGAAGCAATGAGAATCCTAGCGGAAGCAGTAGGAAGGGGGGGGCCACCACTCCACCACCAATGTTTCTAGGAAGGGATACCAACCCCTCAAGGAGCAAGCCTGTCACAATTTCTAAGCTAATCACCAAGTTTTTAGGAGGACACCCAGTCTCCCATGTTGAAAGATTTGAACAAATCTGCGAGACCTTTAGTGATATCAGGGATCTAGACAAGGTCAATGCTTTTAGCTTGAGTCTTGACAGCAAGGCTGGAAAATGGTTTAGAGCCTTAAACCATGAGGAGAAAATAAATTGGGAGACATTGCTAAATCTTTCATTGTGGGGTTTTACCCTAGTGGTCCCAAGTGGAACCCAATTAACCAGCTTTATGAGGTGAAGCAAAAGGACAATGAGTCCTTAAGAGACTATATTATTAGATATCAATGCTCCACTTTCGTGTAACTACACGGGAACCAGCTAACTCTACTTGTAAGCCCCCCATATGAGGAGAAGGCATTTGAGTAGCTCGGTTATTTGATAGGTCCTGGTTCAGACACCAGATGGGGGCCATGTGTGGCCTAATGGTTGGACGGCTTCAGATAGAGTTGGCACACCGCCAACTAGGCTACATGTAAGTGCTGGAAGGCATCCCTTGACTGACCGCACTGAGGGTAGATGGAGCATTTCTCGAGGCAACCCACTCTCAGGTTGCGGGGCCTGTTTGGAGCCTCAGATGATCCCGGATGGCTCTGGGCTGAACGAAGACCGTAGGTTAGTTGCTCTGTTTAGCGCACCGGTTCAATCGTATGTCAGTGGCCTATTTCGGGATCGACCCCCAGTCGACCGTTTTGGGTGGACTGGGTCGGCCACTCAATTGAGCCTAACCGACTATGACTGGTGGCTATATAAGAGCAAGCCCGTGAAGCCCATTTCATCACTGGCTACAGCAACCCTGATTCCTTAGCATCCAACCTCCATTTTCTACTATTTCCAGCATGCCATCGAAGCTTCTTTCACAGGAGCGCACGGTTGGGAGGTAGCGCCATCTATTGTACCATTTCTACAATAATCAAATTTTTGATTCTCCATACTATCTTGTTTTCTCTCTTGCATACGAGATCTTATTATCTATTGAGCACAGATGTTGTATTATTTTCTTACATGGTATTAGAGCCTGGACTCTAGCAAGAAGATTTGGTAGTGTGTTTTTGTTTGCGAGCAGATTGTGAGAGATGGCCCAGCCAGCAAGACTATGAATTCCACCATTCGACGAAAGCAAAAAGTTGGACGGCTCTAATTATCCACTCTGAAAGTTTAAGATGAAGACCATCCTAAGCACATACGAGCTTTGGGACACTACTACTGGGGTGGACGTGAGTCCAGTTGTGAGACCGGATCCACCAGCCAATGCAGGACAACAGACAGTACCAACTGCAGATGAGATTCTCGCGTGGACAAGAAGAAATGCAGATGCGATGTGTTCTATTGTCTGCAGTGTTAGTGATTCCATCATGGCGTTAATTCAACATGTCACCATAGTGGAGGAGGCATGGACAGTCTTGAAAAATGAGTACGAGACCACGAATCAGACACGGATTCAGAATCTAGAGACTCAACTCGCGAACGAGAAGTTGTCTGAGTCTAAAGCAGTAGAGAAGTTAATCACCAGGGTGAAGAATCTACGTGATCAGATGACTGCGATTGGCATCACCATCACTAGCAAGAATCTAGCATGAAGGTGCATACGGATTCTCCCACCAAAGTACGACGGTCTTGCTATGGCACTGAATACGCAGAACAGAAATCTGCCCCTCAACTTTGAGGATTTCAGTGCGATGCTTCTGGAGGAGGAGATGCATCAAAATACGAGGACTAGAGAAGATTCGGCTTTCTACATTGGGTCAAAGAAAGGTAAGGGTAAGGACTTTGGTAACCCATCTTCTTCTGATGATAAAAAGAGAAAGAAGAAGATCAAGTGCTTCTATTGCAACAAGGCAGGGCACAAGCAGAATGAGTGCCGAAAGAAGATTGCAGATGAGAAGAACGGAGTAAAGAAAGAGTCCAGCAATAGTGCTCAGGCAGCACCAATAGAGCTATTCATAGCAATTGACGAGATTTGCATGGAGGCAGTTCATGTACCTACGGATGAACCATGGATCATTGACAGTGGTGCATCACACCACATGACCAGTCAGAAGGATTGGTATACCTCTCTACAGCCGGTAGGGAATGACATCATGGTAGCAGTCAGCAATGATGCAAAATGTCCATCAAAAGGAAAAGGTACGATTGCTCTCAAGTCAGATGGAGTTGTAAAACAGTTGTCCGATGTTCTTTATGTGCCAGATATCAAGAGGAACTTGTTGTCCATTTCTACGATCACGGATCGGGACCTCAAAGTTCAATTTGATAAGAATGGCGCACAGATTGTGGATCTTCAAGGGAAGGTCATTGGTAAAGGTACATAGTGCAACAACATTTACGAACTCTCAGCTTTCAGTGCTGAAGCAGATGTGAAGAACACTAAGCTGTGGCATGAGAGGTTTGGTCATCTAAACCTTAGTTCTTTGAAGGAAATGCATAAAAGTGGAATGATTGCAGACCTACCAGAAATTTTAGATTTGCCCGATGTATGTGAAGCTTGCATGATGGGCAAGCAGCATCGGCATCCCTTTCCTAAAGAGGCCAGTAGGGCAAAGGCTCCTCTAGAGCTCGTTCACACGAACCTCTGCGGAAAGATGGAGATGGAAGCTTTGGGTGGTTCCTACTACTTCATGATGCTGATTGATGACTACAGTAGAAGGATATGGATATACTTCCTGAAGATGAAAGACGAGGCTTTCAGTAGGTTCAAGGAATGTCATGTAATGGTCGAGAAAGAATCAGGGAGGAAGGTGAAGAAGTTGAGATCAGACAGAGGTGGAGAGTTCACATCGACTGAATTCGAAAGTTACTGCAAAAGTCACGAGATCAAGAGGCAGAAACCCCCGCCACATACATCACAGCAAAATGGAGTAGCAGAACGCAAGATGCGCGTCATCTGCGAAATGGGCCGGAGTATGATGAAAGGGAAAGATTTGCCAAAGACTTTGTGGGGTGAAGCATGTAACACTGCAGTTTACATCCTAAATCGTAGCTACATGAAGCCTATGAACGGGATGACTCCACTGCAAGCCTTTTTGGTAAGAAACCTTCAGCTGCACATTTCAGAGTTTTTGGATGTGACTATTTTGTGCATGTCCCTGATGCTACCAGGACCAAATGGGAACCGAAGAGCTGGAAGTGTATTTTCTTGGGCTATAGTGAAGAGGCGAAGGGTTACCATCTCTATAACCCTATTATTAAGAAGTTAATTGTAAGTCGCGATGTGGTCTTCTCAGAACAGCCGCATCAATTGGAGGAGGATGCTTCCTTCCCAGACAACTAGGACCAGGATATCCATCTAGTATCGCCACCAATAGCAAACCGAACTCCCGCAACAGTGCTTGGGAGGATTCAAGACAAAGAAGATGAAGAAGAGCTTGCAGAACCACAATGGCAATGGCCATTCCCGAAGTGGGTAAAGTAGCTTTTGGATGGCAGAGAACCTCCAACCATTGAGGAGGAACCATCTGAACACCACCGGTCCAAGAGATTAGAGGAATAAAGAAGGGCACAGGAACACTTAGTCAACTATGCTTTGATGACAGAAGTGATTCGTGTTGATGAACCCAAGTGTCTTGAAGAGGTATAGGGCGATGATAGGTGGATGGAGGCTATGCAGTCAGAGTATGGCTCCATAATGAAGAAGAACACTTGGGACCTTGTGGATCGACCACCAAAATGCAAGGTAGTCGGAACCAAGTGGGTGTACAAGACCAAGTACAAGTCCGACGGCACGTTGGACAAGTACAAGGCTTGGCTCATGGCAAAAGGATTTGCACAGGTACATGGTTTTGATTATCAAGATACTTTTGCTCCCACAGCTTGACTAACCACAATTCGTAGTGTTTTGGCTTTAGCTGCCCAGGGAAGTTGGCCCGTGTTTCATATGGATGTGAAATCCGCCTTTTTGAATGGAGATCTCAAGGAGGAGGTATACGTGGAACAACCACCACGTTTTGAGATCCCCGGTTCAGAAGGTAAAGTTTGCAAACTGAAGAAGGCACTTTACGGGCTGAAACAGGCCCCACGAGCATGGTATAAGCGAATTGATGCCTACTTTTTGCAAAACGGGTTCAGGAGGAGCCCATTTGATGCAAATTTGTATATCTTCAGAGAAGGAGGCAGGTGTATGATCGTAGTCCTTTCTGTGGATGACCTTGTCATAACAGGGAACCATGAAGAGAAGATCTCGCAGACGAAGCATTTGCTAGGAAGAGAGTTTAAAATGACAGACCTCGAATTGATGCATTTCTGTTTTGGGATTGAAGTTTGGCAAGAGCCGGAACAGCAGATCTTCATTTCACAGCTGAAGTATACCCCTATGGAGGTTGACACGAAGCTCTCAAACGAGGATTCATCACCACTGGTGGACGAAGCAAAGTACAGAAGGCTTGTGGGCAGCTTGATTTACCTATGCAACACACGGTAGGACATCAGTTTTGCAACTGGTGTACTAAGCAGGTTTTCCAATAAGCCTCGGGAGAACCATTGGAGGGCAGGGATGCAGGTGCTGAAATACATCACAGGCACACTTGATTATGGCATCACCTATACCAAGGGCAACATCTTGACCGGATTCTGTGACTCAGATTGGGCAGGAGACATGGACAGCAGGAGATCAGTGACAGGGTACTGTTTCTCACTTAGATCTGGAGTTGTGTCATGGGTCAGCAAGAAGCAACCCACTATTGCTCTTTCTTCTACCGAGGCCGAGTACAAATTTGCATGCTTTGCTTCTTGCGAGGTAGTGTGGTTAAGGATGATTTTGGGGGACATGGGTCCACTGTAGAACAAGCCTACATAGTTATCATGTGACAATTAGAGTTGCATGGCGATTGCAAAGTACCCGGTGTTCCACGCTCGCACAAAACACATTGAGATTCAATATCACTTTGTACGTGAGCTCATCATGGATGGAGAGGTTGACTTGGTGTACTGTCCGACTACAGAGAATGTTGCGACATCTTCACAAAGGCTCTTGGAAGAGACTTGCTGGAGAGGCATCTTCATTGACTTGGCATTGGGATGAAAAAGTAAGTTCACTTGCAGGTGGACATTAAGGGGGGGGTGTTAGATATTAATGCTCCACTCTCATGTAACTACGCGGGAACCAGCTAACTCTACTTGTAAGCCCCCCATATGAGGAGAAGGCATTTGAGTAGCTCGGTTATCTGGTAGGTCCTGGTTTGGACACCAGATGGGGGCCATGTGTGGCCTGATGGTTGGACGGCTTCAAATAGAGTTGGCACACCACCAACTAGGCTACATGCAAGTGTGGGAAGGCATCCCTTGATTGACTGCACTGAAGGTAGACAGAGCATTTCTCGTGACAGCCCATTCTCGGGTTGCGGGGCCCGTTTGGAGCCTCAAATGATCCCGAATTGCTCTGGGCCGAACGGAAACTGTAGGTTAGTTGCTCTGTTTTGCGCACCGGTTCAATCGTATGGTCGGTGGCCTATTTCAAGACCGACCCCCAGTCGACCGTTTTAGGCGGACTGGGTCGACCACCCAATTGAGCCTAACCGACTATGGCTAGTGGCTATATAAGAGCAAGCCCGTGAAGCCCATTTCATCACTGGCTACAACAACCCTGATTCCTTAGCATCCAGCCTCCGTCTTCTACTGTTTCCAGCACGCCATTGAAGCTTCTTTCACATGATCGCACAGTTGGGAGGCAACGCCATCTATTGTACCAGTTCTACAGTAATCAAATTTTTGATTCTCCATACAATCTTGGTTTCTCTCTTGCGTACGAGATCCTGTTATCTATTGAGCACAGACGTTGTATTATTTTCTTACATATATCACTAGGATTAAACATCTGAACTTGCATGTGAACCCCATGAGAGGAAGCTAAGGATTTATCCTTTTGGGGTGTCTCCCTCATGTTATCCCCCCCTAAGCGTATCGTCGTCTTGTTGCATAGCTCAAACGATGTGGGATTCATAGCAAACAAATGATCATGCAGCTTAGCATCCCGTAGCCCTATGAGGAAGCTTTGCAGAAGCTTCACACAACTCATCCTCTCATGGGGTTCACATGCAAGTTCAGATGTTTAATCCTAGTGATATATGTAAGAAAATAATACAACGTCTGTGCTCAATAGATAATGGTGCAAGCATGACGCCCATGACGTTGTATTATTTTCTTACATATATTGAGCACAGACGTTGTATTATCCCATGGTGCAAGCATGACGCCCATGGTGCTCGACATGGAATAGTTGGCCACAAATC
This sequence comes from Dipteris shenzhenensis, assembly GCF_047967505.1. Taxonomy (NCBI): domain Eukaryota; kingdom Viridiplantae; phylum Streptophyta; class Polypodiopsida; order Gleicheniales; family Dipteridaceae; genus Dipteris; species Dipteris shenzhenensis. Next base: position 37,484,954 of record NC_141617.1, read on the forward strand.
TATTAAACAAGTTGAGCCAACAATGGAAGATAGAAGCACCAAAATATTCCCCTAGCAACCCCCATCTATTTCCACAAAGAGATAACATATGGTCTAGGGTATGCACTGAAAATAATCCCACTAAGGAATGCCCTCATCTTAGAGCCAAGCCAAGGTGATTCCTCAACCCATGTATCAACAAAGGCTGCATGTACCATCGCCTGCACCACCCAATCCATCCAATCAAGCACAATTGTCAATACAAGGAGCCACATTAGCCAATCAAGTGAAATTTAGGTATCAAAATATTCCATTACCCCTGCCAGCATTGGGACCTCAACCACCACCAGCACAAATTACTCCCTTGAATCAAGTACTGGTGGTGGAAGGACTACCTAGTGATTGGGGAGACCCCAAACCTACCTTCAATGGAAACAACCATCCCCAAAATGGTGACAATGCGAATCAGTCTAGCATTATAATTCACTACATTAAACAAGGTGACCAATACATTCCGATCTACCCAACGGAACCGATTTCTCAAACAATGGGAGATAGGAACAACTTGACCAAGGCACAACCCATTCAATGCCATATTTGTCAAGGGCCACACCTTGCCAATGAGTGTCCATATAAGGGGCAATCTAAGCAACCAATCACAGGTGCACCAACATCTATTACACCACCACCATTATGCACTGGTGTGGTGTGGACCATTTTTTTAAGAATTGCTCGATGAGAAGGCCATATAAGTTCACAAGCCTTAACTTGTTAAACATTGAGAGAGGCCAAGTGTCATCAGTATCCTTGAATGTAATCACGAGGTTACAAGATAAAGCCCTTAATAAAGAGCTTCGCAAACAAGCCAAAAGGGATAAAGCTAGTACGTCACAACCTAGAGAGGCAACTGAATCATGACGAGTAAGCACCAAGGGTGCAACAAAGATTGGGAAGGGAAAAAAATAAGGTCATCATTCAAGATGGGTCGGATGAAGATATAGCCTCCCTAGCAACATCATCTTCCTCTGGTGATACTTTCTCAAATAATAGCAACAACAAACACCTGCATGAGGCAAATGAAGGAAGAATAAGGACTTCAACACATGCCCAAGCCACAACACCTAGGGGTCATGGTGAATATCCCAACCCATGGGTGGGGAAACAATGTCCCACCGAGGTGCATAACTTGGTACACAAGTGCCAAGAGGAATGTGAGCAAAGTCTCGATGCAATGTGATACAATACATCCAAGACATGAGATAAACACTCGAGCCTCAAAATACTTGGAAATACCTGAAAGGGTAGAGGATGAAGGTGTGTCATGCCCTTCAAAAGAGGGATCCCCCCTAATGCAATAGATGTTTGAAGAAGACCCCGCCTTGCAAAAACTAAAGGAGGATGACAACATGTCCGTATCAATAAGATCAAGATGCCCATGATGACACTATTATGGGGTAATCCTACTCTATGGAGAGACCTCTCGGATTGGATGAATGGGCAAATAATGACATCCCAACCCACAAATCTTGATAATGTTGAATCTCCCAATCATGCTCAAGACCTTCCAAGGGTGCCAGTCAACAAATTTGGCCAATATTTTGAGAGTGATGGCACGAATGCATATGTGAGACCAAAGGTTTTGATTTTAATGTCCTTGAGTACTATGGGATGAGCCATGCCTCCATCAGCTAAATTAACTACCAAGTAAGTACTCTCTCTTGGTCGAGACTTCCTCACTTTTCCCAACATTGTTTTGTGATGATGCTAACACCTACTCCTCCATCTAAGATTTCCATAGCTTTCTGATCATGGAAGGAGATGGGTAACATTGCATTCGTGTCATCACTCTCAAAGTATTGGCCCAGTTTGTTGACTGGCACCCTTGGAAGGTCTTGAGCTTGATTGGGAGATTCAACATTCTCAAGATTTGTGGATTGGGGTGTCACTATTTGCCCATTCATCCAATCCACGAGGTCTCTCCAAAGAGTAGGATTACCCCATAATCGTGTCACGATGGGCATCTTGCTCTTAGTTGACAAGAATGAGAATAATCCTGCAATGTCTAAAGGACCAGTGATAGGTTCCTTGCCTATTGATTTTGATTCTTCTAAGCCATTTAAGGACATGTTGTCATCCTCCTTTAGTTGTTACAAGGCAGGGTCTTCTTCAAACATTCATTGCATTAGGGTGGATCCCTTTGTTGAAGGGCATGACACACCTTCTTCATCTACCCTTTCAGGTATTTGCAAGGCTTTTGAGGCTTGAGTGTTTATGTCATGTCTTGGATGAATTGTATTAGCACTCTTGCTTGCCTTGAAACTCTAATCACATTCCTCTTGGCACTTGTGTACCAATTTATGCACCTTGGTGGGACATTGTTTCCACACCCATGGGTTGGGATATTCACCGTGACCCTTAGGCATTGTGGCTTGGCCATGGGTTGAAGCCCTTATTGTTCCTTCATTTGCCTCATGCAGGTGCTTGTTGATGCTTCCATTTAAAAGGGTTCCACTAGAGGAGGAGGCTGTTGCTAAAGAGGTTGTGTCTTCATCCGACCCATCTTGTATGATGACCTTATTTTGTCCCTTTGCAATCTTTGTTGAACCCTTGGTGGTTACTCCTGCTAATTCAGTTGCCTCTCTAGGCTTCAACGTGCTAGCTTTATCCCTTTTGGCTTGATTGCAAAGCTCTTTATTAAGGAATTTAGCTTGCAACCTTGTGATTACATTCAAGGATACTAATGACACTTGGCCTCTCAATGCTTAACAAGTTAAGGCTTGTGGTCTTAGATGGCCTTCTCATCAAGCAATCCTTAAAAAGATGGTCCACTCCACACCCAAAGCACAATGGCAGTGGTGTATTAGATGCTAGTGCACATGTGATTAGCTGCTTAGATTTCCCCTTATATGGATACTTCTTGGCTAAGCTCCTTGTATTACCAATTGTGCCTGATTGGATGGATTGGGCGGTCTAGGTAATGGTAAATACAGCCTTTATTGAAACATGGGTTGAGGAATCACCCTAGGATAACGACATTGGGAGGTGTCATGATTTCCCCAACGAACACAATGGACACAATAGAGTGCTAGCTTGGCTCTAAGACCAGTGCATTCCTTAGTGGGATGATTTCCATTGCATACCCCACACCATATGTTATCTCTTTATGGAAATAGATAGGGGTTGCTAGGAGCATCTTTTGGTGCTTATATCTTCCATTGTTGGCTCAACTTGTTTAATAGATCTGTGGCCAAATATTCCATGTTGAGCATCTTGGGTGTCATGCTTGCATCCTTGGTTACCTCTAAGGTTGAAGCGTGTGCTATTTGGGAGATGTCAAAGGAACCTAAGGATTTATCATTTTGGGGATTCTCCCTCATGTTATTCCCTAAGCGTATCACCGTCTTGCTCCATAGCTCAAATGATGTGGGATTCATGGCAAACAGATGATAATGCATCTTAGCATCTCGTAGCCCTATCAAGTTGAACTAGAGGTCCTCTTGGGAGTGGTATGTTCCTTGCACGCATAGGCCTATAAGGGGCACTTGTTGGGTAGGGAATATCTCCCTTTTTTTGTTGCCAAGGAGGCATCATAGGGGATTTTGAGGTGGAGGGTCTTAATTGTGGGCCTTCAACATTACTTCTCTGCCCCCTTTGGTTGAGCATTTGGGACCGTTGTGAGAATATGGGTCTAAATCCATCTCCATAGGATTGCATATTGGTACGATGGGGGTTGATTGCCATTAGGTATGGTGGGACTTAGTTCCCTAAGTATTGCTTCTAACATCATTGGTTGGCCCGGCATTTGAGCCTCTGACATTGCCCTTGTCTGTCCAACAAATGGGTTTACTGGGTCTATCAATCGAAACCTTCCCAAGATATTGGAAAAGGTTTCCCTTAATGTAGCTACTGCTGTAGATGGGGTAGGAGAGTGGAGATCAGTGGGGATCGATTTCAAAGCCATTAAGGCTCTAACATTGGAGGGTTCACCCATCGACTGTTCTGAGCTAGATCATTCATCTGATGGTGGTTCTTGCAATGAGTGAGAACCGACTTTTGAGCTTGTTGACCCTAAGTATGCCAAGCTAGGTATGGAGGTCAAGAAGATGGTATTTGAGGCACTATCTTTAGGCTCAGAGTGAGCTTGTAGGATGCTTCCTAATCTCAAGATCATGCGTTCATTGGCACAATTGAGCCCCCAATTCGAGGTTGAGTCCATCTTGACATGGGGTCAAGGGGCACTAGCTCCTTGTGGCTTCCCTGTGCCACAATAGAACAATGTCCCGGTGGGGTGCGAGGGTAGCGCCCTAGCAATTTTTTTGCAAAATGGGGTTTATTTCAATGCAATTTGCATGCAAATTTCATCAATTCTTGATGCTCAAGGTCCCAATTTTCATGTGCTTTTTCCTTATTTTTGTGTTCCTAGAGCTATCCCTATGGCTATGGGGATAGAGCTTATGGCAACGACCCATGGGGATAGAGCTATGGCATTGACCCATGGGGATAGGGCTATGACGATGACTTGTTGGGATAGCAAGTTAGCAGGATAGACTTAAGGCAACAACCGGCGGGATAGAGCTAAAGCAATGAGTCAACACCTATTTGACTGCTGGGATAGAGCTATGGGGATGACTCATGGGCATAGAGCTAAGGCAATGACCGGAAGGATAGTCTTATGGTACCTTGCATGTTTGATCTGCACAATAGCTGAATGATAGTATTTAATTAGGGCGGCGGGTTAGGTACTCTGACATGTGTCAAGTCGTGGGGATAGGGCTAAGGTAACGGGTCAATGCAAGTTTGACTGGTGGGATAGCGCTAAGGCGACAAGTCAATGCAAGTTTGATCGACGAGATAGCGCTAAGGCAACGACCCATGGGGATAGGAATGCGAAGTGTCACCAATTGGTTTTTGATGATAGGCTTGATGATTTGGAGGTTTCTATTCATGTTTTTTTGTGATAGGGGGATGCTAAACTACCTTATCTACCTACCCAATGCAAAAGAGAAGAAAGAAAAACAACATTAGATTGCAAAATGAGAGATTTCTTGAAGAGGTGACTGTCAACACTCAAAACCACTTTGATTTCAGCATGATTCATCATTCAGGCTTGTTTTTTGTGAGTTTTGACACCATGCACTCCTTAGCAATCTTCAAACTATCTTCCTACCAACTCAAAACACTCCTTAGCAATCTTCAAACTATCGTCCTACCAACTCAAAACACTAAAAAACATTAAAAACAAGCTTCACATGATCCAAAATGCTTTCCAAACAGAATATGACAATCAAAGCTCCAAGTTAAGCTTGAAACAATGAGCAATGGGTAAATGATGAGAAAAGGCAAGTGTGCACAATGCAAAAGCATACCTTGAACTCCTCGGTAATAGCACCAAAGGAATGTTGCTTGTGAGTGGTTTAATTTACATTAGCATTGCAAATTTGCATGTGTAATTCATGTGTTCTTTATTTTGAAGTAGTTTGAGTGCTTACAAAATGATTGTTGCATGCACTAGATCACTACAGACCCATCCTTGATGGCAACACAAGAGCACGACGTAGCCCAGTTGAAAGCCCAGTTGAAGACTAAGGTTTTGATGCTTATCCATAAGTTAGCAATTGAACACTTGGTAGGATTGAGTGACGAAGAAATTCGGGCCAATGCGACGTCAAAATATTTATGCGATCAAATGCTAACCCGAGTATTTGAGC